>NC_142767.1:20874539-21474539 GCF_054948205.1 Urtica dioica subsp. dioica
TTTCAACAGTTTGATTTAATCGATTTTACTCGACCCTTCTTTGCTTCTCGCTGTTCTTTTTACAGGCCTACGATTGTTGGGTATTATTACGAGTATAATGAGTCGAGAGAAAGCTAACCCACATTTTCCTTCGAGTCAACAAAATGTGGCTTTTAAAGGGTTACATCAGTGGCAGATAGCAGCCCCACGGTGCTCTCAATAATGTCAGGAACGACTATGGCTTCTCTGTAGCTCGAAACCATGCTTCCGGGTAGAACCAGATCGCCAATATCATAGTTCGTTAAGTGTTGACTCGAACCCTACATAGCTCCGGGAGATATGTCGTCTGCGTTGCAACCAGCGGAGAATGCTAGGCTGTGAGCCGAGCTGGTTTGGACTTCCAAAGGAGCGAGAACAATTCTTTTGTTAAAAATTCTTTTGAACCAGAAGAAGAAGACATTTAACGACATTTGCAAGACATTTAGAAGAAGAAGACAGAGGAAAAAAAAAATTATTTTTAATTTATTTTTTTCATTTGTTAAAAAAAATTATTTTTAATTTTTTTTTTCATTTGTTTTAAATATATTCATTTGATAAGATTACTAGTGTGCCCTCAAACTAGTAATTATGTGAGATCACGTGCTCAAAAATTGGATGTTAACGGAAAAAAAATTAACAGAAGGGGCAACGCGTTAACAGAACAAGAGTTCAGGGTAGTTTTTGTTGAAAATCCGAGTTGAGGGTGCACTTCGTTATTCGAGTAAGAGTTCAGGGGGGATTCTTGTAAATTATCCTTAATAATAAAATAAAACATTAAAGCACACTAAGTGAAACCATAATCAGATATGTAAACTTACACTATCGAGATCACGATTAACCTTACTAGAAATTTAGCCAAGCACTCAACTCATTCTCCAAAAATTTTAGAGAAAATATGTGCGAATAAAATGATATTATTTAGCTAATTTTCGGAATTAAAAATATGGTATAAAAATAAAGCTTAAAGTGTTTTAGAGGAGGCAAAATAAAAGAAAACCAAATAAATAGAAAACTAGATATTGACACATAAATGGTGATTTTCAAAATTTGGGTATACTCTGGAGCTGATATTGAATCCCTGACATGAAGGAAAAAAGTGAGCAATTTTTTTGTCATCTTTTGCCATGTGACAAACAAGGTATAAATTTCCAGGGCATGTTGTGGAAAAGTCATCGAAATTTCGGCGATTGGAGAAGTCCGACAAAAAAATGTCCATTTGTCGTTTCGCGTATTTGTGTCGTCGACATTTCCAGGAAATCCTCGTCATTTCGACCATGCCACATTATTTCGACGCCGTCTGTTGCAAAATCAGCAATATTTTCGTCATTTCTTGGTAATTTTGGCGACATTCCCGTGTTATTCTCACTATTTTATGCCAATACTTTGAGTTTGTGATGAAATCGAATTGTTTTGATTTTTTTGGAAAAATCTTGCTGAATGAAAGGTGTGTATTTATGTTGTGTGGTTCACATATGTTTTTCTTAATTTTTTTTAATAGAATCCAAATTTATTTGATATTTGAGACTTAGATTTCAAAGTTAGAATTTATTGTTGTTTTTTATAGAACCCGAATTTATTTCATGTTTGAGATTTAGATTTCAAAGTTAGAATTTCTTTTGTTTTGATAGAATCCGAATTTTATTTTAATGGGCTGACTATTGTGATCTCCAAGCATGAATTGGGGGTTACTATATATCAACCCCAGTGTCAGTCAACCTACTATTGAGTCTTTTTTTATCTATGTTGAACTTAGTATGTGTTTTGAACTTATCTTTATTTTTCAACCTATTAAGTGTTTTGAACATTTTGTTTATGTTTTTTTTATCATGTGTGAACTTATTACATGTATTGGAGACTTGAATTTGGAGTTTAAACTTATTATGTGTGTGTTTGAAACTAATTTTGTTACGTCTCTGAAGAATGGATTTTATTTGTTATATTAAGAATTATGCAAATTATTTCCGTCGGCATTCCCGTATTTTATCGAAATTTCCGTCGACACAATTTTTTCAAATTTCCACATTTTTTTCCATCGCAATTCCCATCGGTCACCACAATTTCGGTTTTTTGAGGCCAATCGACATGAAATCAACCGTCAGCATTTCAATCCTCGGTGACAAATACTGATTTGTTTTGTTGTGTGGAAGAAAGTTGACACATGACAAAACGAGATTCATTTAGTGTGAATGCTCTTTGGTGGAAGACGGGCCACGCGTTTTTGCTTTTGCTGCAACAATTAGCTCCTATTAACTTAAAGCCATGCACCGGAGGTAATAGACTCTTTTAAATGTGGGAGGCACAAGGAAATTGCCAGGTAAATGAAATAAGGTCCGTCAACTCGTTACTTGCTATACCCCAGCAGTTAATACTACAAAATAAAATGTATCAAATCAAATATTTGTAGAAAAAATAAATATTCTCTAATAAAATTATAATCAGTAATAACAAAAGAATATTCAAATAATTATAAATTAATATTAACCGTTAAGCACAAAAATAGCACACTTTCTTGCACTAATCACAACCCCTAACCAATTTATCCAATTGACAACTAGATTTCACGAAATAAATTGTTACAGGTTTTATCAAGTACACTATTTACATAGGTTTTATATATTTTTTTTCATTCTATTTGTTTTATTAAATTTATTATATATAATTTTCTGTTTTTCTGTGTTTCTTTTTTGTCAACATAAGAAAAAATTAAATATATATAAACTAGGAAATATCCTTCGGTATACGAAAAAAAAATAAAAACAAAAACAAACACAAACGATTTAAAAAGATTTGTTAAATCACTAAATGGAATACTTGAAATTTTTTGCTCTACAGTTTATGCAATAAAAATGTCAAGCAAAATCTAACAAGTAGTCGACCAAAAATAAATTGTTAGTTTTTGGATTTGCATGTGAAAAAATAACAACGAAAAGTAGATTTCATGTCATTTTTAACCATTTTTTGTAATGTAATTATAAAAAAAATATTTTTTTTTCTCTCCCGCCCAAAGCCTCAATTGAGTCGAAGTCGAACCATTCCTTACTTCATATTCTCTCTACGATTGAAATCTATCTAATTTGCAAATCAATTGACCAAGTCAACTTTGTTGACGTGGCAGATATGATCGTTAGCGCTTGGAAACTTTTCTCACACAAAGAGTTTTTGCTTTGGCCAAATTTGAGTCCACTCACTCAACAAAAGCTTCGTAAAGGACCTTTTTTTGTGGGACTTTCGTAAAGGACCTTTAAAGCATCGTGGTGCATGAAATTTCAAAGGAAGCGGGTCCCACGTGCGTGAAGAAAAGAATCACCACCATATATACAGATTGACTTGAGAATTGACCGAACACAAATCTCTTCTCTCACCATTATAAATAGAGAACAATACAAATTTCCTCATATTCTCTCACAAACACAATACACAACAACATTAAACACCAAAAAAGCACAGCTTCTTCTTCTTCTCTCGCATTTCTGATTCGAAGCTGAATATACATAACTTTTACAATAATGATGGTTCGTTAACATAATTCATTATTTTCTTTAGTTTCCAATATTTTTTTTTCTCTGCTCTTAAATGAACTAATGATGAATTTTTTCTTTTTTCATGGTAACAGACAGTTGTGACGAAATTGGACTTCCATAACGACAGAGTCAAGAAGAAAGTCATGACAGTGGCTTCTGGTCATTCAGGTACGTTTAAGCAATCTACTGAGAAAATAAAAATTATTGACCTTGTGTATTTTTGATCATATGGTATATTTTTTTTCTCAGGGATTGTTTCGGTTTTCATGGACATGGAGGAGATGAAGCTGACAGTGACCGGAGAAATCGATCCGGTGAGATTAGTGAGCAAATTGAGAAAGCATTGCCACGTGGAAATAGTCTCGGCGGGACCACCACCGGCAAAGAAAGATGAGCCTAAGAAAGAAGATGTTTGGCAGTCTCACAACCAAAGCATTCAATTCCCACAGCCATATTACTATGTTAAAGAGCAAGATCCCAACGCTTGTGTCCTTTTATGATCAACTCAATAATTTCACGTTGATGTTTTAAGTTATTATTCAAATGACTTTAAAAGAATGTTGGAGACGTTTTCTAAAGGACTTGTAAAGTCATGTGAAAATTTGGACTATGTGCAATAAAGAATGTTTTAAATTTTATGTCTTTTATTGTAGTTTATGTAATAGTGATATATCGAAATGATAATAATGCAATAAAGAATTAGTCTAACGAAATAATACTCTTTTCACAAATTTTATAAGCAATACCTAAAATTACAATATATTTAATATCGTAATAAAAGAAAAACCACAAAATAAGTGTAGCAAATTAATGTTCTTCAAAAATCACATAAAATCAAGCATAACTGAATTAATATGAAAAAGAAAAGAATATACTTTTATGAGAAAATAAAAAGAGTTTGATTCAATAATAAAATAAAACATTAAAGCACATATGTGGAACCATAATCGGATAGAAACTTAGCCAAGAACTCAACTCATTCTCAAAAAATTATAGAGAAAATATGAGCAAATAAAATGATACTATTTAGCTAATTTTCGGAATAAAAATATGGTCTAAAAAATAAAGCCTAAACCTCTTTTATAGTGTTTTAGAGGAGGCAAAATAAAAGAAAACTAAAATAAATAGAAAACTAAATATTCACACATAACATAAGTGGTGATTTTCGGAGTTAACTTTGTGTATATTCTGGAGCTGATATTGAATCCCCGACGTGAAGGAAAAAAGTGAGCAATGTCTTTGTCATCTTTTGCCATGTGTCAAGTGCTGATTTGTTTTGTTTTGTGTAAGAAAGTTGACACATGGCAAAACGAGATTCATCAATCACATAACCCACACAACTCTCTAACACTCAATATATATGGAATAATGTCTAGAGAAATAAACCACACACATCACACAAATAGCTTTTCAGTCCGCCGATCGTGCACGTCTAAAAACTCTAAAAGTATGAATAAATGTGTAAAGACTACTAACGGCGAAGCCCTTGGCTTTTATAGTTGTCAACATCTCTGGAAGACGAAGTAAGGTTTCCTTACCCGTACACGCGAATAGAACCAATGTAGAAAGTCTCCCACGAATCATTTTGGCGAAATAGGAAATTTGACAGAAATACAATTTTGCACAAAACGGCTAAAATATCTCAACATATCTTGTAGCATGTTGCAAGACATCTTACCGAAGGAACTTGCATTAAAATATAAATCAACCTCATATAACAACATAAATATAGGTTTGATATGAATCAAGTCTCTCTCACTTTCTCTTTCGTTTGCACGAGAAAGAGCCTTGTGGAATATTACTATTTCTAGATTTCCGCTCATTGTAGAATAATTCTAGTTACAAGTTATGATCACTAAGTCCATTTATACAATAATATATTTGAACTTCAAACAGAATATTATGTGTGTATTTTTTTTTTATAGAATACAACAACCAAATGTTATAAAAATAATTATACTACTATAGATTGATAGAAGGACGAGAAAAACAGATGCTGGTGATCGGTTAACTCACCGACTTTGTGTTGGTTTTCTTAAATGATTTGTAACTAATTAGGTCACTTTAAACATGTAATTTTAGATCTAGTCTATGTTTGACAATTTTTATGTGGCAATAATTAAGGTCTTATTTGCCCTTATTTATTAACAAATTCGTCACTTTTTCTCTACTATTTTTTTTCAAATAATATTTTTTCATCAAAACTTCAAAAATTCGTATATTTCTCATACGAACTCGAAATTGAGTGATTTCAGATCCTACAAATTCGTGGCGTCGAGATCTTCAAAAGTAGACCCATTGTGTTTAATGAAAAATTATGTTTAATGCATCATAGTTACGTTTCCATTTATTTTTTTGATAATTTCAAAAATTTCCAATTATTTCCATATTTAAGGTAGTAACGTGATTTTTTTACATCTATGGTATTAAACATGATTTTTCATCAAACACAATGGATCTATTTTTGAAGATCTCGGCGGCACGAATCCGTAGGATTTGGAATCACTTAATTTCGAGTTCATATGAGATAGATATGGTTTTTAAAAGTTTTTATGTAAAAAAAGTGTAGGAAAAAAGTAAGGGAGAGAAAATTACGAATTTGTTAATAAATAAGGATAAATCATACCTTAATTATTGCCACGTAAACCTGTTGGCTATTTCCCTAAAAGTAGTGAAACATAAACTAAAAACAGAATTCATAGTTTCATTTTGGCTATTTTGTTATACTGCCCTTTCTTAAATGGAATATTACTACTTCTAGTTCTGTATGTATGTCATCACTAAGTCCATTTGAACAATAATATGTACAAAAATAGGTGATTCCATGGAAGAAAGAAAACCAATTTTTGTTTTTCTTAGAGAATAATTTGCTCTTTTTTAGAATAATGCTTCTCTCTTAGTGTATAAGTGATGCCCGTTTCAGACGTATCTTAAGCTATTTTTTTGCTAGTATTTCTTTCATCACTAACTTTAAAACTGATCATATACAATATGACATCCATCATATTTGTTAATGGGCACCGAAAGATTGTGATACGACAAAAGAATAAAAACCTAACCGTAAAAGAGACAAACAAGCAAAAATTGATCTTTTAATTTTTTGTATGCCCCTATTTGTCAATGTGCATAAATTATAAAATATAGATGAAAGAAAAGGAATGAAAATATAATTAAGAAAATATTATTTTAGAGATGTCCATTAGACCGAGCCACCTGTGAGTTAATTAGACTTGTAGAAGATTTTGTTATATAGGCCTTCAAGCGGCTCTAAAAAATGCTCATCTCCGGCACAGCCCGGGCACTAATTAGGTCATGTTCAAGGCAAACTTTTCTAAATTAAAAAAATATTTTTATTTGTTTAGAATTTATACATCTATGTATAAAAAGTGTTTTTAACAAAAAAAAATTAAAAGTCATCGAGAGACATTGACTTTTCCTCCACTACACAAGGAGCTATAACGAAAATAAGACTAGGTACTTATTATATTAATAGGTGATGGGATTTAGCTAAATAGCTAAATGAATTTGCAAATTAGTTTAAGTTTACCTAAAATTAGTGAAACAATAAAATATGTAAGAACCAATAGTTTCAATTTTGTTTTAACTTAGCATTAATTTGCTTGAAATTGATAAATTGCTTATGATAATCGTTAAAAAAAATGTAATATTTGTGCCAACAAAATTTGACGATGTAATTTCAACTACTTTACTGAAAATTTGAAAATGTAGTTATTTTACTAATTAATTAGTTTCAAATGGTCATTTTATATAATAATTCTTATCATATGTTACGGATACGGATATATTGTTTTTTTTTTCTCAAATATTTTGGATTTTGTTTGTTTGTTTGTTTTATTTTTCTTGACTATTTGATTATTTTTATCCTATTAGTAACACATCTATTAGTGCCCGTACGAGAAACCATTATTGCAATTCCAGTTCACCTTATTTCATAATCTCTTTTTTTTTTTTATAATTATGAGAAACAATATATCTATCTAATCTGCAAATCAATTGACCAAGTCCACCTTGTTGACGTGGCATACACGGTCGAATCGCTTGGAAACTTCTCTCACACAAAGAGCTTTGGCTTTGGCCAGCTTTTAAAACCACTCATGCATTCAATAAAACAAAACAAATAAATATGTGTCCTTCCGCGTAAACGAATGACCCGATAAAAATTGTGATCAAAAAGAAAAAAATGACCCAGCAAAAGCTTCGTAAAGGACCTTAAAAGCGTCGTTTAATTTGTACATGAAATTTTAAATGGGTGTCCTTCCGCGGAAACAAATGCCCAACAAAAGTAGTGAGAAAAAAAAATGACCCACCATCAAAGGAGTGGGTCCCATGGCGGGTGCAAAAAAGAATCAACCGGTCCACCACCATATATACACATTGACTTGAGAATTGACTGAACCCAAATCTCTTCTCTCACCAATATAAATACAATACAAATTCCCTCAGCTTCTCTCGCAACACAACAACATTGATTCCCTCAGCTTCTTCTTCTCTCGCATTTCTGATTCGAAGCTATATATACGTAGCTTTTATTAGCCCCACTGCAATCATGATGGTTCGTTAGGATAATTCATCATATTCTTTTAATTTCCACTTCTTTTTTATTTTTGTCTTTGTTTTGTTCCTAATGAACAACGTTACTGATGAATTGTTTTTTTTTTTTTTTCATGATAACAGATAGTTGTGATGAAATTGGACTTCCATAACGACAGAGTCAAGAAGAAAATCATGACTGTGGCTTCTAGTCATTCAGGTACGTTTAATTATAGAATATACAATCAACTGAGAAAATAAAAATGCTATGACCTTGTGTATTAATGATCATAAGGTATTTTTTTTTTCTCAGGGATTGTTTCGGTTTGCATGGACATGAAGGAGATGAAGCTGACAGTGACCGGAGAAATCGATCCGGTGAGATTAGTGAACAAATTGAGAAAGCATTGCCACGCGGATATAGTCTCGGCGGGACCACCACCGGCAAAGAAAGAAGAGCCAAAGAAAGAAGATGAGTATTTGAAGCTCATGCAAGTTTGGCAGTCTCATAACCAAAGCATTCAATACCCACAGCTATATTACTAAGTTAGAGAGAAAGATCCCAACGCTTGTGTTATTTGCTGAGCTTATTCTTCTTCTTTCATAGTATTCATATGGTTGATTTTTTTTATTAGTGTTGGAAAATTGTGTGTTTATTGATATTAAAGAGAATTTAATATCAAGTTATTAGCTAATTTGTGACAAATATTCGAATGGGATCCACTGATCGAAACTGAAATTTTATGACTGATTCTTATTCTTCGTTCCGAGAGGTATAAGATTGATTGTTTATATGTCTAAATTGGAGATAAAATGAATGAAAAATTGATGTTCAAACTAGTTGAAAAACATCATTAATTTTGACGTTTTTACTATGTTAAAGTCTACTTATGGGCTGATTATACTATGCACTAATGCTGAACGTTTTTAACATTTGTAATAGCATTTTTAATGTACTTTTAACAAATCATTTGCTCCTCAAATGCCCTTCAAGCTGACCCCGGAGAACTTGGGACATATCGAGTCTTTGCTCAACTGTCATACCCTCAAAAGTAACCCCCCTCAATTTTTTGTTTCACTTTTTGCCCCTTTTTGAATTTTTTAACATTGTTTTACCCTAAAAATTTACAAATCAATCTTCCTCATTTTTTTTCCCGTATAAGCCCCTAACTTGAATTTATGGCTTCATCCCTGCATATATCTATATAATTACATAAAATATTTAAACTTAGATCAGAATAATTGAACTCATACTCTAACGCAGAAGAAGAGCACACAAGAGGTCCTGAACACCTCCTTTTTAATGAATAGTAGTTTTTTTTATTTTTAGTAATAGTTATTTGTACATATATATTTTCTCTCTAACTGTTCGTTATTTTTATATACTTTTTCCTGATGTTGATTTGAGATAACTACACAAAACACAATATGGATTTGTCCACAATATGGACAATTTTACACTCGGTTAATATGGTAGTAAATTTACTTGATTTTTTGTTTGTTTGTTTATTACTACACAAAACACAAAGGAGTTTTGATGGTACTGATTAAAAAAAAAAACGGTGTTATTGCTTAATTTTTAATTAGTGTACCAATTATAAAGAATGGACCACTTAACGAGCGCCACGTAAAATATTAAGTGATGTAAAAAGTTTCAGTCCAACCACGGCATGACATGTGGTTGTTCCGCGGAAACATTTTACGGCGCTCCACTTTACACAGTCGTATTTTTCTTCCTCACTTTTATCACTGTCTCGTCTTTGTCTTTGAGTTCTCGACCTCTATACGCTTCCTTTAGTTGTCATTCATCGTTATCTTGTTCAAATATCGCCGTTCTTCATTTCGCCACTCGCGTCCGTTTGCTGTCGCTCATATTTTTTCTAGTGTTTGATCTTGAATTTAACTTTCTTTAGGGATCGAATTTTGTTTGTTTGTATGTAATGTTGAGTTGACTTCGAACCTTATTTGTTTGGTTCATTTGATAATGACTTAGTGCGTGGTGTAAGAATACACGGTGAAGGTTTCTTAAATTAGCACAATGGAACACACCAACAACCAATTTTTATTACAATAAGTATATTATTATATATATATGATAGAAGGAAGAGAAAAACAGATACTGGTAATCCGTTAACTCACAAACTTTGTGTTGGTTTTCTTATATGGAATATTACTACTTCTAGTTCTGTTTGTTTGTCATCAATAAGTCTATTTGTACAATAATATTTACAAAATAGGTGAGTTAATGAAAAGAAAAAAAACACTAGCTAGTAATCGGGTAACTCTGATTTTCTTAAAACAAGAGCAAATATCTTTTTTTCTTTCTTTCTTGGAAAACAATTTAAACTCTTTTTTTGAATAATGTTTTTCTCTTAGTGTATACGTCATGCCCGTTTCAGACGTATTTGAAGCTCTTTGACTATTATTGCTTTCATCACTAACTTTAAAATGGATCATATAGAATACGACAAAAGAATGGAAAACTAAATGTAAAAGATACACACAAGCTAAAAGTGAGCATAATTTTTTGTATGCGCCTATTTGTCAATATGCATAAAATATAGATGAAATAAAAGGAACGAAAAAAGTAATTAAGGGCAGGGTTATCTTATTCGAGAAAAAAGAAAGAAAGAAAGGGTTATCTAAGAGATGTCAATTAAATTGGCCGCCTGTGAGCTAACTAGACCCGTAGAAGGGTATGCGATACAGGACCTCAAGCAGCTCTAAAAAAAAAAAAAAACTCAATTCCGGCACGGCCCAGACCCTAATTAAGTAATGTTCAGGGCCAAATTTTTTAAATTAAAAATATATTTTGATTTGTTTATAATTTATATTTTTTATAAAAAAAAATTGACACCAAAATCAAAAGGCACTGAGAAGCATTAACTTTCCTCCACTACACAAATTAGCGAAACACACAAGATATGCAAGAATTCGGTTTCAAAATTCTTTTTTAACTTAGGATTGATTTATTTGAAATTGATAAATTGCTCATAATAAAATTAATTATTTTGTTGAAATTTTTTAAATTTGACAATTTTACTAATTAATTAGTTTCAAATCGCTATTTTGTATGATGTTACTAATTATATATATGTTACCGATATGGATATAATTTTTTTTCCTCAAATATTTTGGATTTTGTTTGTTTTAATTACCTTAACTATTACTATGCTTCCTACTATTAATAACACATCTATTAGTGCCCGTACGTGAAACCATCAGGCTAGGCCCAAAGCTGTGGCTAGAGGGGCAATGGCCCAAGCCCCCTTTATATAATGGCCTCATTCTCAATTTTTTTTTTAAACTTCTATTTGTAAATATTACGCAGGATACCACATTTTAAATACGTTTTTCGCTGAGACCTACCCTTTGATGCTTGTTCCTACAGTATCTCATTCTATTCTAGAAATACCTCATTTAACAGTTCTTTTATTTATACTTGTTTCAAATTATTTAACTATATTCAAAGAAGAGGTCGAGAGGAAAAAAAATTAGGACATTGTAGCGAAATAGTCAAAATGAAACTATGAAATTTGTTTTTAGCTTATGTTTCACAACATTTAGGTAAATAGCCAACATGATTATGTGGCAATAATTAAGGTATTATTTACCCTTATTTATTAATAAATTCGTCATTTTATCTCTCTTATTTTTTTCCTACATTTTTTTTTACATAAAAACTACCATATCTATCTCATATGAACTCGAAATTGAGTGATTCCAAATCCTACGGATTCGTAACGCCGAGATCTTCAAAAATAGATCCATTTTGTTTGATGAAAAATAATGTTTAATACCATAGATGTAGAAAAATCTACCTTAAATATGAAAATAACGGAAATTTTTTGAAATTATCAAAAAAGAATGGAAATGTAAATATGATGCATCAAACATAATTTTTCATCAAACACATTGGGTCTATTTTTGTAGATCTCGACGCCACGAATTTGTAGGATTTGAAATCACTCAATTTTCGAGTTCGTATGAGAAATATACGAATTTTTGAAGTTTTGATGCAAAAAAAATTATTTGAAAAAAAATAGGAGAGAGAAAGTGACGAATTTATTAATAAATAAGGGCAAATCAAATCTTAATTATTGTCACATGAGTCATTTGGCTATATCCCTAAAAATTGTCAAACATAGGCTAGATCCAAAATCACATATTTAAAGTGGCCTAGTTAGTTACAAATCTCAAAAAATTATCAAGAGAAATACAATTCTATTTGTTTTATTAAATTTATTGTATATAATTTGTGTTTTTCGGTGTTTCTTTTTTTTCAACATAAAAAAAAAAAAAAACGATTTAAAAAGATTTGTTAAATCACAAAATGGAATACTTGAAAATCTTTGCTTTACAATTTATGCAATAAAAATTTCAAGCAAAATCAAACAAACAGTCGAACAAAAATAAATTGTTAGGTTTTTTAACATACATGTGAAAAAATAACAACGAAAACTAGATTTTATGCCATTTTTTAACCTTTTTTTTGTAATATAATTATAAAAAATAATAATAATAAACTTTTTTTTACTCGCCCAAAGCTTCAATTTAGTCAAGCCGCCTCTGGAAACCATTATTGCAATTCCAGTTCATCTTAATATCTTTATGATTGAAACATTATATCTATCTAATTCGCAAATCAATTGACCAAGTCAACCTTGTTGACGTGGCAGACACGGTCGAATGCTTGGAAACTTCTCTCACACAAAGAGGTTTGGCTTTGACTAGCTTTTAAAGACCACTCACGTATTCAAATAAAACAAATCAATATGGTCCTTCCGCGAAAACAAACGACAACAAAAGCTTCATTATGGAACTTAAAAGCGTCGTGGTGCATGAAATTTCAAAGGAAGTGGGTCCCACGTACGTGAAAAAAAAAAAAAAAAAAACCACGACCATCTGTACGCATTGACTTGAGAATTGACAGAACCCAACAATATAAATACAATACAAATTCACTCAGCTTCTCTCACAACACAACAACATCAAACACCAAAAAAGCACAGCGATTCTTTTTCTTATTCTCATTCCTCTCTCGCATTTCTGATTCCCAGCTGAATATACGTAGCTTTTATTAGCCCAACTACAGTCATGATGGTTCGTTTTAATTTCCACTTTTTTATATTTTTTTGTCTCTGTTCTTGATAAACTACGGTACTGATGATTTTTAAATTCCCTTTTCGTGATAACAGATAGTTGTGATGAAATTGGACTTCCATGATGACAGAGTCAAGAAGAAAGTCATGACTGCAGCCTCTAGTCATACAGGTACTTTCAATTATAGTATATATAATCCACTGAGAAAAAAATAAAAATGTGACCTTGTGTATTGATGCTATGTGGTAATTTTTTTTTATCAGGGGTTGTCTCGGTTGCGATGGACATGAAGGAGATGAAACTGACAGTGACCGGAGAAATCGATCCGGTGAGATTAGTGAGCAAATTGAGAAAGCATTGCCACTCGGAAATAGTCTCGGCGGGACCACCACCGGCAAAGAAAGAAGAGCCAAAGAAAGAAGAGCCAAAGAAAGCAGAGCCAAAGAAAGAAGATGAGTATTTGAAGCTCATGCAAGTTTGGCAGTCTCACAATCGAAGCATTCAATACCCACAGCCATATTACTATGCTAGAGAGGAAGATCCCAACGCTTGTATTATCTGCTGAGCTTTTTTTTTTTTTTTTTTTTTTTTTTGTTTCTTTCATCATATTCGTATGGGTGAGTTTTTGGTTAGTAGTTATTTGTACATATGTATATATATATATATATACATATATTTTCTTTCTCTATTTTTTCTTCGGTTTTTATTTTATTTTATTTTGTTCCCGATGTTGATTTGAGAAAAGAATAGAAAATAAGTAATGGCCACTTTTATACTCGATTAATCAGCTAGAACATTTACATTTACTTTTTTTTTTTTTTTTTTTTTGTATATGTGTTTGTTTACTATCTACACAAACTTTAAGACTTTAACGGTACTTATTAACAAAACGGCGTTTTGTTAATTTTAAGGAAATGTACCAATTATATAGACATAGACCCCTTAGAGAGCACCACGTCAGCTATTTTTAAATGTTGTCGAGAGCTTTTAATGTCATGACACGTGGATGTGATCGGGAATTCACTGCACTTCCTATATATAAAATTATTGTAATAGTGTTATATTTCATTCAATTTTTTTACTATTATATTTCATTAATCAGATGTGACATTTTTCATTTTAATTACATAATAATAATAATAATAATAATAATATTTTTTAAGAATTATGTTAAATACTTTACAAAAATTTGTTACTACCTAATTGATATATAGTCTGAATGAATGTTACCAAACGTGAAATTTGTTACTACCTACTAGAAGGACTTCTATTATATATATAAAAAAAAAATCATTTCTATGACGTATATAAAGAAATGTCTCTTTAGACTCTTTATATATTTGTCGTCTACTGTTTTAATTTAGTATGTATAAGGTCAAACTGTCGTCATACGGGTAGATTATATGTATATATATATATATGCTATATATGATTCAGTATATATGCTATCATCCAGGGAATAACTTCAACTAGATATTGTATAGTAATATAACGATTAGTATATAATTTTTGGAACTGGAAAAGCAAATAAGAAATTTCATGACACAGCAAGACTGATTAACAACTTGATGGTCAGCGCACGAGCTAAATAAGCAACTAATTTATTTAGACAACGTGCCTACGAGTAATACATATAATAAGGTCTTCCGTTGATTGGTAAATAAAATTGTAAACACTAAACAAAGGTAAATAAAATTAAAAACAATGTAACTAGCAAGATCATTGTTTACAATTAGAAAAAAAATTATGTTGGCGTCAACAACCCGGTTTTTACGATTATTTTAAACACAAAACAATCCACATGCAATTTCCACTACGTTATATTCATTCCAAGAAATTTCCATTTCACCATACAAAACTAGAGTGACCATTTGAGTAAATATCAAGTTATTAGCTAATTTGTGACAAATATTCGAGTGAGATCCACTGATCGAAACTGAAATTTTATGACTGATTCTTATTCCTCGTTCCGCGATGTATAAGATCGATTATTTATATGCCTAAATTGGAGCTAAAATGAATGAAAAATTGATGTTCAAACTACGTTGAAAAACATCATTAATTTTGACGTTTTTACCATGTTAAAGTGTACTTATGGGCTGATTATACCATGCACTAATGCTGAACGTTTTTAACATTTGTAATAGCATTTTTTATATACTTTTAACAAATCCTTGAGAACAAATCCTTTGCTCCTCAAATACCCTTCAAGCTGGCCCCGGAGAACTTGGAACATATCGAGTCGCTGCTCAGCTGTCATACCCTCAAAAGTAGTCCCCCTCAGTTTTTTTTTTCACTTATTGCCCCTTTTTGAATTTTGTAAACATTGTTTTACCCTAAAAGTTTACAAATCAATCCTCCTCAATTTTTTTTCGCATATGAGCCCCTTAACTTGAATTTTTGGCTCCATCTATGCATATATCCATATGATTACATAATATATTTAAACTTAGATCCGAATAATTGAACTCATACTCGGACGCATAAGAAGATCACACAAGAGGTCCTGAGCATCTCTTTTTTTATGAATAGTATTTTTTGTTATGAATAGTTTTTTAGTAATAGTTATTTGTACATATATATTTTCTTTCTCTAACTGTTCGTTATTTTTACATATACTTTTTCCTGAGGTTGATTTGAGATAACTACACCAAACACAATATGGATTCGTCCACAATATGGACAATTTTACACTCGGTTAATATGGTAGAACATTTACTTGACTTTTTGTTTGTTTGTTTATTACTACACAAAACACAAAGGGCTTTTGATGGTACTGATTAAAAAAAAAAAAAAACCCCGGTGTTATTGCTTAATTTTTAATTAGTGTACCAATTATAAAGAATGGATCACTTAACGAGCGCCACGTAAAATGTTGAGTGATGTAAAAAGTTTCAGTCCAACCACGGCATGACATGTGGTTGTTCCGCGGATACATTTTACGGCGCTCCACTTTACACAGTCGTATTTTCTTCCTCACTTTTATCACTGTCTCGTCTTTGTCTTTGAGTTCTCGGCCTCTATACGCTTCCTTTACTTGTCATTCATCGTTATCTTGTTCAAATATCGCCGTTCTTCATTTCGCCACTCGCGTCCGTTTGCTGTCAGCTCATATTTTATTACGATAAGTATACTATATATATGATAGAATACACGGTGAAAGTTTCTTAAACTACCACAATGGAACACGCCAACAACCAAATTTTATTACGATAAGTATACTATATATATGATAGAAGGAAGAGAAAAACAGATACGTGTTGGTTTTCTAAAATGGAATATTACTTCTTCTAGTTCTGTATGTTTCTCATCAATAAGTTTATTTGTACAAAATAATATTTACAAAATAGGTGAAAAAAAAAAAAAAAAAAACTAGCTAGTAATCGGGGTAACTCTGATTTTCTTAAAACAAAAGCAAATATCTTTTTTTTTCTTTCTTTCTTGGAAAACAATTTAAACTCTTTTTTTGAATAATGCTTTTCTCTTAGTGTATAAGTCATGCTCGTTTCAGACGTATTTGAAGCTATCTTAGACTATTATTGCTTTCATCACTAACTTTAAAATTGATCATATACAATACGACAAAAGAATAGAAAACTAAATGTAAAAGATACACACAAGCTAAAAGTGAGCATAAGTTTTTTGTATGACCCTATTTGTCAATATGCATGAAATATAGATGAAATAAAAGGAATGAAAAAGTAATTACGAAAGGGTTATCGTATTCGAGCAAAAAAAAAAAAAAAGGGTTATCTAAGAGATGTCAATTAAATCGGCCGCTTGTGAGCTAAGTAGCTGACTAGACTCGTAGAAGGGTATGCGATACAAGACCTCAAGCAGCTCTCAAAAAAGCTCAATTCCGGCACCGCCCGGATACTAATTAAGTCATGTTCAGGGCCAAATTTTTTAAATTAAAAAAATATTTTGATTTGTTTATAATCTATATTTTTTATAAAAAAAAATTTCACAAAAATTAAAAATCACTGTGAGGCATTTACTTTCCTCCACTACACAAAGAGCCACATGTCCTATTACGAAAATAAGATTAGGTACCTATTATATAAGGTGATTTAGCAAAATAGCCAAGTAATGGATTTACAAATTAGCTAAAATTTATCTAAAATTAGTGAAACATCCAAAATATGCAAGAATTAGGTTTCAAAATTATTTTTTAACTTAGGATAGATTTTTTTGAAATTGATAAATTGCTTATAATAAAATTAATTATTCTGTGAAAAATTTGTAAATTTAGCTATTTAACTAATTAATTAGTTTCAAATCGGTATTTTGTATGATGTTACTAATTATATATATGTTATCTATATGGATATAATGTTTTTCCCTCAAATATATGGGATTTTATTTGTTTTAATTACCTTAACTATTTTACAATGTTTATCCTATTAATAACACATCTATTAGTGTCGTACAATAAACCATCAGGCCCGGCCCAAGGCTGGGGCGAGAGGGACAATGGCCCAAGGCCCCCTCTAAATAATGGCCTCATTCTCAAAAAAAAAAAAAAAAAAATTTAACTTCTATTTGTAAATAATATGGAGGATACCACATTTTAAATAAGTTTCCGCTAATACCTGCGCTTTGATGCTTTTTCCTATAATATCTCATTCTATTCTAGGAATACCTCATTTGACAGTTGTTCTTTTATTTATACTTGTTTCAAATTATTTAACCATATTCAAAGAAGAGGTCGACAGGAGCAAAATTATCAAGAGAAATACAAAATAGTTTTTTTTTAGATTATACATATATTAAGTACACTATTTACATGTTTTATCTTTTATGTAGTTATATTTTTTTCTTTCTATTTGTTTTATAAAATTTATTATATATAATTTTTTTTGTTTTTCGTGTTTCTTTTTTATCAACATAAGAAAAAATTAAATATATAAACTAGGAAATATCATTCAGGATATGAAAAAAAAACAAACAAACAAACAAATAATTTAAAAGATTCGTTAAATCACAAAATGGAATACTTGAAAAATTTTGCTTTACAATTTATGCAATAAAAATGTCAAGCAAAATCAAACAAACAGTCGAACAAAAATAAATTGTTAGTTTTTTAATATACATGTGAAAAAATAACAACGAAAACTCTTAACCAAACGGCCCCTAGATTTCATGCCATTTTTTAAGCTTTTTTGTAATATAATTATAAAAATAAAAAAAAAATAAAAAATTCACTCGCCCAAAGCTTCAATTTAGTCAAGCCGCCTCTGAAACCATTATTGCAATTCCAGTTCATCTTAATATCTTTATGATTGAAACATTATATCTATCTAATTCGCAAATCAATTGACCAAGTCCACCTTGTTGACGTGGCAGACACGGTCGAACGCTTGGAAACTTCTCTCACACAAAGAGGTTTGGCTTTGGCCAGCTTTTAAAGACCACTCACGCATTCAAATAATACAAATCAATATGGTCCTTCCGCGAAAACAAACGACAACAAAAGCTTCGTAAAGGAACTTAAAAGCGTCGTGGTGCATGACACGTACGTGAAAAAAAAAAAGAAAAAAAGAAAAAAACCACGACCATCTTTACGCATTGACTTGAGAATTGACAGAACCCAACAATATAAATACAACACAAATTCACACAGCTTCTCTCACAACACAACAACATCAAACACCAAAAAAAGCACAGCGATTCTATTTCTTATTCTCATTCCTCTCTCGCATTTCTGATTCCCAGCTGAATATACGTAGCTTTTATTAGCCCAACTACAGTCATGATGGTTCGTTTTAATTTCCACTTTTTTATATTTTTTGTCTCTGTTCTTAATAAACTACGGTACTGATGATTTTTAAATTCCCTTTTTTCATGATAACAGATTGTTGTGATGAAATTGGACTTCCATGATGACAGAGTCAAGAAGAAAGTCATGACTGCAGCCTCTAGTCATACAGGTACTTTCAATTATAGTATATATAATCCACTGAGAAAAAAATAAAAATATGACCTTGTGTATTGATGCTACGTGGTAATTTTTTTTTTATCAGGGGTTGTGTCGGTTGCGATGGACATGAAGGAGATGAAACTAACAGTGACCGGAGAAATCGATCCGGTGAGATTAGTGAGCAAATTGAGAAAGCATTGCCACGCGGAAATAGTCTCGGCGGGACCACCACCGGTAAAGAAAGAAGAGCCAAAGAAAGCAGAGCCAAAGAAAGAAGAGCCAAAGAAAGAAGATGAGTATTTGAAGCTCATGCAAGTTTGGCAGTCTCACAATCGAAGCATTCAATACCCACAGCCATATCACTATGTTAGAGAGGAAGATCCCAACGCTTGTATTATCAGCTGAGCTTTTTTGTTTTTTTATTTTTATTTTTTGTTTCTTTCATCATATTCGTATGGGTGAGTTTTTGATTAGTAGTTATTTGTACATATATATATATATATATATATATATATATATATATATATATATATTCATATATTTTCTTTCTCTAATTGTTCTTCGGTTTTTATTTTATTTTATTTTGTTCCCGATGTTGATTTGAGAAAAGAATAGAAAATAAGTAATGGACACTTTTATACTCCATTAATCAGGGAGAACATTTACATTTTTTTTTTTTTGTATATATGTTTGTTTACTATCTACACAAACCTTTAAGACTTTAACGGTACTTATTAACAAAACGCGCCGTTTTGTTAATTTTAAGTAAATGTACCAACCCTTATATAGACATAGACCCCTTAGAGAGCACCACGTCAGCTATTTTTAAATATTGTCGAGAGCTTTTAATGTCACGGCACGTGGATGTGATCGGGAATTCACTGTACTTCCTGGAAAGTCCTTCAAAATCTCATATGTTTGTCGTCCCTCAAAATCTCGTATGGATTTTTTTTTTTTCTTCAAGTTCTTATAGTGTTATTTGTTTCTTAAGTACACATATCGTTCTCTTGCCTTTTCGAAGTCTTTTCTCTGATTTCCTCTCCGACCCCCATTGAGCTTATTCTTCATTTTTTTTTCAGTGTTTTTATCTCGATTTTTTTTTTTTTTTTTATATAATGTTGAGGTGACATCGAATTTGGTTTATTTGGATGATTTGAATGTTTGTATGTTTTCAATATGTGTTAGATTAAGAATTTAGGTTGCAATTATATATGTCCTATAGCGGATTTGACGATGTTTTTTAGCCAATTAGAATCTATTTAAAATTTTAAAAAGTGCAATTTTGTTGTTTAATACTGAATTGAGAATATTTCATTGTTTATGTTTAAAATATGTGTCGATTTGTTGACAACGGATGGTCGTTTTGACGCCTCATTTGTTTTATTGACTTAGATTGTATTTAAAAGTTTCAAAAGCTAAAGTTTCATCATTTTGTATTAAATTTGGAATATCGTCATTGTATATGTTCAAAATATTTTGTATATTGATAATTTTGTGTGTTTGTGATTTTAAAGTCACTTTTATATTTTCTCAATTGATGTTCAAATTATTTGTCGATTTCCAATTATGAAGATTTATTTGCTAGCGAATATCGTTCCTTTGTTGTTTGACATCAATTTTATCAAATTGTCTAAATTTTGATTTTCTTTCTATAGATGTATCATGGATGAGGTTGTAAATTTTGACTTCTAGATGTACAATATTTTATCATTTTATCCAGTGACGGAGCCAGGATTTCAATCAACGGGGGGTAAATTTGAGAAATATTTTTTAGGAAGGGCATTATTGGAAAAAAGCTTACAAATTTGGGTAAAAAACATAATTATTAGTAAAATTTATGAGTAAAATTATAACAAAGTATAAAAATTTGGGATTAAAAAAATAATTTTCAAAAATTGGGGGGGGGGGGGGCATTATGAACACAAATTCAAAGTGCCACTTCATATATCGATTTTAAGTTAGGAATGCTCAATTTTCATTTCAATATTTTTTTACGACACTGTTGTTTATGAACACACATTTCTCTTTTGAAAGGTTCTACAAAGAGTTTTCAATGGTTTCATATCAGTAATTAGTCTTCATAATTTTCCCAATGGTAGTTGAAAAACTACTAGAAGGACTTCTATTATATATATACAAAGTAATAAAAAAAATTCCTTTCTATGACGTATATAAAGAAATGTCTCTTTAGACTCTTTATATATTTGTCGTCTACTGTTTTAATTTAGCATGTATAAGGTCAAACTGTCGTCATACGGGTAGATTATATATATATATACTTTATACTATAAATCACAATCGTTGTTTACTGTTCATTTACTATTCATAACAGAACCAATTATAATTTTACACGTATATAAGTTTTATCTTACCACGTTCTCAATTGCTTCCTCAATTTCTTCTTCTCCATTCTTCCTCACCGCCTATCTCCTTCACCTCACCTCACCTCACCTCACCTCACCGCTCTCTTTATCTTCCTTCCTCTCTCACTGATTCTCGCCCCTTCTCTCCGGAACAACGCCACCACCCTTTCCCCCTCTTCCCCTCTCCTTCGTCCTCTCTTCCTCTCTCCCGCGCGAGCGCCGACCCCGACTGCGCGCGCGCCTCTGCCGACTGCGCGACCGTGCGCCGCCATCTCTCCCTCGCGCCTGTTGTCTCTCTGTCCTCGCGCTCAAACGACGCTTCCGAAGAATCTCGGTCGCCCGATTCCGCTGTCTTCGTCATCGGCTTCCAGACTTTTAGGTTTGTAAATTAGGGGTGGTGGAAGTAGTGGATTTCTAGTCCGTCCAAATTTTATCTTAATTTTTCTATCCATCTACATGATCAAACACACGTGTCGCAACAAGTCATCATACTTTATAAGGAAAATTACATGAATAGTGTTTTAAAAGTATCATATTTTCAAAATAATGTATAGCTTTAATCTTTTCAAGAGTAGTATATTTTTAAATAACTTTCAAATTGTAATAATGATTTTAAATAAAATTGTAAACACTAAACAAAGGTAAATAAAATTAAAAACAATGTAATTAGCAAGATCATTGTTTACAATTAGAAAAAAAATTATGTTGGCGTCAACAACCTTTGCACCCACGGTTTTTACGATTATTTTAAAACACGAAACAATCCACATGCAATTTCCACTACGTTATATTCATTCCAAGAAATTTCCATTTCACCATACAAAACTAGAGTGACCATTTGAGTAAATATCAAGTTATTAGCTAATTTGTGACAAATATTCGAGTGGGATCCACTGATCGAAACTGAAATTTTATGACTGATTCTTATTCCTCGTTCCGAGATGTATAAGATCGATTATTTATATGCCTAAATTGGAGCTAAATGAATGAAAAATTGATGTTCAAACTATGTTGAAAAACATCATTAATTTTGACGTTTTTACCATGTTAAAGTGTACTTATGGGCTGATTATACCATGCACTAATGCTGAACGTTTTAAACATTTGTAATAGCATTTTTAATATACTTTTAACAAATCCTTGAGAACAAATCCTTTGCTCCTCAAATGCCCTTCAAGCTGACCCCGGAGAACTTGGGACGAGTCGCTGCTCAGTTGTCATATCCTCAAAAGTAGCCCCCCTCAATTTTTTTTTTCAATTTTTGCCCCTTTTTGAATTTTTTTAACATTGTTTTACCCTAAAAGTTTACAAATCAATCATCCTCGACTTTTTTCGCATATGAGCCCTCTAACTTGAATTTCTGGCTTCATCCATGTATATATCTATATGATTACATAAAATATTTAAACTTAGATCCGAATAATTGAACTCATACTCGGACGCATAAGAAGACCACACAAGAGGTCATGAGCACCTCTTTTTTTATGAATAGTATTTTTTTTATGAATAGTTTTTTAGTAATAGTTATTTGTACATATATATTTTATTTCTCTAACTGTTCGTTATTTTTATATATACTTTTTTCCTGATGTTGATTTGATAACTACACAAAACACAATATGGATTTGTCCACAAAATGGACAATTTTACACTCGGTTAATATGGTAGAACATTTGCTTGACTTTTTGTTTGTTTGTTTATTACTACACAAAACACAAAGGACTTTTGATGGTACTGACTTAAAAAAAAAAAAAAAAAAAAAAAAAAAAAAAAAAAAAAAACCGGTGTTATTGCTTAATTTTTAATTAGTGTACCAATTATAAAGAATGGAACACTTAACGAGCGCTGTTATCGGCCCGATCCCGATCGAAGCTATTCAAAGGGAAAAAAGATATCGGACTTGCTCCAACCGTTAATCGGCCCTTGGGCCGGCTCGGTCAAAGGCCGGCCCAATGGCCTCAGCCCAAGACCGAGCTCGACCTCGGCCTGGCGAGCTCGATCCCGGCCTCAGCTCGGCCTCGGCCTGGCGAGCTCGACCTCGGCCTCAGCTCGACCTCGGCCTGGCGAGCTCGACCTCGGCCTGACGAGCTCGCGCCCCGGCCTCAGCTCGACCTCGGCCTGACGAGCTCGACCTCGGCCTCAGCTCGACCTCGGCCTGGCGAGCTCGACCTCGGCCTCAGCTCGACCTCGGCCTGACGAGCTCGACCTCGGCCTCAGCTCGACCCCGGCCTGGCGAGCTCGACCTCGGCCTCAGCTCGACCGTTCGACCTCGGCCTCAGCTCGACCGTTCGACCTCTGCCTCAGCTCGACCGTTCGACCTCGGCCTCACGAGCGACCTCGGCCTCGCGAGCTCGACCTCGGCCCCACGAGTTCGACCTCGGCCTCACAGGCCTATCCTCGGTCCTATGCCATCCTCGGCCGAGCCTGTGTTATCCTCGGCCAAGGGGCCCACCAAAGACGCCAGCCCATCTTGTCCTCAGCCCAGGGGCACGCCAATGACGCCAGCCTATGTTATCCTCGGCCAGGGGGCACATCAATAGCGCTAGTCTATGTTATCCCCTGCCGAGCCCATGCTATCCCCAGCCGAGGGGCCCACCAGTGACGCCACCCTTTGCTATCCTCGGCCGGGCCTATGCTATCCTCGGCCAAGGGCCGAACCCTATGCTATCCTCGGCCGGGCCTATGCTATCCTCGGCCAAGGGCCGAACCCATGCTATCCTCGGCCGAGGGGCCCACCAATGGCCCCTTGGTCGCCTATAAATACAAGAGGCCCTCCCTCTTCAAAAGGTAATCCAAGTTTGAGGACTGAAACGCTGCCGAACTCACCTTTCGCTCGTTTCTCTCAAGTCTCGGCCCCTAAACACTTAAACCCTCTATTCTCCACCACAATCCCACTAATGTTGAGCGTCGGAGAGGTAAACAGAGGCACCCCCTCTGTTTCCCCTTTTTAGCTCACGGTTCTCTCATCCTTTCTAGGTACCCCGGCGAGCTCAGACACCACCGACAGCCAAGGGAAGATCTGGGCAACCAGGTCCGACACGCTCGAGCCCATGCGAGACCACTTGGTCCGGCCTTGGGTCTAACCGCCTGTGGCTCCTGAATCGTTGTCCGAAAAACGGCGACAACAAGCGCCACGTAAAATGTTGAGTGATGTAAAAAGTTTCAGTCCAACCACGGCATGACATGTGGTTGTTCCGCGGAAACATTTTACTGCGCTCCACTTTACACAGTCGTATTTTCTTTCTCACTTTTATCACTCTCTCGTCTTTGTCTTTGAGTTCTCGGCCTCTATACGCTTCCTTTAGTTGTCATTCATCGTTATCTTGTTCAAATATCGCCGTTCTTCATTTCGCCACTCGCGTCCGTTTGCTGTCGCTCATATTTTTTCTAGTGTTTGATCTTGAATTTAACTTTCTTTAGGGATCGAATTTTGTTTGTTTGTATGTAATGTTGAGTTGACTTCGAACCTTATTTGTTTGGTTCATTTGATAGTGACTTAGTGCGTGGTGTAAGAATACACGGTGAAAGTTTCTTAAATTAGCACAATGGAACACGCCAACAACCAATTTTTATTACAGTAAGTATATTATTATATATGATAGAAGGAAGAGAAAAACAGATACTGGTAATCCGTTAACTCACAAACTTTGTGTTGGTTTTCTTATATGGAATATTACTACTTCTAGTTCTGTTTGTTTGTCATCAATAAGTCTATTTGTACAATAATATTTACAAAATAGGTGAGTTAATGAAAAAAAAAAACACTAGCTAGTAATCGGGTAACTCTGATTTTCTTAAAACAAAAGTAAATATCTTTTTTTTTTTTTCTTTCTTTCTTGGAAAACAATTTAAACTCTTTTTTTGAATAATGTTTTTCTCTTAGTGTACAAGTCATGCCCGTTACAGACGTATTTGAAGCTATCTTTGAGAGCAACTCCAACCATAACACTATATTTAGTGTTAATTCAACACAATTTTTGTGTTAATTTAGCATCAATTTTTTTTCCAACTCCAACCACAACACCAAATTTCACACTAAAAATACTATTCATCATTATTATATTATTAAAATTATACAATCTCTTTATTAATAAATATTTCAATAAATAATAATAATATTTATATTTTTTAATTAAGTGATTAAAATTATTTATTACTTACCAATATTTAACAAAAACTAAAATAAATAAAATTATGTTATTGTTTTTAGTTTTTAGTTTTTATTTTATTTTGTGTGTTTAATTTAAACTTTGTAATCTATGTTTAAATTTTTATGTATCGTTATTTTGTTTTAATGTATTTTTGTAGTTAATTTATGAATTTTGGTGTTTTATAAATATTTGTAAGGTTATATATATATATGTATAACTAAAAAAAAAATTGCCGTGTGAATAGTGTCACGCCAAATTTGGTGTGGCACTGTACAACACTGCAAATTTGGTGTTGGTTTTACAATGCGATTGGAGGAAAAAAAAAACGGCATATTTGGTGTTTTAGAGTGTGGTTGGAGATGACCTGCTATTATTGCTTTCATCACTAACTTTAAAATTGATCATATACAATACGACAAAAGAATAGAAAACTAAATGTAAAAGATACACACAAGCTAAAAGTGAGCATAATTTTTTGTATGACCCTATTTGTCAATATGCATGAAATATAGATGAAATAAAAGCTATGAAAAAGTAATTAAGAAAGGGTTATCGTATTCGGAAAAAAAAAAAAAAAAAAAAAAAAAAAAAAAAAAAAAGAGGGTTATCTAAGAGATGTCAATTAAATCGGCCGCTTGTGAGCTAAATAGCTAACTAGACTCGTAGAAGGGTATGCGATACAGGACCTCAAGCAGCTCTCAAAAAAGCTCAATTCCGGCACCGCCCGGATACTAATTAAGTCATGTTCAGGGCCAAATTTTTTAAATTAAAAAAAATATATTTTGATTTGTTTATAATCTATATTTTTTATAAAAAAAATTGTCACAAAAATTAAAAGTCACTGTGAGGCATTAACTTTCCTCCACTACACAAAGAGCCACATGTCCTATTACGAAAATAAGATTAGGTACCTATTATATAAGGTGATTTAGCAAAATAGCCAAGTAATGGATTTACAAATTAGCTAAAATTTATCTAAAATTAGTGAAACATCCAAAATATGCAAGAATTAGGTTTCAAAATTATTTTTTAACTTAGGATAGATTTTTTTGAAATTGATAAATTGCTTATAATAAAATTAATTATTCTGTGAAAAATTTGTAAATTTAGCTATTTAACTAATTAATTAGTTTCAAATCGGTATTCTGTATGATGTTACTAATTATATATACGTTATCTATATGGATATAATGTTTTTTCCCCTCAAATATATGGGATTTTATTTGTTTTAATTACCTTAACTATTTTACAATGTTTATCCTATTAATAACACATATATTAGTGCCCGTACAAGAAACCATCAGGCCCGGCCCAAGGTTGGGGCGAGAGGGACAATTGCCCAAGGCCCTCTCTAAATAATGGCCTCATTCAAAAAAAAAATTAACTTCTATTTGTAAATATTATGGAGGATACCACATTTCAAATACGTTTTCCGCTAATACCTGCACTTTGATGCTTTTTCCTACAATATCTCATTATATTCTAGAAATACCTCATTTGACAGTTGTTCTTTTATTTATACTTGTTTCAAATTATTTAAGAGATTTGTAAGTAACTAGGCCACTTTAAATATGTGATTTTGGATCTAGTCTATGTTTGACAATTTTTAGGGATATAGCCAAATGGCTTATGTGGCAATAATTAAGGTCTGATTTGCCCTTATTTATTAACAAATTCGTCACTTTCTCTCTCCTATTTTTTTTTAAATAATTTTGTTTGCATCAAAACTTCAAAAATTCGTATCTTTCTCATACGAACTCGAAATTGAGTGATTTCAGATCCTACAAATTCGTGGCGTCGAGATCTTCAAAAATAGACCCATTGTGTTTGATGAAAAATTATGTTTAATGCATCATAGTTATGTTTCAATTTATTTTTTTGATAATTTCTAAAATTTACAGTTATTTCCATATTTAAGGTAGTAACGTGATTTTTCTACATCTATGGTACTAAACATGATTTTTAATCAAACATAATGGATCTAGTTTTGAAGATCTCGGCGTCACGCATCCGTAGGATTTGGAATCACTCAATTTCGAGTTCATATTAGATAGATATGGTTTTTTGAAGTTTTTATGTAAAAAAAAGTGTAAGAATAAAGTAGGATAGAGAAAGTGACGAATTTGTTAATAAATAAGGGTAAATCAGACCTTAATTATTGCCACATAAGTCTGTTGGCTATTTCCCTAAAAGTTGTGAAACATAGGCTAAAAACAAATTTTATAGTTTCATTTTGGCTATTTCGCTACACTGCCCATTATTTAACCATATTCAAAGAAGAGGTTGAGAGGAGCAAAATTATCAAGAGAAATACAAAATAGTTTTTATTTTAGATTATACATGTATTAAGTACACTATTTACAGGTTTTATCTTTTATGTAGTTATATTTTTTTCTTTCTATTTGTTTTATAAAATTTATTATATATAATTTTGTGTTTTTCGGTGTTTCTTTTTTATCAACATAAGAAAAAATTAAATATATAAACTAGGAAATATCCTTCGGGATATGAAATAAAAATAAAAACAAAAACACACAATTTAAAAGATTCGTTAAATCACAAAATGGAATACTTGAAATTTTTTGCTTTACAAACAGTCGAACAAAAATAAATTGTTAGTCGAACAAAAATAAATTGTTAGTTTTTTAATATACATGTGAAAAAATAACAACGAAAACTAGATTTCATGCCATTTTTTAAGCTTTTTTGTAATAATTATAAATAAATAGATAAAAAAACACTCGCCCAAAGCTTGAATTTAGTCAAGCCGCCTCTGGATTCTGGAAACCATTATTGCAATTCCAGTTCATCTTAATATCTTTATGATTGAAACATTATATCTATCTAATTTGAAAATCAATTGACCAAGTCCACCTTGTTGACGTGGCAGACACGGTCGAACGCTTGGAAACTTCTCTCACACAAAGAGGTTTGGCTTTGGCCAGCTTTTAAAGACCACTCACGCATTCAAATAAAACAAATCAATATGGTCCTTCCGCGAAAACAAACGACAACAAAAGCTTCGTAAAGGAACTTAAAAGCGTCGTGGTGCATGAAATTTCAAAGGAAGTGGGTCCCACGTACGTGAAAAAAAAAACAGAGAAAAAGAAAAAAACCACGACCATCTTTACGCATTGACTTGAGAATTGACGGAACCCAACAATATAAATACAATACAAATTCACACAGCTTCTCTCACAACACAACAACATCAAACACCAAAAAAAGCACAGCGATTCTTTTTCTTATTCTCATTCCTCTCTCACATTTCTGATTCCAAGCTGAATATACGTAGCTTTTATTAGCCCAACTACAGTCATGATGGTTCGTTTAATTTCCACTTTTTTTTTTTTGTCTCTGTTCTTAATAAACTACGGTACTGATGATTTTTAAATTCCCTTTTACATGATAACAGATAGTTGTGATGAAATTGGACTTCCATGATGACAGAGTCAAGAAGAAAGTCATGACTGCAGCCTCTAGTCATACAGGTACTTTCAATTATAGTATATATAATCCACTGAGAAAAAAATAAAAATATGACCTTGTGTATTGATGCTACGTGGTAATTTTTTTTTTTATCAGGGGTTGTGTCGGTTGCGATGGACATGAAGGAGATGAAACTGACAGTGACCGGAGAAATCGATCCGGTGAGATTAGTGAGGAAATTGAGAAAGCATTGCCACTCGGAAATAGTCTCGGCGGGACCACCACCGGCAAAGAAAGAAGAGCCAAAGAAAGCAGAGCTCATGCAAGTTTGGCAGTCTCACAATCGAAGCATTCAATACCCACAGCCATCTTACTATGTTAGAGAGCAAGATCCCAACGCTTGTATTATCTGCTGAGCTTTTTTGTTTTTTTGTTTTTTTGTTTTTTTTTTTTTTTTTTCTTTCATCATATTCGTATGGGTGAGTTTTTGGTTAGTAGTTATTTGTGTATATATATATATATATATATATATATATATATATATATATATTCTTTCTCTATTTGTTCGTCGGTTTTTATTTTATTTTATTTTGTTCCCGATGTTGATTTGAGAAAAGAATAGAAAATAAGTAATGGACACTTTTATACTCGATTAATCAGGTAGAACATTTACATTTACATTTTTTTTGTATATGTATTTGTTTACTATCTACACAAACTTTAGAGAGCACCACGCCAGTTATTTTTAAATGTTGTCGAGAGCTTTTAATGTCACGACACGTGGATGTGATCGGGAATTCACTGCACTTCCTCTACAAGTGCAGCGCGGGAAAGTCCTTCAAAATATCGTATGTTTGTCTTTTTTTTTTTTTTTTTAAATGAGCCGCCTAAAGCCTCTACGCCCCCTAAGGTGCGACATAGAGGAAAGCGCACCTGTTACCTCGAATAAACTCAAAGACTCGGAGGTCAAAAGACGATTCCGGATAGGGGTCGGAATCTCCCCGAAATTACAAAAGCCCGAAACGTGATCTTTATTCGCTCATTTACATAAAACATGGGCGACGACATTCACCTTCCTAGAAACCCAACCAAAAGAAATAAACTCAAAAAAAGCTGCTTGATCTCGAATAGCTTCAAAAATCTAGAGACTTCTCCACTCCGGGCACTCTCTCCCGTCCCTTTAACTGAACATAATGCCTTGATTATCTCCCTCAATCACCACTCTTTTAATACCCCTGAATTTGGCCAACAACACCGCCTGCAAAACGCCGATCAATTCAGCCTCCGTCACCGAGCCCGCCGAGACCGGACTCCGCCAACACCAAAGGCACGTCCCTGCAGAATCTCTGGTCACTACTCCGACTGCGGCACCGGCCGGAGAGAACGCTGCGTCCGTATTGATCTTCACTACCCCTGCATCAAGTGGCTTCCATTGCTCGCCCCCTGTAGCCGCCGCGCCTTCACTCCTGCGACTCTGGACTTCACTGCTGCTCTGCTCGGCGTTGCTGTCACGCTCCGCAATACTGGCAAGAATAGTCGCTACAGCCTGGTGAAGATCAGGAGGCACAGTCGAGAACAGCGTCGCGTTCCTCCACCTCCAAATGGCCTCCAAAATAACGCAGGCTCTCGTGATAAAGCGCCTCGGACCCGCTGCCCTGACGCTCCTAATACTGCTCGTTGCTAATACCCCTCGCACAATCTCCAGACCAGACACCCCGACACCGAAATTCCAAACCACCCCCAACTCTTCGCAGCTCCACAGCTTCCTCGCCGACGCACAGAGAAACAGGGAGTGCGCCATCGACTCGTCGCCGTTGCCGCAGACCCGGCACACCGTCGGAATCAACAAGCCTTTATGTGCCAGCTTCGCCACCGTAGGGAGCACCTCCGCCGCGATCCTCCACAACAAGAATTTATATTTTTCCTGAATTCGCAACTTCCAGATTTCTCGCCAAGTCTCTTCCGCATGGAGCGTTAGCTCCCGACGCGCCGCCGCCACCGTCGATCGAACAAAGAAAGCTCCATATTGCGTCCTGGACCAAATGAGACAATCTTCGCGAAGTCTCGGCAATGGCCGAATATTAATGATACGTCTCGCCACCTCCTCCGTAAAGAGACTTCGAATCACGTCCTCCTTCCATTGACCGCCACTGTGGTCCAATAATTCACCGACCCTCATTCTCCGGTTATCCTCGACCACCGGCCTTAGCAGCAGATCCGGGACCACCCAAAACTCACCCAAAACTCTAGCTTTGCTACCGTCTCCAATTACGTAGCAAGAGTTGTGCCTGATGAGCTCTTTGGTAGACAAAATCTCTTTCCACGCCGTAGATTGACCACCTTTGAAGCATACATCGAGGAAGTTCGAATTGTGGCAATACTTGGCTTTAAGAATATGAACCCACATAAGGTTTGAGTCTGCGGCAATGTTCCATCCTATCTTCGACATGAGGGCCATGTTCATGTCCTCAAACTTACGCAACCCAAGACCACCCACGCTTTTGGGTTGACAAATCTTGTCCCAACTCCGGAGTGCTAAGTATCTTCCTTCGCCATTTTTTCCTTGCCACAAAAACCTCCTCGCCATTTTGTCTAAGGATCGACAAAAAGTATTCGGAAGTTTGAAAGTAAACATGGAATACGTGGGAATACTTTGAATGACGGCTCTCACGAGGGTAGTCCTCCCCGCTCTCAAAATCGTCTTGGCCATCCACCCTTCAAGCCTCGAATGAACTTTTTTCTTCAAAAAGTCGAATGCCTTCTATTTATTACTACCGATGAGCAATGGATTTCCCAACTAGGTGATATCCTCCGAGCAATCCTCTATACCGAGCCTTATACCTATCACCCTCTTAAAAGGCCAAGGAGCAATTTTTAGAAAAAAAAGAGCCCGAATTTAGACGTGTTTACCTCTTGCCCGGACCACCTTTGATACTTCTCGAGAACACCCCACACCGCTTCAACCTCTCCCACCTTGACCCTACTAAAGAGGATCGTGTCATCGGCGAACATGAGATGCGAGATGCTCGGGGTACGGTTGCCGATTTTGATCCCATGAAAATGTGCCAACGCTTCCTCCTTGGCGAGAAGACGGCTAAGCACCTCGGAGAACATGATGAACAAATAGGGAGATAAGGGACTTGATGGAGCCCTCGTTCAAGTCGTAAAGGCTTGAGTGGGCATCCGTTGAGGAGGATCGCACTTGAGGCCTTGCACACACATTGTTCTATGATCTTGGAGACTTTTGCCGAGAACCCGAAGCAACTAAGCACTTCAAGGAGGAACCTCTAATCGATCCGATCGTACGCCTTGCTCACGTCGATTTTAATCCCCACAAGGCCACATTATTCTTTCATAGACTTCATCTTGTGCATGACTTCCCGTGCGAGAATCGTGTTCTCCGCAATCCATCGCACCGGGACAAAAGCCGATTGGAAAGGGGAGATCATATTCTCAAGGAGACCACGAATACGGGAAGTGATGATCCGGGTTATGACCTTGAAACTAAAGTTGCAAAGACTAATCGGTCGGAAGTTGTTGACGGAGTCCGCACCCCCGGTTTTAGGAATGAGCACAATATGCGCAGAACTCATCTTTTCCTCAAGAATACCCGACTCAAAAAAGCGTTGCACACACTCCACAAGACACTTGCCGACTAACTCCCAATACCGTTTGTAAAATATACCTTGAAACCCATCCGGACCGGGGGCTTTGAGATCGGGCATGTCCCACACCGTTCTTTTGATTTCGGTCTCGGTGGGAATAGCCTCAATTCGTCTATTGTCGTCATCCCCGATGCACTTCTCAATAACTTCTTCGAGCCCGCTCGGGAAATTCGTCTCCTTGGCTTTGAAAAGCTCACCGAAACTATCCATCAAGTGCTTTCCAATCTCCTCTCTAGACCGGCAAACGGAACCGTCATCGCGCTTGAGCTTCTTCTTCATTTTTTTGCAGTGTTTTGATCTCGATTTTTTTTATATAATGTTGAGGTGACATCGGATTTGGTTTATTTTGATGATTTGAATGTTTTCAATATGTGTTAGATTAAGGATTTAGGTTGCAATTATATATGTCCTATAGTGGATTTGACGACGTTTTTTAGCGACTTAGAATCTATTTAAAATTTTAAGAAGTACAATTTTGTTGTTTAATACTGAATTGAGAATATTTCATTGTTTATGTTTAAAATATGTGTCAATTTGTTGTCAACGGATTGTATTTAAAAGTTTCAAAAGCTAAAGTTTCATCATTTTGTATTAAATTTGGAATATCGTGTATATTGATAATTTTGTGTGTGTGTGTGTGATTTTAAAGTCACTTCTATATTTTCTCAATTGATGTTCAAATTATTTGTCGATTTCCAATTATAAGGATTTATTTGCTAGTGAATATTGTTCCTTCGTTGTTTGACATCAATTTTATCAAATCGTCTAAATTAGTCAATTTTGATTTTCTTTCTATAGCTGTATCATGGATGAGGTTGTAAATTTTGACTTCTAGGTTGTTGTACAATATTTTATTTACTAAAAAAAAATAAAAATAAGATGTACAATATTTTATCATTTTGTCTAGGTTGTTGTACCTAAATAAAATGATAAAATATTAAGGTGAGCTCATGTTAGATAATTTTTGAAGATGCGCACCGTTTGAATTTTTTTTTTTTTTTTAATATCAAATTGCTCATGGTGATAAGAAAAAATATTTAATTTAAATATATTTTATAATATGATGTGTCGAAATGGACATCTTTTAACATTGGAGATGCTTTTAGTAATTAAACAAAACGTTAATATTATTGTTCATGGTGATATGGAGAGATATTTATTTAAAATATATTTTATAACATGATATGTAAAGAAAAGAAAAAAAAAACGTTGGAGATGCATTGAAGATATTGGTAGTAGTTAGACAAAACGTTCGATATCATTGCATTTCATTTCAAGTCAATGGATACCTCTTCGTGCCGTAATCAAATTCACTCATTCAACAAAGAATTAATATGGTGATAATGACCAAGGGTCCTGCTGTTTGATACGATGATGTAAGTACTTTAAATGTTAATTTGTGGTTTTTGAATAAATATTATAGAGTATTAATATTATTTAGTAAACATTTAAATTCTATTTCGACTATTTCTACATTTCTGCTCACGAGGTAAACGCATTCAAATGTTCTCTACTTTGAAGAAATGTTCCTAAAGATAAAATTATATATTAAATTAAGTAAATTGTGTCATTATTTATTATATTGAAATATAAAATAATCATATACCAGTTAAATTGATCATTATCAAAGTAAATATATAAAATTATTGTAATAGTGTTATATTTCATTCAATTTTTTTACCATTATATTACATTAATCAGATGTGACATTTTTAATTTTAAATACATAATAATAATAATTTATTAAGAATTATGTCAAATACTTTACAAAAATTATATAGTCTGAATGAATGTTACCAAACGTGAAATCTGTTCACTCTTCTTTTAATTGCTTTTTTTTTTTTTTTTTTTTTGTGATTTATGAACACAAATTCAAAGTGTCGCTTCATATATCGATTTTAAATTAGGAATTCTCAATTTTCATTAAAATATTTTTTTACGACACTGTTGTTTATGAACAAACATTTCTCTTTTGAAAGGTTCTATAAAGAGTTTTCAAAGGTTTCATATCAGTAATTAGTATTCATAATTTTCCGCAATGGTTGTTGAAAAACTACTAGAAGGACTTCTATTATATATATACAAAGTAATAAAAGTTTTTTTTTTCTTTCTATGACGTATATAAAGAAATGTCTCTTTAGACTCTTTATATATTTGTCGTCTACTGTTTTAATTTAATATGTATAAGATCAAACTGTCGTCGTTCAGGTAGATAATATATATATATATATATATATATATATATATATATATATATTATGATTCAGTATATAAGCTATCATCCAGGGAATAACTTCAACTAGATATTGTATAGTAATATGATTCAATGTATATAAAGTTCAATTCAATGTATCGACTCGTAATATGATTTGACTAACTTGGTCAGCGCACGAGCTAAATAAGCAACTAATATATTTCTTGCTATATCTTATAGTCCCGTTCGCAACCATATACCACATTAAAATACTAATTACGAGTAATACATATAATAAGATCTTCCGTTGATAGGGTCAATTGTCTAGACAACGTGCCTTCGACAAGTATTGGGTAAACTTTCACCTTTGAATTAAATTTTAGGATTAAAATAAATTCAGACAGATCTTCCGCGGCTTCTCTATATACACCACTTCACACTCCAACCAAAGCTGAAAATACCGTTACCAATATCGTATCGAGACTTAAATTTTGCTAAATTAACGGGAAATACCAATAATTTACCAAAATATTCAGTGAGCGTAAGAATAAACCGTACCGATAAAATTACTGTTACCGACGTGATTTACCGATAAATACCAAATTTACCGAGAGATACCCAAGAAACACATCATAATTAAAAAAATGTTTTCATACTTAGGATAAAATATATAAATAATCTACAATATCTTCGTTATAATACATTACGTTTTGCAATTCAATACACTCATTTGAGCAATCAACCTTCTATTATTTAACGTCCACGATCATGGGCTTAAAATATCAAAATTTTCAAAAGTCGACCCACGATCATTGGCTGAAATTTTTTAAACCAATTTTTTTTAAATTTAAAAAAAATTGACCTGATTTTCTGGGTTTCGGTAACTGATCCGATTTTCTTTTGGTAACCGGCGATTTTTCCGGTATCTAACTGTTTTGTTCATACCGCTACCAGTAAATGCCAAAAATCGGTACACCGATCGAATTTCTTCCGGTTTCTCCGTTATTTCAATCCCTCATTTGCACTCACTCAAGACCTATTTGGTAAATTGGAAGAAGACATGAATTGATGGATTAATTAGGAGGGGATAGAAATAGAAAATAAATTATTTTTGTGTGGTCGATATGAAGAACAAAAAAATGCATGGATTGATTTATAGAATTATTATTAAGTTTTTTATTATAATGATATACATAACTCTAAAAAAATGGCAATGATAAATTTATAACTTCCAAGCTTTTTTTTCTCACTCTTCATCTCTCCTAATTTTGGTGGATAGAAAGTAGTGGGACTAGTGGATTTCTAGTTCGTTCAAATTTTAACTTAATTTTTCTATCCATCTACATGATCAAACACACGTATTGCAACAAGCCATCATACTTTATAAGGAAAATTACATGAATAGTGTTGTAAAAGTATCATATTTTCAAAATAATGTATAACTTTAATCTTTTTAAGAGTAGTATATTTTTAAAAACTTTCAAATTGTAATAATGGTTTTAAATAAAATTGTAAACACTAAACAAAGGTAAATAAAATTAAAAACAATGTAAATAGCAAGATCATTGTTTACAATTAGAAAAAAAAAATAATAAATAAATAAATAAATTTATGTCGGCGTCAACAACCTTTGCACCCACGGTTTTTACGATTATTTTAAAACACAATCCACATGCAATTTCCACTACATTATATTCATTTCAAGAACTTTCCATTTCACCATACAAAACTAGAGTGACCATTTGAGTAAATACGGGTGGACTCAGAACCTAAATTCTGGGGACAAACTAGAAAAACAAGATAGCATATATGAAAAAAGATATATAATTTTGAGATAGAAATTTAAGAATCAATAAACAATTTTTGGCTGAGCGTGAGAGCCCAACTCTTCTCGCGAGGTCCGAAGATCAGGTGTTTGTTTTTTATAACCATTATTTAAAATATGGTTTCGGGATTATGTATCTTTATTATATCTTTTAGTTGATAAAATATGTAGGAATGAAAAAAAAAAAAAAAAAAAAAAAAAAAGAAGAAGAAGAAGAAGAAGAGAGATGTAGATGAATTTAGATAATTCATTTTCTTTTCCTTCATAAAATATAGGTTTAAAATGATCAAGTGAAGAGATAGGTACAATACTGCCAAAATTATTTATAAAATTAGTTATAAGCTCGATAGAATTACAAAACTTAATAAATGATTGACTACACCTCTATATTATAAATTATTTGTTTATTCGCGGAAAGTAGATGGTTAGAAACTTCGTCAGTCAACAATCCCCTTCAAAAAGACCGTAGAAGATTTCAAAGGAGTTGTCAAAAAGATAACAAATGATCGTAGTCTTATGATTATGAATAATACTCAATTCATTCGAGAATCGACTCCGATATAAATACCAATCTCACTCGGACACTCGCTTTACCTTCTACGACATATATAACTTCAATCTTAACGTATATAGCTTTCCTCATGAATACAATGAAGGTTAGAATAATTTTGTAGATTCTTAAATCTAAAAAAAAAAAAAAAAAAAAACCCTCATCTTAATGAACTCCGTTCTTCTCTCATTCTTGTTAGCAGGTACTCGTGACGAAATTGGACTACCAAAATGATGACATAGTCAAGAACAAAGTCATGGAAGTAGCTTCTGGCCATTCAGGTACTTCAAACTGAATTGTATTAATCATACAACGTGTATATAACCGAGTGAGAGATCATCAAACCTGATCTACTGTTTTTATCATACGATATGTTTTTTTTTTTTTTTTAACAGGGGTTGTGTCGATTGCCATGGACACACAGGAAATGAAGCTGACAGTGACAGGGGATATAGATCCGGTGGGTTTAGTGTTCGAATTGAGGAAACATTGTTGCACAGACATACTCTCTGTTGGACCACCCTCAAAGCTGTCGCCGAAGAAGAAGAAGAAAAATAAGAAAAACGTAACGAAGCTCCATCCAAATGCTTACTCTCATCCCTCAAGCATTCAAGATTTGAGAGAGCCAGATATCGAAATCAAGTATTGTCGTATCTATGAAGAGCCACCACAGTGCCGGCATTGGACCAAACACACGGGGCGTAGACCCCGCTGGACTCTGACTCTGCGCCCGAGAGGCCATTCCGGAACGTTCTCGATGCGACGACGGTTGACGATACGAAAATCGACGTTAACTACATCGTGAACGGTGATCACTTGCGGAGAATTCTCAAGCAAATGCTGATTTTGAAGTTATTGTAGCAGGTGGTTTGGCAGGAAAACTGGTTTCCAAAATATATATATATCATTGTCCTGATGATAGGAACCAAGAGAATTTTTAATCTCAGAATAACGAATGACTCGATGAAACAGCGTTTTGACGATGCAAAAGTAATGGAGCTTGTATCTGCAACTTTCGCATAGAAGCTCTTCGTTGTTGTTTGATCACCCTTTTGGTTTCTTTCATTAAAGATTGTAAAGCTCTTTTCAAGGAGCTATGTGGTGTTTTTGCTACTTTTTTCAAGCGCCTGAGCGAACAAGGTGGGCTCGAGAGTCAGCTCGGCTGTCTCTGAGAACGTGTTGTGTTATCGCAGCGATTCATGCAGATCTTCATTAATAAAACATGAGTTATCTTCACAATCAAACTCAATTCCGGGTATTTCGAGTGTCCTTTGGCATCGAGAGCCTAGTGCCCTATACTGCTCCACCATAGCAGAGAATGTGGACTCATAGAAAAAGATCAAAACTGCTAACATAGGAAATAATACAACTCTGATAAACACTACGATCCCATGATCAAAATTCTTCTTGAACTGTTGTTGATCACATCATTAGCATTCAGCAAAATTCTTGCATTCATATATAAAGCATATTATTAAATTGTGTACCATAGAACAAAAAAAAATTATCAATAAACCAAAAAAAATCTCTACACATGAAATAAATAAATTACAAAAGCAAAAGCAGAACTAGATTTGTTGATCACACGGGACTAACACCCATATTGGAATCCGCTTTGAAGCAGTCGCGATGCTAATAACGTCGGAATCAAAACGTATCATCTTTTTCGCTTTAAGATCATAAACACCCCCGAATTGCGAATATTTTGAGCACAAGACCTGAAACCATCGTCGTCGTGGGTGAAGTATATGCAGTTTGGCTTACAGCCCGGAAAGTCCGAAGCTAAAACCAAGACAGAAGAATTGTCGCCCAAAAACAAAGCAAAATCGCGTAAATCCGACACAGAATGCATGTATCGAGCGACATGTAGTAGCTTTCCACTTGACTCGACAAAGTATATATAGGAAATCGATGCTCTTTCGCTACCAACTTCGCATCTCGTACGCCTTGTTCGGAAATTCTAAAAGATGTGAGACGGCCTCGAACATCCAAGGCGTAAAATCGGTTATCGTGACAAACAACTTCGAATATACCACGTCCAACTTTCAGCTCTGCAACGCGTGTCCACGTCGTCTCTTTGAAAGGTCTGATGAAAGCTACTTGAAGAATGCTAAATATATAACCACAACTATGCATTGATCTGGATCGGTCAAAGGATCGGCGGTGATTGTAGCCTTAAAAACGTGATAGTCAACCACATCGATGAAACCATCATTCGGAAACACTGGCGGGTGATGAATAACCGAAGATGACTCCGAGCTGTTGATTTCTTCTTCTTCTTCTTCTTCTTCTTCCGTTGTGGAAAAGCGAGCCTTGTGAAGTGTTACGGAAAAATTGTTTCAACAGAGACGCTTACCAAACAGTACTACTAGCTTCGACTTTGGAAATTTACCGGTTTGGACAGCGTAGACACAGTGTAAGTGCTTACCTTCTTCGCTGGGTAACAAAAGGATTGGAGGCCGATTCAATGTCGCAAATATCGGTCCCCTTGCAACCGAGCGCCACGATTTACAAGTAATTTCGAGTTGTAGAAAATCTTTTACAGTCAGTCTCCCCTGTTTTCTCTAAAATAGAACTCAAAAGGCTCGGAAGTGATGCCCAATGAAGGCTTTGCATCCTAAATTAAGTTTCAAGCATAAAGTGAATATGATAAACATCAATCTAAGTCATTCTGAAAAAAATAAAAAATAAAAAATAAAAAAAATAACCAAATTCTTACATTAATTGATCACATCATAGGCATTCAAAACGATTCATTCAGTCATATTGTACCAGAGAACAAAAAACATCATCATCAATGAACTAAAATAATATCTCTACACATAAAAAAAAAAAACTAGATTTGTCGACCACGCGGGACTACCACCCAGATCGGAATCCTTTTCAAAGCAGTAGCCATGCTAATAAGGTTTGAATCAAAACGTACCATCTTTTTTGCTTCAAGATCATAAACTCCCAAATCGCATACAGTGTTGTAAATATCATTGTCACGAGTGAAGTATATACAATTTTGCTTGCAGCCTGAAGAGTCCAAAGCTAAAACCGAGACAGAAGTATTGTCACCCAAAAACAGAGCAAAATTGCCTATACTTGTGATCTCAACCCACCTCCGTCCATCGGTGTCCAATTCGAAAATCAAGACTTTATATGTTACACGGTTATCGCCAATAGAAACCATGCTAGTTTCGTAATCATATTCATCTTCAAAATGCCAAACAAAGTTCACAAACCGAGCAACATGTAGTAGCTTTCCACGTGACTCGACGAGGTACCGTTTATCACACGTATCGAATGGAACCTTGTTTGCTACTAACTCCACATCTCGTACGCCTTGTTCGGAAATTCTAAAGGATGTGAGAAGCCCTCGATAATCCACGGCATAAAATCTGTTGTTGTAGTATACAATGTCATTTACAAAATCTTTCGGATGTTCGACACTTGTCCACGCCATGTCTTTGCTAGGTCTTATGAAAGCTACTCGACGAAAAAAAGAATATATAACCACGACTATGCATCGATCTGGATTGGTCAAAGGATCTGCAGAGATTACAGCCTTGAACACATGATAGTCAGCTCCGTGACTGAGAATCGGATCATTCTCGCCATGCAATGGCGGGAGAAGAATAACCGATGAAGATTCCAAGTTGTTAGTTTCTTTTTCTACAGTTGTGGAGAAGCGGGCTTTGTGTAGCGTTACGGAATAATCATTTTCTACGGAGACGAGCCAACCGCACGAAGATCCGGCGAAACGCTTCCCAAACGGCACTACTAGCTTTGACTGCAGAAATTTACCGGTTTGGACATTGTAGACACTGTGTAAGTGATTATCTTCTTCGCTGGGTATCAAAAGCATTGGAGCCCGAGGCCATGTCGGAAAGTTCGGTCCCTTTACTACCGAGCTCCACAATTTACAAGTGACTTCGAGTTGTAGAAAATCTTTTACTGTCTCCCCTGTTTTCTCTATAATGGAATCCAAAATGTGCTTCGGAAGTGATGCCCAATCTGAAAGAAAGAAAACAAAAATGCTAACCATTGACAGAAATTTTTACATGAATTCAAAGCAAAGTATAAAACTGCAAACATCAATCTCGTAGGTGTAGCATACAAACATGTATCAATTGGACATAAATGTTAGTGTTTTGTATTTCTTTTTCTTGCCAAAATCAACAAATGTTTTTTTTTTTTCATCTATTACCAAACTTGTTACAAAATAATAGATTTCGTGACAAGTTTGTCATAAAAAAAAACGGAATTTTGTAACAGGCTTATGGTATTTTGTGACTAGTTTGATAATAGATGTGAGGGAAAAAAAAACAATTTTTCGTATAAAAAAATAATAATAATTCCAAGATAGTAATATTTGCGACCAATTCTCATTCAGTAATGTTGTGTGTGAATGTGATATGATTTTTCACAAAAGCGGGAAAAAAATAGTTTTGTCATCCTAAATTAAGTTTCAAGCATTAGATTATGATTCACAGCACTGTCCAAGTCCTAATAATATTAGGAAGATATGTTGGCTTTTAGGATTAACGTTCTGCATTGTAATTTGTACGTGATATGATGTTGTACGTGATATGATGTAGACGTGCACGTACAAGATAAAAGTGAAAACCTTTGAAATAATAATATCAAACAAGCGATACGAGTGTAAGTGTTTAACTAAGAAGAAGAAGAAGAAAAGTTCAGTACCTAGATCCATATGTATGAATATATGGGCATACAAGTATTAAATTCTCTTCCGTTTATCATGCACTCTGCAAATGAAGAAAATATAGAAGGTTGTGATCTGATAAGAAAATAATATGTATGTTTTGTCATGTTTATAACGTGAAAAGGATCTTTAAAAAAAAAAATTGAAAACGACAGTGTTTACTGTTTACTTATAATCCACTTTCCAAAAAAACAATAAAATTTTATTAAAGACCCCTAATTCTTAATCTTAATCGGTTTAGAAAATGAATTCATGTTAGGTCTGTTTGTTTGTTAACTTGAAAACTGTTTTTTATATTTCTAATTGGAAAAGTAAAATAAAAAACTGAATTCAACGTTTGTTTGATAACTCTTGGTTAGAATACAACTAAAAAAGTTTTCAAACTGTATTATGTTTTAATGAAGGAAATCAGAAAAAAAAAATTTAAGTGTTTTCTAATTTTTTCACTCGACTTTTAAACTTTTTTTTTTTGCTTTCTTTGTATTATCTCCTCTTGACATCTCTTTCTTTCCTCTCAACATTTTCCTCACTTTCAACTATCGAATTTATTTTTGTTCCTCGAAAAACTCCAAGTTTTACAATTCTGACGAAAAAAACTTTAAATTCTAATATCTCAACAACCATAACTCCGTTTCACAAACCGTAAATCGGTTTTCACTATTTTTAGTAAAAATTAAGTTATAAAATCTGACAGTTGTCGTTTCGACTCCGACGACAAACGTGGTATTTTCCGGTGACTTTGTGACCAATCATCAAAACGAAAGGTATAACAATGATATTCGCAGTGAAGATTTTCAGTTATTATATACTTCGACGCCTAATTTTTAAGTGGTTATTACACAACTACAAAAAATTGAATAAAAAAATTGAAACCCTACGAAACAGTTATTTGAAAACACCAACTATAAAAAATTGAAAACAGAAAACAAAAACAGTTTGATAAACTAGTGTCTACACAACTCTTGGCAATTTCGAAAAAGCTTGGTCTCCCGTACGTTAAATACTTACTATATGTATTATTTTGTTTCCTGAATCATAATTTAATTTCGAGAAAGCCAAAAAAGTATAAAAAGCAATTTTGTTTCCATCCCACAAATAGAAATCAAAATTTTCGAGATAAAATAAAATAAACTCTGGGAGTAGAGTACCTTGAAACAAACAGCAGTCGACTGAGGAGCGTGAAAAATCAGAGTACTCGTCTCTTCTCTTCGACTACCACGTTCAACCGCTCTGAGGTTTTTTTTTTTTTTTATAAATGATGTAATCTGTGTGTGTGCGCGCTTTTATTGGATGAATATTTATTTAAGGGAAAATATCAACCGTATCTCTTCAATTTAATCGAAATGCGCGATTTATACCCTCAGTTTTTAGAAATATCAGACATGTTCTTTCAGTTTAATATAAATGACATATGTCTCCCCTCAAAATATGTTATATTTCAAATACCATCATTTTCGTTTATTTTTTTACAAAAATAATTTAAATTCTCCAAAATACCCTTCATGAAATAATTTTTTATTTTCTATATTATATACAAAAAAAAAATTAAATTAAAAACTTTCTTTATAAAAAGTTAAGGATTTTTATTTATAAGAGAAGTTTTAATTTTTTTTAATAAAATAGTAAATAAATATTGATTCTATGAGGGGTATTTTGGAGAATTCAAATTATTTTTTGTAAAAAAAAAAAACGAAAAGGGTGGTGTTTGAAATATAACATATTTTAAGGGGAGATATATGTCATTTATATTAAACTGAAATGATATGTCTGATATTTCTAAAAACTAAAGGTATAAATCACGCATTTCGATTAAAGTGAAGGGATACTGTTGATATTTTCCCCTTATTTAATCGCCGTTAGTTCGTCACCATAGTTCCCCTTTTGATCAAAGGCTGTCGATTTTGTGGGCTCGGTTTGGGTGGGCTTGAATGATAATCTCTCTCAGCTTGGGCTTTGTTGCTTTGAAAACAGAGGAGTGGGTCCCACACTGGTCGTAGTTTTGATCTTTGACCGTATTCGTTTACTTAAGAATTTGACTCCATAATAATAAACAAAATAAATACGCTCTCTCCATTCTATTTAGCTTCTCCCTCGATATTCAGCACCAAATGCAAACACATATTATTTTCCTTTGAGAGCTTAACACACCGCTTTTCGCCGCAAAAACAAACAATGAAGGTTAGACTATATTCTGTATTTATTTCTTTTATGCTTTTATTAATGTAAAGTAGAGTGATGAAGGAATTTTATACTTCTTCTTGTTTAACAGGTAGTTGTTATGAAATTGGCCTACCGCAATAACAGTCAAGAAGAAAATAATGAAAGTAGCTTCCCATTATTTAGGTACCCAATAAAATATGGAAGCATGTACATATATATCCCAGAATAAATTTAGGATTATAATTCATGACTTACTATAAGAAAATGGGAGGAATATTCCTATCCCATAATATAATTCTTCATGAACTGCTGTTGATAAAAATCATTGGCATTCAACACCATTCTTTCATTCAGATAAAGCATTTCATTAAAATTTTGTACAAAAAATTCATCAATAAACTCGCATAAAAATTAAACTAAATAACAAAAAAAAAAAAAAACAAAACAAAACAAAACAAAACTAGATTTGTCGATCACGCGGGGCTACCACCCATATCGGAATTCCCATCAACGTATTAGCCATGCTTATAACGTTATCCAAATAAATCATCTTCTTTGTTTCAAGATCATATACTCCCAAGTCGCAAACACTGTCTTCATACGACGACCTATTGTCGTGAGTGAAATATATGCAGTTTCGCTTACAGCCCGAAGAGTCCGAAGCTAAAACCGAGACAGAAGAATTGTCACCCAAAAATAGAGCAAAATCGCCTATACTTGTGATCTCAACCCACTTCCGTCCATCGATGTCCAATTCGTAAATCACGACTTTATAAGTTGTACGAACTTCATCGCTAGAAAAGTTAAAGTACCGATCAACACGTAGTAGCTTTCCACGTGACTCGACGAGGTACAAATTCTTATCATTATCAACATTAGAAATATAATCGTCAATGTCGTCGCCGTCGTCGAATGGAAACTCATCTGCTACTAACTCCACATCTCGTAGGCCTTGTTCGGAAATTCTAAAGGATTTGAGATGCCCTGTATATTGCATGGCGTAAAATCTATTGTTGTGGTATGCAATGTCATATAGAGTACTCTCTTCCAGAACTCCGACACATGTCCACGCCGTATCTTTGAAGGGCCTTATGAAAGCTGTTAAGGAAATGCTTAGAAGCATAACTATGCATTGATCCGAATCGGTCAAAGGATCCGTACTGATTAAAGCCTTGAAAACATAATCGCCAAACCATTTAATGAGACCATCATTCGGAAATAATGGCGGGAGATGAATCATCGAAGAAGATTCCGAGTTGTCAGTTTCTTCTTCAGTTGTGGAAAAGCGGGCTTTGTGCAGTGTTACGGAATAATCATTTTCTACGGCGACTAGCCAACCGCGTGAAGAACCAATAAAATACACCCCAAACGGCACTACTATCTCTGACTCAAGAAATTTATCGGTTTTAACATCGTAGATACTGTGTAAGTGATCATCTTCGTCGCTGGGTATCAAAAGCATTGGAGCCCGAGGCAATGTCGCAAAGATCATTCCCTTCACTACCGAGCACCACGATTTACAAATGATTTCAAGTTGTAGAAAATCTTTTAATGTCTCCCCTGTTTTCTCTATAATGGAATCCAAAATGTGCTTCGGAAGTGATGCCCAACCTGAAAGAAAGAAAATAAAAATGCTAACCATTTGGCATAATTTTTTACATGAATTCGAAGCAAAGCATAAAACTACAAACTTAGATCTCGTAGATGTATACAAAAATATCAATTGGACATGAATATTAGTATTTTGGATTTTTTTAATCAAAATCATCCAAAAAAAAAATGTTTTTTTCACATCTATTCCGAAACTTGTCACTAAAAATTGGAATTTTGTGACAAGTTTGATAAAAAGATGTTGAAAAAACAATTTTGGTGTAAGAAAATTATAATCTTGCAGTATTCACGTTCGATTCTCATTCAACAATTTTGTGTGTGAATGTGATCAAATATTTCACGAGCAAAAATAAAAACAAATAAAGCGTTACTCGTCATCCTAAAGCATTAAGATTAAAATGATAACAAAACTCCAAGTATATGTTCTCAGGTGGAGGCAGTTCAGCTAAAGGTGAATACTCGGTTAATTTCATAATTTTATTTTTTACCAAAATTTCTCTCTTAAATTAACATAAATTTTGATTAAAATTAACCGGTTAACTGTTAACTTAGTTAACCAAAATTATACATAATTTCTTGTTTTAAGCGAATAGTTGTAAATTTTAACCTTGGATTTTGTGAATACTGATTCTATTACTAATGACTTTCCTAATCAATGAATTCAAACCCAACAATAGTAATCAATGCACAATTGCAAGATACAAAAATAATAAATGTTATTCTTTTTTATTTAACGAAAACCAATAAAAAAAAAAAGCATGCATTATATGTGCATTCGATATAAAGTTTTCATAAGAATTAAATGTGAATGATTGTTGGTAACAAAACTTCAATTGCTCTAGCGCATTAAAGGGGGACATTCCTTTCTAAACTTCGAGAATCAAAAGAGTACAAATAAGTATGATTCCGAAAAAGAAAAAAAAAACAAAAAAAACTATCAATGCGCATCGGTTATTTTGGTTGAATTGCATTAATGAGCTGAACAAATAATTATGTAAATAGTTATATTTATGCGTGGTATTTTTGGTTTTGGCCATTGAAATAAAAGAGTGAAGTATTTACATCAATTTATGCATGTAGACGTGATCATTTATTTAATATTTACTAAAAATTAACTATATAGCAATATGAAAGTGTAAATATAATTACATACTTGATTTTTTTCGGTTAACCACAATTAATTGGTTCAATAATTTTTAGGTTTAATGTTAATTTATGATCGGAATTTTTTTGTTAATATTGATTTTTATTTATCTTTAAATTTTCTAACTTACTGCATATTGTATGACAAGAGGGAAAACAATTGAAATAATAACTATCAAAGAAGCGATACCAGACGAAATTAATGCGATACCATTACTTCTGTTGCGAGGTTGGGCTGACTCTCTTCGCCTCTTCATCGTCGTTTGTTAGAGACTTCACATACCCACATTTGAAAGAACAGAAACTGTGATTAATTTAACTCAAATACCCACAACAAATACTGAATGATTACACTAAAACGTAGTTTTATATGGCTTATATTGTTAATATATTCAAAAAATTCTTTCATATAATAAATAAATATTCATCTTAATACTTATACATATAATAAACTAAATAAATATTTAACCTACGGGAGACCAAAGTTTTTTGAAGTCGAAAATAGTTGTATAGATTATTTTGTTTCATGAATCAGAATTTAATTTCGAGAAGCATAATTAGAGAAAGCAATTTTGTTTTCATCCACAGATAGAAAGCAAAAATTTCGAGAAAAAATAAAATTAAAACTATGGGAGTACCTTCAAGTTCAAACAAAGAGCAGTCGTATGAGGAGCGTGAATAATCAGAGATTCAGAGTAATGTCTCTTCTCTTCGACTACCACAGCCAATCGCTCTGGGTTTTTTTTTTTTATTTTTTTAAATAATGAAATCTCGCTCTATTTAAAGCGCTTTTATTGGATGAATATTGTTTGGTTCGAATGTTGAGAGTCCGTTCAGAGTTTGGTTGGGCTTGGATAATAATATATCTATTTCGGATTGGGCTTTACTGATTGTTTGTTGGGCCTTGATCCAAGATGTGCCGTCTTTGAAAACAGAGGAGTGGGTCCCACACTGGTCGTAGTTATGATCTTCCGTTACCGTTGACTTGAGAGCTTGACTCCATTTAGCTTCTCCCTCAATATTCAGCATCAAATGCAAACACATCTTTTTCATCTTTGAGAGCTTAAAACACAACACACAGCTTTTCGCCAAAAAAAAAAAAAAAAAACAAACAAACAAACAATGAAGGTTAGAATATTTTTTTTTTTTTTTTTTTTTTGTATTTTCTTGTATTTCCATAACAAACAAAAAAATTATTTAATTTTCATCCTTTTATTCATATATACAGTACAGTGATGAAGGTGTTTTCTCATTCTTATTGTTAACAGGTAGTTGTGATGAAATTGGACTACCGCGATAACAAAGTCAATAAGAAAGTCTTGAAAGTAGCTTCCCGTTATTTAGGTACTCAAAAAGTTTTGTATTACTTATAAAAAATATATAACCATCCGAGTCTTAAGTCGGTCTAATATTTTAGAGAAAATTGCTTCAAATTTTCAGAAAATAAACTATTATACACAATTTTTTTTAATATATATTTAAAAACCCCTAATTTTGTGCTTTTGCCTAAGACCACACTATAGTGATATGATAACCAAGGTGAAATAAATTTCGAAAATAGCGGAAATTCTCTCAGGGGGCCCCACAGAGCCACCGGAGAAGAAGAAGCAAATCTCTTTGCAAGAACTTATTATGAGTCTCACCACACAAGAATTCAAGAATCTCCAGATTATTACTTTGTAGAGAGCAATTAGATCCTAATCAAAGATACTTCATGTCTCCATCCCTGTCTAGGCCCACGCGCATCTGCTAGCGATTGATGATCAAACTCACTCCTTCCAAAGAAACCTCACAAAACGACATTCTCTAGCAAATGATGATTTAGTCTAGAAGTTCATGTACCAAAGTGCGCTTAGCTTAACTTCCAATGTTATCGCAATGTAACGTCAAACCGTTTTACAATGTTTGGTTTGCAATTATTAGAAGAATACGCAATTTGAGCTCTATTATGATCATTTGACATAATTGACTTGAATCACTACATTCCCTTGATAAAAAAAAAATCATCATTTATATTTAACACGATGCATTGATTCATGCAACGTTGAAAGATTGCATAGTCGAAATTAATTCATACATCCACGTCATATGTTGACCTGTAAAATTAGTACAACAATATCTTACGAAAACACACAGGCTCCGAGTACGAGGACTCCGAGTACTGATATGATTTAGGCAAAACTTTCTCTTTATATTGACGAATCTAATACAAAAGAGCAATGTTTACAAGGGGTTCTAAGAAGAAGAAAGAAAAGAAAAGCGTAAATTTTCCATCCCTCTCTTTGTCTTCGAATATCATATTTATATCCGTCTGGGGTCACTCTCTTCACCATGTGGTCGTGGGTTTAGACGGTTATTCTTGTGATCGTGGGGTGATCAGTCCCATATTTTCGGTAGTTTTTTGGTAACTGCCATCTTCCTTTTACAGAGGTGGGCAGTTACTACGCTGACGTGCGCGTTTTTAGAAGTTGAAACATGTTTTCTTTTGGTTTGACTAGTCTTTGACCCAAGGTCTTCTCTTCTCTCCGAAGTTCTGATCGGTAGGTTTCGTTCTTATCTTATAAACGGATCGTTCATTTTCAATGGTTTGCTCTTGGGTCTATTTTACCTGAGCTCGGTGCTGGATTTTATCTACTGCTCGAGATTCCGACTACTATACTCGGTGCTTGACCAAATTATCCCGTAACATCATATTTGATGAACTTCTAGAAAATTAATTAAAATAATGAATTGCTCACTTATTTATCTCAATATTGTGCTTGGTTTGGAAATAATACGAGCGTTACTTGTGTGTAGGAGGGGTTTTTTTCTATTAAGATCATTGCCGTTTTCTTAGATTAACAATTACAAATTTACTCAAAAACAAGAATAGACTCGTTTATGTTAACCTATAGAAATTCCTTTGTGTTTTTTAAAAATATTGCACCTAAAAAATACTATTTTCGTAATTTTCCCTTTTAGTTTTCTGTTTTTATGGGGCTTTATGGGTAAGAATAGACCTGCATGAGAAATCTTCGGAAAGCTTCATCAAGGCATTTGTAAGTTTTTTTTTTCATTTAACTTCAACTTCTCACGGTACTTATATAGAAACGAAGGGTGAGATGATGGTATTGGAAGAAAAAAAAAGGATAACGGTGGAGGGCCAAACAAAAAATGTTGGTGAAAAATGTATTAATTGATTTATGATTGCTTTTGTGTTGTTTTCTTCATAATTAATTAGTGGGTTCTCGGGTGGTTATGTTTTTGTCTTATATATTTTTGTCCCTAAACACGTGTTTCTCTTTCCTTTCCTATTGTTTTGTACGATAACGTATTTGTTATTGCTTTGGGTTTTTGTGCATTGAAGTATTTGTTCATTCATTCTTATTATATTCAAGCCACTTCCTCAAGTTCCAATTACAATCTTATTTTAATGTGAAATTTGTTGTAATTAGTCAATTTTTTCAATTTTTATTGGGGGAATAGCCTAAGTTTCATTTTATTAAGCAAATAGCTCATATATTCGGCTCAGACCATAATGCTCTTGTTGGAGTATTAGAGAAGTAAATAGACAATATTGAATATTTATTGTCTATTAAGCTGCTGACTTTAGGCAAAAGTTTGAGTGGGGTCCACTCAACGGAATTTGATAATTCTTTCGTATTATTCTTCCTTGCGGAATGGGGTATAATATCGATTATAATTTTGCAAAAATCGGAGCTAGAATGAATGAGAAATTGATGGTTAAAGTATGCTCAAAGAACACATTGGATATGTGTAATTGAAGTGGAAATCAAGAGTCTCACATGGGTTGGGAATGAGTGTTTTGGTAGTGTTTATATACTCTCCTCTTTATTTAGTGGTCAAGCAAGTACAAGAGAGGAGAGTGTGGGTGGGTTATCTCTTAACCCCTCGCGCACACACACACGCACGCCGCCGCCGAGCCGAGCCGGGCCGGGCCGGGCCGGGCCGGGCCGGACCCGGGTTTCGGGTTTCGGGTTTCGGGTTTCGGGAATGTCTCGGTCTCGGGCTTGGGCCTTGGGCCAATTCTATCTTTTTATTGAAATTTCCACTTCATTAATTTGTTAATTCCACAAATAACTTGTGTTATTATGGTCGGAATTAATTTTGTACCATGCATGAATGCATGCAATAATTCTGAGCGCATGCAATAATACTGAGTGGGTATTAACGTAGCAACCATTCGTATCCCTGCGTTTAGTGGGTATTAACGTTCGTAACCGGAGCATTAGTGGCTGTTAATGGTGGTTAATTGCCATAATGTCCGGACTGTTTGTGTGAGGGTAAAGGATGTAACCTCTGAGATAGTAGCCTATAAATAGAGGCTTGCTCATTTCATTCGAAGATACTTTTTCCCTGCTTCTCTCAGCTCCTCCTCTCTCCAGAAATTGTTCTTTCTTTTGTAGTCGGTGCTCAGCTCTGTTACAGGTTTAGTTCGCCGGAGAAGTCCGTTTGGTGCAAACCTCTTCTCGCTTCCGCCGTTGTATCCTGGGAGGTAAATTGCTCGTCGTTTCCGGCACCCACGGGGAGGGCAATATTACTTTAAGGAGACCGTCGAACGGTCCTCGGCCTGTGCTTTCCAATCTTGTTTTTCCCCGCTCATAATATTGTTGTGTTGTAATTTTATTTTCCTTACATCTAAGCTGTCATTTTATTTTCCAGAAAATAAATATTCTGAAGTAATCTTTTCTAACAATCTTAAAGTAATATTCGTTCTTAGACAGCTTGCTCGTGGAAGGAGGTTTAAAATATTTTATTTTATTGTTTGTGTTGATTTTATCAACAATTTTTTAACTTGGTTTGTTTTCTTTGTAGTAATGGAAAACAACAACAACAACATTGTGAACGGAGTGGATGCTTCGGGGAATCCGATCATCCCGCTGCCTTCCAACATGGAGGTATTGACGACCAACGCCACGAACCCGAACATTGTCGTGCAAAATTCGGCGGAGGCTTCGGCCGGGAACGGACCCGCGGGTCTTGTTCAATCGATGGCGGCTATGGCCGTGAACGGACCCGCGGGTCATGTTCAAAATGCGGGCGCGGTCCGAGGGCCTCCCGTGATGATGCCGGCCGAGAAACCGGGGAAGTTCGATGGCTTGAACTTCAAAAGATGGCAACAAAAGATGCTCTTTTATTTGACCACCATAGGCCTTGTACGGTTTTTGACCGACGATCCTCCGATTCTCCAAGAGGACGAGACCGATCCGAAAGTGAGAATGGCGTTTCTCGCTTGGAAGGATTCCGACTATTTGTGTCGGAATTATGTGATGAATTGTCTAGCGGACTCCCTATACAACGTGTATAGTTCCAAGGCGTCTTCTAAAGAGCTTTGGGAATCACTCGATCGGAAATACAAGACCGAGGACGCGGGCTCGAAAAAATACATTGTGGGCCGCTTCCTCGAGTTCAAGATGGTGGACAATAAGACGGTCGTGAGTCAAGTGCAAGATTTGCAACTTATCTTTCACGAGATTCAAGCCGAGGGAATGACCATTAGCGAGTCTTTCCAAGTTGCCTCCGTCATCGAGAAACTACCTTCGGGTTGGAAGGAATTCAAGAACTACCTGAAGCACAAGCGAAAGGAAATGAGTCTTGAAGATTTGGTGGTTCGCCTTCGCATAGAGGAAGACAACCGTGGCTCCGACAAGAGGTTCAAAACCACGTCCGAGAGAGCCAACATCGTCGAGCATGGTGAAGGCTCGAGAGGCAAGAAGCCCGCCAACAAGCTTGGGGCTAAAGGGGCTGCTTTCAAGAAGAAGAACCAACAAAAGTTTGTTGGAAAGTGCTTCAACTGCGACAAAGAAGGTCACCGCGCCGCGGATTGCCGAAAGCCGCAAAAGAAGAAGAAGAGTGAGGCCAATGCCGTCGAGACCTAGGGAGATGACCAATTTCTCGTCGCCGTGGTCTCCGAAGTAAACATGGTAGACTCAAACCCGAAGGAGTGGTGGTTAGATACTGGTGCTACCCGCCATGTTTGCTCCGACAAGAACGCGTTTTGCTCGCTCGACATGCGCCCGACTGGGGAGAAGCTGTTCATGGGAAATTTGGCCACCTCCGACGTCATGGGGATTGGCCACGTCATCCTCAAAATGACCTCTGGGAAAGAAATGAAGCTCACCAACGTTCTCTACGTGCCCGACATTAGGAAGAATCTTATTTCTGGAACTCTTCTTTGTAACCATGGGTTTAAAATGGTTTTTGAGTCTCAAAGGATTGTTCTTAGTAAAAATGGGATGTATGTGGGTAAAGGCTATATCAAAGACAATATGTGGAAGATGAATGTAATCGCCATTACTGGCAAGAATAATAATGAGAATGCTTCCTCTTCTGCTTATATGCTTGAGTCATCTAATTTGTGGCATAGTAGACTTGGTCATGTGAATTATGATACTTTGCGCAAATTAATTAATTTGGATTGTATACCAAAATTTAATATTGATTCTAAACACAAATGTGAGATATGTGTTGAAGCCAAATTAACGAGAACATCTTTTCATAGTGTTGAAAGGAAAAGTGAGTCACTTGAATTAATCCATACCGATCTATGCGATTTGAAATTCATGCCTACAATAGGTGGTAACAAATACTTTGTGACTTTTATTGACGATAGTACGAAGTATTGTTATGTGTATTTGCTTAAGAGCAAAGATGAGGCAATTGAGAAATTTACCATGTATAAATTGGAAGTTGAGAATCAACTTGGGAAAAAGATTAAAATGGTGCGTAGTGATCGTGGAGGTGAATATGTGGAACCATTTGGTGCGTTTTGTGCTCAACATGGAATTATTCATGAAGTCACTCCACCATATTCACCTCAATCGAATGGCGTTGCCGAACGAAAGAACCGTACTCTCAAAGAGATGATGAATGCAATGTTGCTAAGCTCGGGGTTACCACAAGAAATGTGGGGGGAAGCCATTTTGGCTGCGAATTATCTTTTGAATAAGATACTTCGGAAGAAAGAGGATAAATCCCCGTCTGAATTGTTTAGAGGAACGAAACCTTCCTATAAATATTTGCGAATGTGGGGGTGCTTGGCCAAGGTTTTGGCTCCCGCACCTAAAAGGATGAAGATCGGACCGAAGACCGTAGATTGTGTATTCATTGGTTATGCACATCGTAGCAATGCTTATCGCTTTATTGTGCACGAATCTAAGAATCCTGATATACACAAAGGTTCTATTATTGAGTCTAAAAATGCATCGTTTTTTGAACATGTATTTCCGTATAAGACTAAGGAAGATGAACCGAGTTCTTCAAATCAACAATTTGAGAATATAGAAGAAATATCTCAAGAGTTTGATGAGGAATCCGAGGATGAGATAGAATCTGAACAACCTCGAAGAAGTAAGCGAGCTAGGGTGGATAAGTCATTTGGATCTGATTTCCTTACCTATATGTTAGAGGCAGAACCTCTAAGTTATAAAGAGGCTGTAAATTCAGTCGAGGGTCACTTATGGAAGGATGCCATAAGAAGTGAAATTGACTCGATAATGCATAACCACACGTGGGAACTAGTTGACCTTCCTCCTGGAAGTAAAACTCTTGGTTCTAAGTGGATATTCAAAAGGAAGATGAAAGTGGATGGCTCAATTGATAAATACAAGGCGAGACTTGTAATTAAGGGTTATAGACAAAAAGAAGGTCTTGACTATTTTGATACTTATTCTCTCGTGACGAGAATAACATCTATAAGATTGATTATAGCCATTGCCACTTTGCGCAATCTTGAAATCCATCAAATGGATGTGAAAACTGCTTTCCTAAATGGTGATCTCGAAGAAGAGATCTATATGGACCAACCCGAGGGTTGTGTTGCACATGGGCAAGAAAGGAAAGTATGTAAACTGATTAAGTCATTGTATGGACTTAAACAAGCCCCAAAACAATAGCATGAAAAATTTGACAATGTCATGATGTCAAATGGCTTCAAGATCAACGAGTGTGACAAATGTGTCTACATTAAAACGACCGAACGCGGTTATGTGATTTTGTGTTTATATGTAGATGATATGCTTATTGTTGGAAGTAATGAAAGCATGATTAAATCCACAAAAGATATATTGAACTCGAGATTTGACATGAAAGATTTGGGATTGGCCGATGTTATCTTGGGGATCAAGATTAAAAGAACATCTAATGGACTTGTTTTGAGTCAATCACACTATGTTGATAAAATTCTAGACAAATTTGCAAAGAATGATAGTGGAGTCTCTAGAACTCCAATCGACACTAGTCACCATTTGTCTAAGAATAAAGGAGATAGCGAGTCTCAAAACGAGTATGCTCGAATAATAGGAAGTCTAATGTACTTGATGAATTGTACGAGACCTGACTTAGCTTACTCTGTAAGTAGACTTGCGAGATACACGAGTAATCCAAGTTCTGAACACTGGAAAGCAATCGTGAAAGTACTGAGGTATTTACGATTCACTCGTGATTACGGTCTACACTATACTAGACATCCCGAAGTCATTGAAGGTTTCACTGACGCGAGTTGGATATCTGATATACAAGACTCTAAAGCCACAAGTGGATATGTATTCACTTTAGGTGGTGCGGCTGTGTCTTGGAATCTGAGTTTGTTGCGTTGGATAAGTGTGGTGAAGAAGCTGAGTGGCTAAGAAACTTCGTAGAGGATATTCCAAATTGGACAACACCTGTGCCTGCAATATGTATATATTGTGATAACCAATCTGCAATTGGTAGAGCACAAAGTGTTATGTATAATGGTAAGTCTAGACATATCCGTCGACGACATAATACCATAAGACAACTTCTCTCGTCTGGAGTCATAAGTGTTGACTATGTAAGGTCCAAAGACAATATTGCGGATCCGCTAACCAAGGGGTTAAATAGGGACCAAGTAGAGAAGATGTCAATAGGAATGGGACTAAAGCCCATGATATAAAAGTTTTAGCAAAGGAAACCCAACCATGATGACTGGAGATCCCAAGAACTTGGTTCAAAGGGACAACCTAACTGCTAAAACAAAGTGAGGTCACTGTGAGGGGGAAAACCCCGGTCCTATTCCTATGATAAAAACGGTGACACCCGTACGAGGCTAAGCATTGTGCTTTTAATGATTCTTTGAAATCGGATTTTTGAGATTCCGAACGAGTAATGCGGGATTACTCTTTGGCGTAAGGATCACCTATGTGAGAGAGAAGTGAGGCCGCTTCGAAAGAGAATTAAAGGGGCGTAATTCTTTAGAAACTCTTACAGAACCAGGCGCATGTTCAGGGCCGAAATGAACATAACCATGAGAACTAAAACCTGTGGCAGGAAGATATCAGCGAGATATATGCTCATCGTTTATATACAAACGACTAACAGTTCAAGGACACCGTGTCTACTGAGTAGTCCGTAAACATGACATACTTCTACAAGGGAAGGTTCAAGGACTTTGTCTACCTATCCTATACTGGTATTGACCGTAGAACTGATCACCATATTGAGTCGTGTCGAGTCTTTTTGTTGTCGTCATGCAATTTCATTCATGTGGGGGATTGTTGGAGTATTAGAGAAGTAAATAGACAATATTGAATATTTATTGTCTATTAAGCTGCTGACTTTAGGCAAAAGTTTGAGTGGGGTCCACTCAACGGAATTTGATAATTCTTTCGTATTATTCTTCCTTGCGGAATGGGGTATAATATCGATTATAATTTTGCCAAAATCGGAGCTAGAATGAATGAGAAATTGATGGTTAAAGTATGCTCAAAGAACACATTGGATATGTGTAATTGAAGTGGAAATCAAGAGTCCCACATGGGTTGGGAATGAGTGTTTTGGTAGTGTTTATATACTCTCCTCTTTATTTAGTGGTCAAGCAAGTACAAGAGAGGAGAGTGTGGGTGGGTTATCTCTTAACCCCTCGCGCACACACACACGCGCGCCGCCGCCGAGAGGAGCCGGGCCGGGCCGGACCCGGGCCCGGGTTTCGGGTTTCGGGTTTCGGGAATGTCTCGGTCTCGGGCTTGGGCCTTGGGCCAATTCTATCTTTTTATTGAAATTTCCACTTCATTAATTTGTTAATTCCACAAATAACTTGTGTTATTATGGTCGGAATTAATTTTGTACCATGCATGAATGCATGCAATAATTCTGAGCGCATGCAATAATACTGAGTGGGTATTAACGTAGCAACCATTCGTATCCCTGCGTTTAGTGGGTATTAACGTTCGTAACCGGAGCATTAGTGGCTGTTAATGGTGGTTAATTGCCATAATGTCCGGACTGTTTGTGTGAGGGTAAAGGATGTAACCTCTGAGATAGTAGCCTATAAATAGAGGCTTGCTCATTTAATTCGGAGATACTTTTTCCCTGCTTCTCTCAGCTCCTCCTCTCTCCAGAAATTGTTCTTTCTTTTGTAGTCGGTGCTCAGCTCTGTTACAGGTTTAGTTCGCCGGAGAAGTCCGTTTGGTGCAAACCTCTTCTCGCTTCCGCCGTTGTATCCTGGGAGGTAAATTGCTCGTCGTTTCCGGCACCCACGGGGAGGGCAATATTACTTTAAGGAGACCGTCGAACGGTCCTCGGCCTGTGCTTTCCAATCTTGTTTTTCCCCGCTCATAATATTGTTGTGTTGTAATTTTATTTTCCTTACATCTAAGCTGTCATTTTATTTTCCAGAAAATAAATATTCTGAAGTAATCTTTTCTAACAGCTCTCACTTTTTTCGCGAATAGGTTAATTTAATTAACGTACTGAAGTGAGTTATGTTAATTAATTAACTATTGGTTGAATATTGCTTATGTTCTGATTTTTTGTGAGTAAAGTAAATTTACTAAATGATTGAATTGAGAATTAGATTAATTAATTGAATGCTTTGAATATCAACTGACTTAAGCTCTTATTTTTTTTAATTTTTTTGTGAATTTCAAATCCTTTACGAATCAGTTAATTAATTAACTTAACTCAGTCCAGTACGTTAATTAAATTAACATATTCGCGAGTGTACAGTGAATTAACAAAATCATAGATTTTTCTTTCTCTTCTTCTTTTTCTGCGGCGAGGATTCGTCGAGGCCTCCGTCGAACCGGTTCGACTCGAGGCGGAGAGTCAGCAGTCTCGGGAGACGAGCGAGCTCGGTCGCCGGAATCTCACCGGTGAAACGGTTATGCGAGAAATTCAGTCTTTGGACTCGCCGAAGCTTCGAGATCCCGGAGCAGGAGGGCGTGGCGGCGGTAGATGTGGTAGAGGAGTCGTCGTCGGAGAGGTTTGGGGCGACGGTGAAAAGGAAGGAGTTAAGGTTAAGAGAGGTTATGGATGATAGGGGTAGTTTAAGTAGTCTATTAAAGTTTGGATATTTACTTAATAAAATAAAACATGGGCTAGTCCCTTAATATTGTTGAGCTAATTTGGCTATTCTTTAAAATAGCCCTATTTTAATAGCATCTTATTGATTAAATTTCCTAAATATTATTTTATATTTACCTACAAAGTAGGTTTCAACACAAAAGAATATAAAATTTATATTTGTATAAACGTTTATATCAATGGTTTATATATATTGAAGTCAATATATTTTCTATTTTATTTTATACAAATCATTATATATAATACATTATATATATGGTGTGCATCTCTCTCTCTCTCTCTCTCTCTCTCTCTCTCTCTCTCTCTCTCTCTCTCTCATTGAAATTGCATGGTGGGTACATCTATTCAAGACGTACCTCTATGTGGGAATACATATCTTATATTCTGACCCCACTGTGGGAACATTTTGCATGTTCGTTGATTCAAGTCTATAATAGAAACGCATGCAAACTGGCACATGTAAAAAAAACAATAATCATTTGATATGAAAACTGGACGAAACGCATCGTTTAAGGTAAAAGACAGCACCTGAAAAACTAGCACATGTATCTCTCTATACATGAATAAGGTCTTCCTCTCCGCGTGGCTTGTACTTGCTATACAACAGAGTAAAACTTTCAATAAATTTAGCTCATTTCGTTGTAGCGCCGTCCGTCCTTCCGCCACAACAAACGGCGATCTTTCAAATGAGTGGGTCCCACACTGGACGCGGTAAAATAATGACGATAGTTATTATGACCTGACTTAGTAGTTAAGTACCACAGTACTCTTTTTTTTTTTTTCCTTTTTTGGGAGGAGACCTTACAACACTCATTGATTGAGAGTTTGACTCCACCCTATAAATAATACCAATACGCACTCCAAGTTTTTCTCACAAATATTTAACAGTATACCCAATCCAAACACTCTTGTTCGCCTACGAGAGCTGAATATATCTACCTTTACGCCACGATACAACAATGAAGGTTAGAATAATTTTATATATATTCCTTAATTAGTTTCAATTTTTATTTTTTCTCTGATTTTAATAACGATGAATTGTTTCTTTATTCATGTTAACAGGTAGTTGAGATGAAACTGAACTTCCATGGTGACAAAGTCAAGAAGAAAGTCATGACAGTGGCTTCTGGTCATTCTGGTACTTTTAAGTTCACTATAGAATATATATAATCGACTGAGATAATAATGAAAATATATGACCTTGTGTTTTGATCATCAAACGTGGTATGTTTCTCAGGTGTTGTTTCTGTTGCGATGGACATGAAGGAAATGAGGCTGACAGTGACCGGAGATATTGATCCGGTGCGATTAGCGAGCAGGTTGAGGAAGCATTGTCACGCAGAGATAATCACAGTGGGGCCCACAAAGAAACAAGAGCCAATTAAGAAAGATCCACCAAAGTTCATTCAAGCTTATTACGAGCCTCGTCACTACCCTCCGGCTCAGCCTCCGCTATATTACTGTGTTGGAGCAGATCAATAAGAAAATTCCAATGCTTGTGTTATCTGCTGAGCTTTCTATATAATTTCTTTTTCTTTTTTTAAAGATAATTACTAAGAGTGTTTTTTTTTTCTTTCGAATTACTCAGCTATTTTTGTGTTGTTTTCAAGGTTTTTTTTTTTCTTCTTCTCAAAGTTGATACCTGAGAGAGTAATAATAATACTTATATTTAGTAAACATTTAAATTCTATTTCTACATTTCTGCTCACGATGTAAACGCATTCAAATGTTCTCTACTTTGAAGAAATGTTCCTAAAGATAAAATTATATATTAAATTAAGTAAATTGTGTAATTATTATTATATTGAAATATATAAAATAATCATATACCAGTTAAATTAATCATTAGTAAATATATAAAATTATTGTAATAGTGTTATATTTCATTCAATTTTTTTACTATTATATTTCATTAATCAGATGTGACATTTTTAATTTTAATTACATAATAATAATAATAATTTTTAAGAATTATGTTAAATACTTTACAAAAATTTGTATACTACCTAAGTGATATACAGTCTGAATGAATATTACCAAACGTGAAATCTGTTCACTCTTCTTTTAATTGCTTTTTTGTGCTATTTATGAACACAAATTCAAAATGCCACTTCATACATCGATTTTAAATTAGGAATACTCAATTTTCATTTCAATATTTTTTTACGACACTGTTGTTTATGAACAAACATTTCTCTTTTGAAAGGTTCTATAAAGAGTTTTCAAAGGTTTCATATCAGTAATTAGTATTCATAATTTTCCCAATGGTAGTTGAAAAACTACTAGAAGGACTTCTATTATATATACAAAGTAATAAAAGCTTTTTTTTCTTTCTATGACGTATATAAAGAAATGTCTCTTTAGACTCTTTATATATTTGTCGTCTACTGTTTTAATTTAATATGTATAAGGTCAAACTGTGGTCATACGGGTAGATAATATGTGTATAATTCTAATATATATATGATTCAGTGTATGCTATCATCCAGGGAATAACTTATAGATATTATATAGTAATATAACGATTAGTATTCAATTTTTGGAACTGGAAAAGCAAATGAGAAATTTCATGACACAGCAAGACTGATTAACAAACGTGATGTATGTACATATAAAGTTCAATTCGATGTATCGACTCGTAATCTGATTTGATTAACTTGGTCAGCGCACGAGCTAAATAAGCAACTAATTTATTTATTGCTATATCTTGTAGTCCCATATACGTACCACATTAAAATACTTATAATGGCGAGTAATACATATAATAAGGTCTTCCGTTGATTGGGTCAATTGTCTAGACAACGTGTCTTCGACAAGTCTTGGGTAAACTTTCACCTTTGAATTAATATATAACCATCCGAGTCTTAAGTCGGTCTAATATTTTAGAGAAAATTGCTTCAAATTTTCAGAAAATAAACTATTATACACAATTTTTTTAATATATATTTTAAAACCCCCTAATTTTGTACTTTTATCTAAGACCACACTACAGTGATATGATAACCAAGGTGAAATAAATTTCGAAAATAGATCTTTTTTATAAAAAAAAAAAAAATTGATGCTGTTAGTGTGCAAACTTAGGAAGCATTGTCACGCGGAAATTCTAGCAGTGGGTCCCACAGAGCCACCGGAGAAGAAGAAGAAAGATGAAGCAAATCTCTTTGCTAGAACTTACTATATGTCTCACACTCTCACCACACAAAGCATTCAAGAATCTCCAGATTATTACTTTGTTAGAGAGCAATTAGATCCTAATGAAAGATACTTCAAGTCTCCATCCCTGTCTAGGCCCACGCGCACCTGCTAGCGATTGATGATCAAACTCACTCCTTCCAAAGAAAGCTCACAAAACGACATACTCTAGCAAATGATGATTTAGTCTAGAAGTTCATGTACCAAAGTGCACTTAGCTTAACTTCCAATGTTATCGCAATGTAACGTCAAACCGTTTTACAATGTGTAGTTTGCAATTATTAGAAGAATACGCAACTTGAGTTCTATTATGATAATTTGATATAATTGACTTGAATCACTACATTCCCTTAATAAAAAAATCATCATATATATTTAACACCATACATTCATTCATGCAACGTTGAAAGATTGCATAGTCGAAATTAATTCATGCATCCACATCATACTTGATGAACTTCTAGAAAATTAATTAAAATAATGAATTATTTACTTATTTATCTCAATACTGTGCTTGTTTTGGAAATAATACGAGTGTTTCAGGTGTGTAGGAGGGTTTTCTTTTCTATTAAGATCATTGCGGTTTTCTTATATTAACAATTAGAAATTTACTCAAAAACAAGAATAGACTCGTTTATATTAACCTATAGAAATTCATTTATGTTTTTTAAAAATGTTGCACCTAAAAAATACTATTTTAGTAATTTTCCCTTTTAGTTTTCTGCTTTTATGGGCTTTATGCGTAAGAATAGACCTGCATGAGAAATCTTCGGAAAGCTTCATCAAGGCATTTGTAAGATTTTTTTTATTTAACTTCAACTCCTCACGGTACTTATATAGAAACGAAGGGTGAGATGATGGTATTGAAAAAAAAAAAAAAAAAAAAAAAAAAAAAAAAAAAAAAAAAAAAAAAAAGGATACGGTGGAGGGCCAAACAAAAAATGTTGGTGAAAAATGTATTAGTTGATTTATGATTGCTTTTGTGTTGTTTTCTTCATAATTAATTAGTGGGTTCTCGGGTTGTTATGCTTTTGTCTCATATATTTTGTCCCTAAGAACGTGTTTCTCTTTCCTTTCCTATTGTTTTGTACGATAACGTATCTGTTGCTTTGGGTTTTTGTGCATTGAAGTATTTGTTCATTCATTCTTATATTTACCTACAAAGTAGGTTTCAACACAAAAGTATATAAAATTTATATTTGTATAAACGTTTATGTATATTGAACTTAATATATTTTCTATTTTATTTTATATAAATCATTATATAATACATTATTTATCATGTATATAATATAAAATATGGTGTACATCTTTTTTTCGACTTCTCTCTCTCTCTCTCTCTCTCTCTCTCTCTCTCTCTCTGGTGGGTACATCTATTCAAGACGTACCTCTATGTGGGATCTTATATTCCGGCCCCACTGTGGGAACATTTTGCATGTTCGTTGATTTAAGTCTATAATAGAACGCATGCAAACTGGCACATGTAAAAAAAACAATAATCACTTGATATGAAAACTGGACGAAACGCATCGTTTAAGGTAAAAGACAGCACCTGAAAAACTAGCACATGTATCTCTCTATACATGAATAAGGTCTTCCTCTCCGCGTGGCTTGTACTTGCTATACAAGAGAGTAAAACTTTCAATAAATTTAGCTCATTTCGTTGTAGCGCCGTCCGTCCTTCCGCCACAACAAACGGCGATATTTCAAAGGAGTGGGTCCCACACTGGACGCGGGAAAATAATGACGGTAGTTATTATGACCAAGTCCCACACTCTATTTTTTTTTTTTATTATTTTGGGAGGAGACCTTACAACACTCATTGACTCGAGAGTTTGACTCCACCCTATAAATAATACCAATACGCACTCCAAGTTTTTCTCACAAATATTTAACAGTATACCCAATCCAAACACTCTTGTTCGCCTACGAGAGCTGAATATATCTACCTTTACGCCACGATACAACAATGAAGGTTAGAATAATTTTATATATATATTCCTTAATTTAGTTTCCATTTTATTTTTTCTCTGATTTTAATAACGATGAATTGTTTCTTTATTCATGTTAACAGGTAGTTGAGATGAAACTGAACTTCCATGATGACAAAATCAAGAAGAAAGTCATGACAGTGGCTTCTGGTCATTCTGGTACTTTTATAAGTTCACTATAGAATATATACAATCGACTGAGATATAATTAATGAAAATATATGACCTTGTGTTTTGATCATCAAACGTGGTATGTTTCTCAGGTGTTGTTTCTGTTGCGATGGACATGAAGGAAATGAGGCTGACAGTGACCGGAGATATTGATCCGGTGCGATTAGCGAGCAGGTTGAGGAAGTATTGTCACGCAGAGATAATCAAAGTGGGGCCCACAAAGAAAGAAGAGCCGAAGAAAGATCCACCAAAGTTCGTTCAAGCTTATTACGAGCCTCGTCACTACCCTCCGGCTCAGCCTCCGCTATATTACTGTGTTGGAGCAGAAGAAGAATATTCCAATGCTTGTGTTATCTGCTGAGCTTTCTATATAATTTCTTTTTCTTTTTCTTTTTAAAATACAATTACTAAGAGTGTTTTTTTTTTTCTTTCGAATTACTGAGCTATTTTTGTGTTGTTTTCAAGGTTTTTTTTTTTCTTCTTCTCAAAGTTGATACCTGAGAGTAATAATATAAGAATTGCTTATTCATAATCTTATTGATATATTCACCAACTCGGTTGATTTGTGCTATTAACATTTACCTTTTTTTTATTTATGGGTCTGGATTCATATTGATAGTAATTTATTAGCTTGAGCTTGTGTGATTTATAAGTACCTTGAGAGTGTATCTCGTAAAAAGTGATCTCCCTAACTCGAATATTCAAAGTTAAGTCAATGTATTTGCATTTAAGTCAATTCATATTGTAAGCTGTGGGAGATAGCAGTAGTGCCGTAGTCAATATATATACCACTGCCCTGACTATAAATAATGGTGTGACATTGACCACATTTCAGATAGAATAATATGAGTTAAATTAAAAGTTGGATTATTGAGGTTTATTCAAATATCTTCTCCATTAATTTACACATTTACCTTTTTCAATCCAATTTTGTGCAATTCCAAATATTATTTTTCACCGGTGGCCTATTGTGTAATAATTTATAACGAATTATTTTCACTTGTGACATATTGGTTCGTTTCTTTTTCTGAAAATCAGTTATCCCACAACTTATTACAAATCTTGGCATCCATGGTTAGTCTATAGAAATTTCATTCAAATTTACACTAATGTTAAGTGCAAATCGACACCAGAAGAAGTGAAAGAATATATATAATATTATTTAATTAAATAAATAAAAAATAAATCAAAATGGCTTTTGAAAGTGGGCATATATTTTGTACATTCCAATTTTCGTCTATAATATGGAAATTCGGTGGAGTGCTATTAGTGTCAAGATTAAAAGATTATTTGAATACATTAGGGGGCTTTGATTGCTATTTGATTTTATTATTCAATTAACACTATTTATTTTTTTTGCATGGATCACTATCAGTAATGTGAATGGGAGACTTTTCATGTTACCTAATTTTATTTATTTCGAGTGCACACGTCATACTGCATTTAAGATAACTATATATCAAAATTATCTTTTCTTTTTTCCCTAGTATCAAATTTATAAAAAAAAAAATATTGGCTGCATCTTTTCTTCTTGCTTCGTAGGTATTTATTTGTCATTAGCCAACGCAAGGATCGAAATACCGTTACCGTTACCGTTCCGAGTTTCAGAATTTACTAGTAACCCCTGGTACCGTAAAGGAATACCGGGGAAAGCAGAAAAAAAAATGAAAATCGGTACCGTTGAACTTACCGTTACCGTAGAGGAATACCGTCAAATACCGTATTTACCGATGAGAATTCATAAAATAAATATACAAAAAACATATAAAGTACGTAGGATAAAATTCATAAAATTAAAAATAGTGTACAATGTTTCAACACACTACCAAATTACAAACACAACAAAAACTAAGTTAAATAGTACAAACCAAAAAGCCCAATTATGTTTTGTTTTGTAAGTAAGCCCATTCCCACTAGGTCATTTTGTCCTATTTACTCATTGTAATTAGTACTCATTGTAGTGCAGAACTAAATAAATATATAATAAAGAAATGTGGACATGACACATGCATGAGAAATGACAAACCATTTAAGATTATTAATTTATTATACAAACCCTCTCTCTTTCTTGTCTCTTCACTCCCGAGTTCTTCTTCTTCTCAAATACCTGCAAAAAATTAAAACCCTATTTTTGGAAGTTTGATCTTGAAATTTCAAGATTTAAACTCAAAATCATCAAAAAACTTAAAAACGACGGGAACCTCACCGGGATTCGGCGGGATCTGGGAGGAAATGGTTGTGCTCGCGTCGGGAAGGTGGCGGTTTGGCGGGATCCGAGCGGGATCTGGGAAAAAAATGCTTGGCTCGCGGCGGAAAGTACTTGTCTAGATCAAACCGACCCAAATGACCACATTTTAGGGGAATCCGAATTTTTATAGCCGGTTTTTTTTTTTTTTTTTTAAGTGAACCGGACCGGGAAGTGAGAACCGGGTTCCTCACTGGTTCCCGGTCCGGTTCCCTCGGAACCACCGGAAACTTCCGATTTTGGTGGTTCCGGTGCCGGGGAGTTCAAAAAAGGGGGAACCGGACCGGTTCCCCGGGATTTAAAACCAACGTTTGCATGGACTAGTTTTCATTTTCCCACTACAAAAGCACATCAAAAGTCGGACTAAGTTCGCACAACAATAAACTTGATGGGTTATTTGCAATTTGTGCTAATGGATACATATTCAGATAAAGCATTTCATTAAAATTTTGTACCAGAGAACAAAAACAATTCATCAATAAACTCGCATAAAAATTAAACTAAATAACAAAAAAAAAAAAAGCAAAACTAGATTTGTCGACTACGCGGGGCTACCACCCATATCGGAATTCCGTTCAACGTATTAGCCATGCTTATAACGTTATCCAAATAAATCATCTTCTTTGTTTCAAGATCATATACTCCCAAGTCGCAAACACTCTCCGACGACCCATCATTGTCGTGAGTAAAATATATGCAGTTTCGCTTGCAGCCCGAAGAATCCGAAGCTAAAACCGAGACAGAAGAATTGTCACCCAAAAATAGAGCAAAATCGCCTATACTTGTGATCTCAACCCACTTCCGTCCATCGGTGTCCAATTCGTAAATCACGACTTTAGAAGTTGTACGAACTTCATCGCTAGAAAACTTTAAGTACCGATCAACACGTAGTAGCTTTCCACATGACTCGACGAGGTACAAATTCTTATCATTATCAATATTAAAATCATCGTCAATGTCGTCGTCGCTGTCGTCGAATGGAAACTCATCTGCTACTAACTCCACATCTCGTACACCTTGTTCGGAAATTCTAAAGGATCTGAGATGCCCTGTAATTCGCATGGCGTAAAATCTATTGTTGTGGTATGCAATGTCATATACAATACTCTCTTTCAGAACTGCGACACATGTCCACGCCGTAAAAGGATTGAAGGATTTGGAGTCGGATCCGAAAATTTTGTTGTGTATTTGATGAGGGGTAAAATAGGAATATAATATTGTTTGGTAGTGAATTGGGCTAGTTAACTAATTTAAGTAATAGTTAGGCTATAATTTTAAAAGAGGTGGTCAATTTGGGTTAGATAACTAACTGGCCCAATATTATTTTATATTTAGCTGCAAAGTAGGTTTCAACACAAAAGTATATAAAATTTATATTTGTATAAACGTTTATAGATATTGATGATAATATATATATTTTCTATTTTATTTTATAGATATTGATGATAATATATATATTTTCTATTTTATTTTGAGGAAATGGCGGCAAAAATACTTATATTTTTCGTTTGGATACATTTAAATACTTATACTTTTTTTTCGTCGGGATAAATACCTAATGTTGACATTTGGTTCCTCCGTTACTACCAGTTGTGAATGGACGGTCTAGATTACTTTGAGAATTAAAATCCGTTACTGCGTTATTTATTTTCATGTTTTTTGGTTATTTATGTTTCGTATACGTTATTTTGGTATTAGTTTACACTTTACAGTATATTCATTTCAGAAAACAAACAAAAAACAAAACAAAACCCTAAAGCCCCAAATCAGAAATTTGAAAATTAAACTGGAATCGACGATGGCTGAAGAGGATTGTAGTGATGTCGAAGAGGAATTCGAACTCGGCGAGGAAGAGTATGAAGACGATGGTGAGCACGAGGTCGACCTTCAAAACACAACTCAACCTCATCAATGGTGGTCGTCCGTGAACGAGGTTTGTAACATCGTCCACGATGCCCAGGAAGAGTCGGACGGTTCGTGGAATGAGAGCGAGTTGGATAGTCTCTGTAGCGACGATGAAGCTGAGACAAGTCGGAAGAGAAAAAAATAGTACAATCCACGGTCAAGGTTAGAGGACTTTAATTTCAAACTAGGTATGGAATTTCCATCAATGGATCATGTGAGGAAGGTTCTAAAAGAAGTATTTATTCAGAACAATAGGGACTTCAAGTATGTATTCAACGACCGAAATAGATTACGTGCAAAGTGTAGAGGAAAAGGTTGTCAATGGGTGATATATGCCAAGGTTAAGAATTCTGATAACAAGACCATTAGGATTAATACCTTAGTAGACAAACACGACTGTGGTATTGTGTTCGATAACAAGCTCGTGACAAGTCGGTGGTTAGCGTCGCATTTTTTGGAGCATTTTCGTCTCAATCCGAGTATGGACTACACAAGTTTCAAGAGTATGGTGTGCGCACAGAATTTCAGCAACGTCTCCAAGACCAAGTTTTATAGGGCAAAAAACAAAGCTAGAGAAGCATTAGAGGGATCGGTGAAGGATCAATACGCCATTTTAGACGATTATTGCAAGCAATTAACACTAACTAACAAAGGTATTATTAAGTTGGATAATAATATGTTATGTTTAAGTCACACATAATATGTTATGTTTAATTGTGGTGTGTATATGTGCAGGTACCACTGCATTATTGAAGACTTACCTCGATCACGGGAAAAGGGTGTTCGAGAGAGTGTACATATGCTTCAAAGCATGTAAAGATGGATTCAACAAGGGTTGCAGACCGTTGTTAGGCTTCGATGGGTGTTTCTTGAAAGGCTACTGTAAAGGTATGTTACTTGCTGCAATAGGGATTGATCCAAATAATTCTCAATATCCAGTAGCATTTGCAGTGGTTGAGAAGGAAAACACAGAGACCTGGACATGGTTTATGAAGCTTCTTCATGAGGATCTCGAAGTTCAGAATGAAAGTCGGTTCACAATGATGAGTGACCGACAAAAAGGATTGGAGAAAGCTTTAGGTGACGTGTTTCCCGGTGCTGAGATAAGGTTCTGTGTTCGTCATTTGCATGCAAACTTCAAGAAAGAGCATAGTGGGCTGCTGTTAAAACAAATGTTATGGTCTTGTGCACGAGCAACAACAAAGCCAGATTTCGATCACAAAATGAATGCTATCAAAGAAGATGATGTAAAGGCTTATGAGTGGCTGTTGAAGAAAGATCCGAAAGAGTGGAGCAAATCACATTTCAGAACAACAGTGAAATGTGATATGCTTTTAAACAATTTATGTGAAAGCTTCAACTCAGCTATTATGCCTGCAAGAGACAAGCCGATAGTGACTCTCCTCGAAAAGATCAGATTTTGGTTGATGTGTCGATTTGCAACGAAAAGAAACTTAGCTGAGAAATGGCATTACCCAGTTGGCAAGCGAGTATTAGAGATCATTGAGAAACACAAGAATATGGCAAGACATTGTCAATCTACATTAGCAGGTTAGTATTGTTGAAAGTGTGATTAACTTTGTTTTTTTTTAGTTGAGTTAGTATTGTTGACAGTGTGATTAATTTTGTTTTTTTTTAGTATTGTTGAAAGTGTGATAATCTTGGATATTGTAGGTAATGCCAAATTTCAGGTCACTTTTCTTGGAGCTGAGACCTTTGTCGTTGACTTGAGGGCCAAACAATGCACTTGTCGGGGGTTTGAACTAAGTGGCATTCCTTGCCCTCATGCATTGGCTTGTATTTGGGCATCCGGACTAGATACCATGGAATTCATCGACGATTGGTATAAAAAGGAGGCGTTTACTGCAGCGTATAGTGGCATTATAGAGCCCATGAGCAGTCCGGACAAATGGCCGGAACCTGGAAAAAATCACATTTTACCACCACCGGATATAGCATTACCGGGCAGACCAAAAAAAAAGAGGACCAAGGCTTCCGACGAGCCACCTCCTGGGAATTCTGATAAGAAGCATACTAGGAAGGGACAAGTCATCCATTGTAGCAATTGTGGACAAGCTGGACATTCAAGACCAACTTGCAAAAATGCGAGTGTCGAGAAGGTAACCCGTATCATATTTCACAGTTCACTTCACTTGTTCACACTCATAACACATAGCATAACTCGTTGCAGGTAAAAGAAACAAAGAAAAGAGGAAGACCACCCAAGAGTAACCCTACCCCAGAGACTGTGAAAAGAAATGAACGACGGGCGAGACAAAAATCCAAGTCCAACACCTCATCTTCTCAGCCACGTCCATGCCCTAATACTTCATTTCAGCTGCAAAATATTAGTGCACTGTGAAATTGTGTAGTCTGTTTTGGAAATGTGCAGTGTGAAGTTGTGCAGTTTGTTTTGGAAATGTGCAGTGTGAAGTTGTGCAGTTTGTTTTGGAAAATATTAGTGCACTACTGCTATTTTGTTTTGGAAATGTGCAGTGTGAAGTTGTGCAGTTTTTTTTGGAAAATATTAGTGCACTACTGCTATTTTGTTTTGGAAATGTGCAGTGTGAAGTTGTGCAGTTTTTTTTGGAAAATATTAGTGCACTACTTCTGTTTTGTTTTGGAAATGTGCACTGTGAACTTGTACAGTTTCTTTTGGAAAATATTGTGTAGTTTGTTCACATATCACAATATGTAATTTAGATTCAACAAGCATTCCTCTTTCAGATTCAACACATATCACAGTACATAATCAAATATAATTCATTTCATTGATCAATACATAAACCAAGTCTTCATTTCACATTCATTACAAAAGGTACACAGCCTTCATTTCACATTCAAAAGCGTACACAACCTTCAAATGTACTATAGTACACAGCCTTCATTTCACAGTACAGAGCTTTCATATTAAAACCAAGTCTTCATTTCACATTCATTACAAAAGATACTACACTCCTTCACTTTACACATAACGCCACACTCAGAAGACCAACAATAATTAAAACAAATTGTAGCCTGAAAATCCTAGTTCGAAGCAACTTCATCTCAGAGTCCTGCTTGTTCTTGTTCCTCAGCAATCCGGGAATTATCTCCTTGGATCTTGCACACATTTCAGGATCTTTCCACCGAAAAAAAGTGCACCCGCTTTCATTCTACGAACCAAAACTTAAACAAATGAAAAGAAGAAAAAAAATGAATGTATTCCACAACTAGGTTCAGAATAAAATTGCGTACCTTTTTTTTCCTGCACGTGTAAAACCTCCTACCAGGGTTTGCACTGGTCCATGAACACAACTGAACCGGCGGAACGCCACAGTCACACGAATACCTCCACTTTTCCTCTTCCATGACGATTTCGCGATTTCAAGATGAAGAAGACGAGTGAGAAGAAGAAGATGAAGACTGAGATAAATCGAAATCGATCGACGGTTCCAACAACAACTATTTCACGATTTTGAAGTTGAAGATTCTGGTTCGAATATGATTTCTTTCGATCTAGGGTTTTGGGCGTTTTGGGCGTTTTGAAAAAAATGACGATTTCTGAGAAGTTTGGGGCTTTTAATATTTGAGTAGGTTTGAAATAAATTCAATTTCTATTTAATACTCAGACAAACAATTAATTCATTCCTCCTTTTTTAATAAAATATTTGGTAAATTTTTTTTTGCTTTCATAGGATATAGACACGTGTCTTTACGTTTATACTTAACAGAACTGGTAGTAACGGAGGAAGCAAATGTCAACATTAGGTATTTATCCCGACGAAAAAAAAGTATAGGTATTTAAATGTATCCAAACGAAAAATATAAGTATTTTTGCCGCCATTTCCTCTTTTATTTTATATAAATCACTATATAATACATTATTTATCATGTATATAAAATAAAATAAAAACATGGTGTGCCTCTTCTCTCTCTCTCTCTCTCTCTCTCTCTCTCTCTCTCTCTCTCTCTCTCTCTCTCTCTCTCTCTCTCTCTCTCTCTCTCTCTCTCTCTCTCTCATTGAAATTGCATGGCGGGTACATCTATTCAGGACGTACTGCTATGTGGGAATACATATCTTATATTCCGGCCCCACTGTGGGAACATTTTGCACGTTCGCTGATTTAAGTCTATAATAGAACTCATGCAAACTAGCACATGTAAAAAAAACAACAATCATTTGATATGAAAACTGGACGAAACGCATCGTTTAAGGTAAAAGACAGCACCTGAAAAACTAGCACATGTATCTCTCTATAGTCTATACATGAATAAGGTCTTCCTCTCCGCGTGGCTTGTACTTGCTATACAAGAGAGTAAAACTTTCAATAAATTTAGCTCATTTCGTTGTAGCGCGGTCCGTCCTTCCGCCACAACAAACGGCGATATTTCAAAGGAGTAGGTCCCACACTGGACGCGGGAAGATAATGACGGTAGTTATTATGACCTTACTTATTAGTTAAGTACTACACTCTTTTGTTTTTTTTGTTTTTTTTTTTTTGGGAGGAGACCTTACAACACTCATTGACTCATTGACTCGAGAGTTTGATTCCACCCTATAAATAATACCAATACGCACTCCAAGTTTTTCTCACAAATATTTAACAGTATACCCAATCCAATTAACACTCTTGTTCGCCTACGAGAGCTGAATATATATATATATATATATATATATACCTTTACGCCACGATACAACAATGAAGGTTAGAATAATTTTATATATATTCCTTAATTAGTTTCCATTTTATTTTTTCTCTGATTTTAATAACGATGAATTGTTTCTTTATTCATGTTAACAGGTAGTTGAGATGAAACTGAACTTCCATGATGACAAAATCAAGAAGAAAGTCATGACAGTGGCTTCTGGTCATTCTGGTACTTTTTAGTTCACTATAGAATATATATAATCGACTGAGATAATTAATGAAAATATATGACCTTGTGTTTTGATCATCAAACGTGGTATGTTTCTCAGGTGTTGTTTCTGTTGCGATGGACATGAAGGAAATGAGGCTGACAGTGACCGGAGATATTGATCCGGTGCGATTAGCGAGCAGGTTGAGGAAGCATTGTCACGCAGAGATAATCAAAGTGGGGCCCACAAAGAAAGAAGAGCCAAAGAAAGATCCACCAGAGTTCGTTCAAGCTTATTACGAGCCTCGTCACTACCCTCCGGCTCAGCCTCCGCTATATTGCTGTGTTGGAGCAGAAGAAGAATATTCCAATGCTTGTGTTATCTGCTGAGCTTTCTATATAATTTCTTTTTCTTTGTTTAAAGATAATTACTAAGTGTGTTTTTTTTTCTTTCGAATTACTGAGTTATTTTTGTGTTGTTTTCAAGGTTTTTTTTTTCTTCTTCTCAAAGTTGATACTTGATACCTGAGAGTAATAATATAAGAATTGCTTATTCATAATCTTATTGATATATTCACCAACTCGGTTGATTTGTGCTATTAACATTTACCTTATTTTTATTTATGGGTCTGGATTCATATTGATAGTAATTTATTAGCTTGAGCTTGTGTGATAGTAATTTATAAGTGCCTTGAGATTGTATCTCGTAAAGTGATCTCCCTAACTCGAATATTCAAAGTCAAGTCAATATATTTGCATTTAAGTCAATTCATATTGTAAGCTGGGGGAGAGACCAGTAGTGCCGTAGTCAATACTCAATATATATACCACTGCCCTGAATATAAATAATGGTATGACATTGACCACATTTCAGATAGAATAATATGAGTTAAATTAAAAGTTGGATTATTGAGGTTTGTTCGAATATCTTCTCCATTAATTTACACATTTACCTTCCTCAATCCAATTTTGTGCGATTCCAAATATTATTTTTCACCGGTGGCCTATTGTGCAATAATTTAGAACATTATTTTCACTTGTGACACATATTGGTGCGTTTCTTTTTCTGAAAATCGGTTATCCCACAACTTATTACAAATCTTGGCATCCATGGTTAGTCTATAGAAATTTCATTCAAATTTACACTAATATTAAGTGCAAATCGACACCTGAAGAAGTGAAAGAATATATATAATATTACTTTATTAAATAAATAGAAAATCAATCAAAATGGCTTTTGAAAGTGGGCATATATTTTGTACATTCCAATTTTCGTCTATAATATGGAAATTTGGTAGTGTCAAGATTAAAAGATTATTTGGATACATTAGGGGGCTTTGATTGCTATTTGATTTGATTATTTAATCAACACTATTTTTTTTTTTTTTTTGCATGGATCACTATCAGTAATGTGAATGGGAGACTTTTCATGTTACCTAATTTTATGTATTTCGAGTGTACACGTCATACTGCATTTAAGATAACTATATATTAAAATTATTTTTTCTTTTTTCCCAAATATCAAATTAAAAAATAAAATATTGGTTGCATCTTTTCTTCTTGCTTCGTAGGTATTTCTTTGTCATTAGCTAATGTTTGCATGGACTAGTTTTCATTTTCCCACTACAAAAGCACATCAAATATAGTCGGACTAAATTCTCACAACAATAAACTTGATGGGTTATTTGCAATTTGTGCTAATGGTTGATGTAATCGATTGTGTAAACTTGTAAAAAAATACATTAGAAAAAAGAAAAAAAGAAAAAAATTGATTTATTTGACATGTAATGCTATATACGACTCAAACTGGTGAATAAGTGGGTGAACACTTGGCACAGACATGTAATGGGTTATTTGCAATTTGTGCTAATGGTTAATGTAATCGATTGTGTAAACTTGTAAAAAAAAATACATTAGAAAGAAAAAAAAATTAAATTGATTTATTTGACATGTAATGCTATATACGACTCAAACAGGTCAATAAGTGGGTGAACACTTGGCACAGACATGTAAAGGGTTATTTGCAATTTGTGTTAATGGTTGATGTAATCGATTGTGTAAACTTACATTAGAAAGAAGAAGAAAAAAATTAAAATTGATATATTTGACATGTAATGCTATATACGACTCAAACTGGTCAACGAATGGCGACTTTTGACAAACATGTTCAATAAATAGTCCATATTTGTATAATATTAACTAGTCAATAATTACTTTTTTCCATTGTTTCAATCATAAGTTATGAATATTAACAAACAATCTTTGTTTTCGCTTTTTCAACCAAAACAGACAAAGATTGCCAACAGTTTTAATATCCAAAAATAACCCCATAAATATAGCAATAAAAAAAACGCTAATTCTCTTCCTCTCTGCTAATTATCTCATTTAATATGAAGAACGGGCGCATATACGTCTTGTGTTAGTTTGAAATCTCGAAAAAACGGAAGAAAAAAAAATCTACGAATTCGTTTAAAGATTTATTGACATTTTTGTCTTTAATTGACATCGATATCAATAAAAAGACAACGATGTCATCCCTTAAATCTTCAACGATTTCCCAGATTTTTCAAAAAAAATTTACAGAATTTTCAGAATTCTAAAAATCGTCCTTGCGTATGAAGCCACTAAAAAATGTGAAATCCTTCTTAGCTAAGCACAATGAGGAAGAGAGAGAGAGAGAGTAAATAAAACGATAATAAAAAGAAATCAATATTTATTTAGGGTTATTTTGTACCAAAAAATACAAGGTAATCATAGTTTTGGATTAAATTAGACATATTGGATTTTAATTCTAAACTAGTATGGATGTTATAGTTTAGGATAACCCCTATTTTTATTAATTTCATAAATTTTAACCAACTACTATTTATCTAGAAGACCCTTCAAATACGAATACACCCACTATATTGGTTGGACTCGTAGTCTCACTTTTACCGCAAATGCTTCTTTGTGTGTGAGTGTGACAAGAGATTAAAGGAGAAAATATATATATATATATATATATATATATATATATATATATATATATATATATATATATATATATATACCTAGACCACATCAATATCGATGCCATGTGTGCTTAGTGTGAGGGGCCCAAAAATATATTATTATGTATAGTGATAAACTGTCATGTCAAAAAAAAAATCGATACGAATAAATTATCTGTGTTTAGAATTCAATCTCTTATTTTTTTTATTAAAAAAAACACTATTCATTGAACAATATTTTTGTCTCTAGAAAGAATTCATCTACTTTATATTAAACGGAGTAAAAAAGAAAGAAGAGTTGGTCTCTTCTCTTTTGGTGGAGAATTCTCTACAATAAGGGAAGAGAATTTATTTTCCTTTTTTTAAGGGAATTCTCTTACAAAAGGGAAGAGAAATTCTATTCTCTTAAAAAAGAATTCTCTTCCCCTAAAAAACAAATTAAATATATTTTATATTCAAATATAATATTCTTTAATGTTATTTTATTTGTAGTGTTTTTAATCGAAGGGATTGAAATTCAAAGTCATTTACTTGTGTGTGTAATTGTTTCATGACATATAAGTGTGTTGTTCTATTTAATTGTGTGTTAATAATTTTTTTTAAGGGAAACGTGGTCGGTACCACGTAATTTTATTAATAGCCCTTCACTTGTGGCGGAGGAATACGGTGGTTACACAAGTTATTAAGAATTTGGTTTAATCCTAACCAATTTTAAGGAAATTGGATGGTCGGGGAATCATGGGGTGGTGGATGAATTGTGGGAGGCGTGTTTTGGGGTAGAGGAGGTGGATGATGGGATCGGGATGAGTTAGACGATTTATGAGATATTGAAGTATATAATAAAATTATTACTATATGATAAAATTTATAACTATATAATAAATCTTGTGGTGAAATGAATTTTAAAACTTTTGAGAGAGATTTAGAAGAATGAGAGAGTTTGAGAGTGATTTGTGGGAAAAAAATTGTGAGAAATAATTGTGTATTTATAGAGAAAAAAATGAGGGGGTTAATTTTGTATTATTTTCTGGGGGTCCAACGGTAAAAAAGGTAACTTTTGGGCTCCAACGGTCAAAAAATCTGTGTCATTGGATCTCCAACGGTTAACAATCCAATGGCTCAGATTTAAAAAAAAAAAATCAACCAATGGAATAAAGGGGAAGAGGGGGGAGAAGACATTTTTTTTACTTTTCTTCTCTTCTCTTTATTGCAAGGATAAGAGAATTCTCTTCCCTTATTTAAGGAGAAGAGAAATTTATCTTCCCTAAAAGGAAAGAGAATGGAAGAGAATTCCCCATTCATTATCTTCTCCTTGCTCACGTCACGTTTACTTTATATATATAATAAGTAGTATGTCTTGCGCGTTGCTGCGAAATTATTAATATATTTTAGTCTAAAATAAGAAATATATAGAGACATGTACATAAATATTTAAGTTTGAAAAAATGTATTTAAAGTTTATTGGAGATATTTTTTAATATTTTTTTATTAAAAAAATCGATACGAACACTATTTGTGTCTAGGTCAAATCTCTTATTTTTTCTTAAAAATAAAAAGAAAATTTTAAAAATAAAAAATACTGGACATTGTTTTGTGAGTAAAGGTAATTCTTCTACTTTATATATATAACAAGCGGTCTAGCCGCGCGTTGCCGTGGGGATAATTGATGCATTTTAATAGTTGTATGTACATAATTTAAGGTTTTTTTTTAAAGAGATGTTATAGTGGTTGAGTGTTTGAGAGATGGCTATGACTTTGTGATTAGTGATTGATTTTATGATTTTCTAAAGAGTTTTTTTTTTCTTTTTTATTTATTTATTTTTTTTTCTAGAAATTTGTTTGAAACAGATGTTATCGTGAGTGTTTTGGAGAGAGGTTTACGATGATGTGTTTTGCAGATTGAACATGTATATATAGAAAACCAATGAATTGTTCTGGATATGCATTGAACTATCTAGAAAAAGAGTATTATATACAAAACTGTCTAAAGTGTCTGAGCATAAAAAAGTACTATCTAGAAAACTGTCAATGTATATGTAAATTTGATTGAGTGACAGGTTGTAAATATCATTACACTGAAAGAACAATTTTGTAATTTTAAAGTTTGAGTGGCAGGGTTGCAAATATTATTAGACTGAAAAGACAATTTTGTAATTTTTAGTTGACCGTGAACGTACACTGATTGGACAGTAAAAATGGGTTCCTCTTTATATATATAATATAATAATTAAGTTTTGGACATAATAGCTTTTTTTATCCTAAATCCTTTTATTCTAAAAATTTGAGGCCTTTTTAATATAATGAAGAAAAATATTTAGGCTTTTTTTCACATAAAAATTTGAGGCTTTAGACATTGTCTAATGGGAAAATAACACATTTATACCCTGTGTTTTAGTGAAATGTCGAGTTTAACCCTCGGTTTTCAAAAATGTCGAGTTCATACCCTCTGTTTAACTAAAATGACTAAATTATACCCTAAAATGAATAACAGCGTCACAAATCTCCCTTTCATTGATATTAACTCTTATATAAGAAAAACCAAATCAAATATAAATCAGTGCCCTAACTTACAAATTCTCAATTTTGAAATAAAAATAGTCTTAAATTGAAATTAAATAATAAAACTCATACCTCCTAAGAAATGACTTCATTCCGTGTTCGAATTGAAACTCTAAATCCTGGATTCTCTGTTCGAATATGCGATTTTGATGACTATCAACTATCGATGTTTACACTATTTCTGTGTTCTTCACGATTAAGAGACTATTGTTTATTTTTTAGTTTTTAAATAAATTACATATATGGCGCGAATGAATAAAGATAATTGGTGTTTATATATAAATATTATAGTCAACGTAAATGAAAAGTCAATAAAAAGAATATTCGTGACACTGTTGTCTATTTCAGGGTATAATTTCGCCATTTTAATTAAACAGATGGTATAATTTCGTCATTTTAGTTAAACAGAGTGTATGAACTCGACATTTTTGAAAACCGAAGGTTAAACTCGACAATTTACTAAAACACATGGTATAAATGTGTTATTTTCCCTTGTCTAATTGGACTACGGCTAGGGCCGGCCCTGATTCATGCAAGGTCTTATGAAATGAGTGAAACTAACCAATATTGATCGTCTTTTTCCCTTATTGATTTGTTTCCAGGTGCTCTTTCTAGACAACACTCTCAGACTAATCTCAGAGCTTGAGAATATATTCGTATTTAGAAAAGATGGTGGACTTCCTCTTTGACGATGTTTTCTCACTGGAAGCCGTAAACCCAAACTCCGAGAAGTTTGATAAAGGTAGTTCGTGAATCGTGTCTATATACTTGTGTGTGTTTTGTGTATATGTGTGATGCTCTTTTTTATCTATTAAAGTATGTGATACCCAATTTATCACCATTCTCGACGAGCTAGAGTGTTCGTAACCCCTAAACCCTAAGAAGCACGACGAGAATGCATAGAAAAAGTACAATTTCTGGAAATAGCTGTTAATACAACAATTTCGATGCCATGTGTAGTGAGAAGCTTGATATGCACACGTAATTTTTGTATGTATGTATATAGATAGAGATTGATCAAGCCTAGAAGTTGGGTTTTTGCTGAAGATTTGGGCTAAACGGATTTTTCTTATGTTAGTTACCAGAATCGTGGCGCAGAGCGAGAAGAAGGACATGGTGTTGCATCTCGATGTGAACACGGAGATCTATCCGATGAAAAAAGGCGATCGGTTCGTCATGGTTTTGTCTCCAACGCTTAATTGGGACGGAGCGCCCGTCGAAAGCAATGAATCTCAGGTACTTCAACAATGTTCTGTTCTTGCTCTTGTTTTAATACGATGGAATGCTCGTATACAATTTATAAAGATCATTTTGGAATGAAATGAGTAATATTTGAATGTGGTGGTGATATTTTGAAACTCCATCTAAAACGAGTTTGAACTTCAGTGGCTTGAATCCTTTTAGTATGACTATTAACAGCTTGATTTACCGAGTTAGTAGAAGAGAGAATGAGAGGATATTAAGTGGTCAGGTAATAAATTCAGAGAACATCTAGGCTGAGAGATACTTGGTTCCTTTATCTAAGTGAAAGATAGATCGAGTTTTAATTTAAAGCTGGGAGCTTTAACATTCACCCTAGTTTAAAATTCATCAAACGAATTTGATTTGCCATAGCTTTTACATTCATGTACATGTATATACTTTTTTTTTTTATTATTATTAAGGCTTGATTTACCGAGTGAGTGGAAGAGAGGCAGAGAGGATAGATATCAAGTGGCAAAGCACTAAATTTAGAGAACAATTAGGCTGAGCGATACGTGTTTATTTTATCTGAATTAACAAAGTCGATCGAGGTTTGACTTGAATTTGGGATCGTTAGCATTTGAAATCGAGTATTAATGTTTTTCTTCTTATCGTCAGAAATCTCTGGCTGACAAATTTGAGTACATCATGCATGGTTTGCTTTACAAATTGACCGAAGAAGGTTCAGGATCTGACTACAAAGTGTACGTGACAATTTTGGTTCGTTGTATTTTTCTTTTGGGTTTGTTTAAAAAAAGAGATTAATTTCACATCGTTTATGTGTCTCGAGTAACTTTTTTTTTTCCCGATTCGGAAATCTGTTTGCAGAGGAGTTTATGTGTCCTTTGGCGGGCTTCAAATGTTGCTGAAAGGCGACCCAGTCCATTGTTCCAAGTTCAAGCAAGACCAGAAGTTGTTTCTGCTTATCAGGAAGGTCCCGTATAACTTTGGTAAGAGTTAGAGATCAAACCCTTCCCAACAAGACAAAGGAAAAAGAAAGATTGCTGGGTTTTTTTTTTTTTTACCTTTCTTTTTCATCCAATTTTTCCAAAGGATGTTGTAATGCTTCCATCCATAGAGCCTATTATTAGATTTTTCTGCCGCGGCTAAATTCGTGTTGAGCTCTTTATCTACATATATGACTTGGTAAATTATATAAAATCCCCTGAATTCCAGTACCAGTTATCTCGTGTCAAACACTTTTTTTTTTTTTTTTTTTTTTAACAAACGTTAATTTCATTACTGAGCCTCTCTGCTTAAGATGTTCCTTACACAAACAGGGACATCAGTCAGAAGAGTTTTTACACAGAGCATGCGCTACTGTATTTAAATACCTAGGAAACCAATTAAACAAAACACATTAAGACTCGATGATCTGATCAAAGAAAAGGCGATAAACTCCAACTTGGACAGTTACGTTTCGAATATAGACTTTCCATGATTTGTTTATTGCCACCCTCCACGACAACACCACAGCAAATCCTCTTATTTCTTTGAAACGGCTTCGCACACATTTGATTTGCTCGGCATCAGATTCTCTCGTTCCTCCATGGCATCGAATTCCATCAGCGAGCACTATCCAAAAGCCGATGAGCGTTGTGGGACTCGAAAAACAGGTGGTGAATGGAGACAAAACGCACAAGTGGTGACACAAAAATCCATATCCGTTGAAGTCTAGCGTGGGTCGGGAAACAGTCTCTCCCTAAGCCTCCACTCCCCACCAAGAAACACAGTTTTGCCGAATCAACTCACGAGTGGTCAAAACTTAGTAGTGTTGCCGAGTTTTGTCCAACACTTAGTATCGACTCAAGAAGTGTTTCAAAGTTGCTACTTCCGTCCAAAATTAAATAGAAATTAAACACACGTGATGCGATAATGATAATAAATAAGTAAAAAGTTTGTAAAAAATTGAGATTTTTGTTTCTCCTCCTCCCTCATCACCCTCTGTTCTTTATTTGTTGTCTGCTTCTTCATTTTTTTCTTCTTCTCCCTATGATCCGAGCAGGTTTAATAGCTGAAGATTGTAGTGGCATTTATTAAGTTATCATTTTTGCATACCAGTCCAAAACATAATATGACGTAGATGTGCACGAAGTTGGGGCGAACATATTTTAATATTATCAAACAAGCCATTCTGTAACATTTAAGCAACAAATAAAAAATTAGTGCTAAAATTAATTCTTGAATAAATCTCACGTGCGGTAGTATATGGATGTATGCCCGCAAAAGCTGGTTATATATGGAACATGAGAAATGAGATCTTATATTATGTGGGAGATAGGATTGAAATTGTCCAAATGAAAACCGTTTTCCATGGGACTAAAAATTCTTAATACCATATTTAGTCACATATATATTTTCTTATAGTTTTCTTTTAATTCATTCAATTCAAAAGTAACTTACATAAGGTAAAAAAAAATGGAACTAAACAAGGATCTCAGTTCCGTCTCACCTTCAAAAAAAAAAAAAAAAATCTCGTACTATTTTTTAGAAAAAGGTTTTCTTCTTCCCATAATGCAAAATGAGTCCCGAATCTGATGCTAGAGGGGCGTCGGCCTCGTCCAAGCTCAGCCACGGCCTTCAAGTTTCATTGTGCCTCCCTTGGTTCCTTGGATCATCTACATTTACCAAGTCCTTCCCAAAGCATGGACAATCTTTCTCCTCACTTTCTCTAATTCTTAGAGGCGATACAAGATTACCGTCATTGGCCTCCCACCTCACATTTAATGTTGACGTCGTTCATCGTTGATTTAAAAACTTCCCCAAAACTTAAATTCAAAAACGTAATGTTTTTTATCTAAAATATCTTTATATACATAATCAATTGAAAATATATGATTTTATGGTTCGTCACCAAATTAATTGGATAAATGTTCGGCAGCAGCAAGCTTCTAGGCTTTAAAGAAAATTTAGTCTAAAAGATCATATTTTAAATTTTTTGAGAATCTCCGAATAAAAACCAAATATAGTATATTTTTGTCGAATTTTGTAATATTTCTCTTTTTAATCAATCTTCAATTAATGACCATACGTCCTCAAAGACTTAGTTTGGGTGGCAAGATCTCCTGCCCGTGAGGAGACTTTTGTGAGAAGGCGAAGGTTCGATCTTTAGGAAACGCAAAATTGACGTTTGAAGATTATATATTGTGTTTAAATGTTTAATGTAATTGATGACATGATGTAAAATTGAATTTAAAAAAAAAAAATGACCGAACATGAAATATTGCCACGTGAATTCAAAAATTTTAGTCATATTTTGTATCATTTCTCTTTTTAATCAAACTTCAGCTAATGACCGTTTGTTAAATATTGCTACGTGAATTTGGAAAGTTTAGTAATATTATGTAACATTTCTGTTTTTAATCAAAACTTCTAATGACCGTACGTTAAATATTTCAACGTTAATTTGGGAATTTTTATATTCAGATTGACTGAGTGTTTCCTCCTCCACGTGGCAGACAAGGTAAGCAGAAACTTGTAAGGGCCTGGAAACTTCCTCAGCAAGCAGAGACTTTCCACGAAAACCAGTCCCTTAGAGACGTCGTCGCTTTATACGGAAGTGGGTCCCACTGTGTGTCTAAAAAATCAGGACCGTTGATCAGATCTGCGACTTACACCATCACCGATTCAAATCCATTGACTTAAAAGTTGACTGAACCAAATCACTCTTGAGCATCGCCAATATAAATACAATGCAAACCTCCTTGGCTTCTCTCACAAACAAAACAACATTCAATACCCAATCAAAACACAGCTTCTTCTTCTACTGTTATATTTCTCGTATAGCACTTCTCTTCAAGCTTCTTTCGACTATACAATGAAGGTATGACTATAGTTTTATACATCATGCTCGTAAAATTTTGTTTTATATATACAGAATTTTTCTCTGTTTAGCTCATCGCATCTTCTTGTTAACAAACAGGTGATTGTGATGAAATTGGACTTCCACGATGACAAAGCCAAGAAGAAAGTCATGAAAATCGCTTCTGGTCATTCAGGTATACTTGAAAGCTAACTGTATCAATTACATAATATATATATTATCGACTGAGATAATCAAATCTGACCTTGTGGTTGATCATATCAAAATAGGTGTTGTTTCGATCGCCATGGACTCGAAGGATATGAAGCTGACGGTGACAGGAGATCTAGATCCGGTGGTATTGGTGAGCAAATTGAGAAAGCATTGCCACGCGGACATAATATCCGTTGGACCACCGCCAAAGAAAGAAGAGCCCAAGAAAGCAGAGCCCAAGAAAGACGAGCCAAAGAAAGATCCAACAAAAGACGAAATAATCCATTGCTTCCCTCAACCCTATTACGCAAGCTCTCAATACCCTCAAACCTATTACTGTGTCAGAGCAGACGAAGATCCAAATGCTTGTGTTATTTGCTGAGTCTTTTTTTTTTTTAATATAAATATATTAAAATTCTGATTAAAGAGAGTGTGCTATATGTGATTTTGGGTTAATCGTTGTACATAATGCTTTCGCTGTCGTGTGGTAGCTATCTTGGTCTAGTGGTAATCTCACACTCACCTCGACGGAGAGGTCATGGGTTCAAGCCCTCATGGGATGCAAAATGCATGTCCCATAGGATTTATTCTAATAAGTATGTAATATTGGCCAATAGTGTCACCTACTATGTAATTTTGGTCGGTAGTGTCACCTGCGCTTTGCACTGCTAATATATCATGTAATCCTGCCGATAGTGCCCTGCTAAAAAAAAAAAAAATGCTTTCCGAAGTTGTTTTTTTTTTTTCAGATATATTTTTCTCTCTCTCTCCAATGTTTGAATTGAGATTAATAATATAATTGAAGTTCCTTTCGTGATCTTATTATTGATATTTCAAGCGGTTAATTTCTGGACTTTTTTCTTTTTCTGGATTGATATTGATATGTTGAAGAAGATAATTATTAATACGAAATCTAGAAGACGTCATTTAGTTTGAGCTTGTGTGATAATAATTTAAATGTAGCACGAGATGTATAGTAAGGGTGGTAATTAAAAAAGAGAGGAAAAGAGAAAACACTACAGGAAAGTGACTAGTCAACTCTAATATTAGCAAAAAAAAAAAATGATAATATTTAAACTAGTTATTCAACAATAATTAAACGTCTATATCTACGCATATCAATTTTCAAGTCAATGCATATCACAAGGGCAGAGGTAGAGAATAGTGCCGTAGTCCAATACGCCTAGTTCGAATTCAATTTATTAGTGTGACAGTGACCGGATATCGGATGAATATTAAAATTCAGATTTTTGAGGTGCAGTAGTCTAATAATTTATCATCTTTTTAAAAGTTAGCTAAATTTTATTCTATTGAAAAAATAAATCATTAGACCGAAATAATTTAAATTAATTAATTTAATTTATTTCGACCGATAAACTATTTTCTTAATAAAATGAAATTTTGACTAAGATTGAAAAAAAAAACTAAAAAAGCTATTAATTGCAACAAATTATTCATAACATCTTCTCTTTTATTCTACGCTTCCGCTTTCCTCAATTTAGTTTTGCGCAATTCCAAGTTTATAACCAGTGGCCTATAGTGCAATTTAGAATTAATTATTTTCAGTTGTTGCCCCTGAAATTTTTAGATTGTGACACATTGGTGCGATTTTTTTCTTACATTAGTGATCCTGCAACTTTCAAATCTTGGCACTAATTAATGATTAGTCCATCAAAATTTCATTCAAATTTACACAAATATTAATAAGAGCAAAGTGACCGTAAGAAGGGGGAGAATATATATAATTTTCTTTTAATTAAAATTAAACTACCACAATAGCCTCTGAAAGTGGTCATGTATTTTGCACATGCCAATTTTCATCTAAAGTTTTATAGAAGTTTTATAGAGATTCCATTGGTGTCAAGAATTGAGAGTTTAAGGATTACCATAATTAAATACAAATATGTCAAAAACCCAAAAAATTCAGACGTCACCAATACAAAAAAAAAACATTTAAAATTGTATTTAAATGTATAAAGGGTGGTCTGGGATCATTTGCTATTTGATGATTATTTTTATTTTTAATAACTAGAGTTGATATAACTGGTGACTAAATGGCCATTCAACCAGATTGTGAAGTACGCGCACCACAAATTATAGATTTAACAATCTAAATTACCATTACAAATTATTTTAAAAAGGAATCTTAATTCAACAGGGTAGTTAGTATTCGAGGTATACTCTAATTCAGTTTATTGTTAATAATGTGAATGGGAGACTATTCATGTAATCATGTTACTGAATTTAATTATATCGTGTGTACAGGACATATCATGCTCTTAGATAATAGTATAATACAACAAAAGTATCTTTTTGCATTCAAAAAAGTATAATTCTTTTTTCCTAAATAAATATTTCTTTATAGACTTTCAGCGTAAAAATTAAAACAGCAAAGGCGTTCCTTTTTATATTTGTATCTTTCGTCATTTAATCCAAAATGGCGGCTTTCACCCGTAGACTTTTTACATTAAAAAAAGACCCTCTTTATACGATTATATCATAAGTGTATAATATAATAAATTACAGCTAAAAGCCATGAACATTGCCGGATATAGTTATTAATCTAAACTAATGTTTTCTTCTAATTAATTCTCTATTAAATTTGTTAAATTCAATGTATTGACTCATAGTCATAGTGATTTTACTCTTTTTGGGGACTTCGAGTAGTACCATCGAACATTGTGCACGTCAAGTTGGTCACATGAGGAGCTAAGCATTCAACACATCAACTTCTAATCGTCATTTTTTTTTTCCAGATCTAATAATATCCACATACATTATACATATATATTATTAGATACCTACTATATAAAAGTTGTATAAAATAATAACCAATGCATGCATCCCTATATAAACATAAAATATTATCCACAAAGGTTGTTAACTAACAGACATAAAATATTGATATTTCCAACTAAGTGACTGATTAAGACAAATTTGTACTAACTGTTCACGTTGAGTATCATTACCTCATTGCTCATTGTTGAAGTCTATACATAATTCAAATCCCATATAATGAAATTCAAAATCTTACATGTTGAAATTTAAAATGTATTTGATACGATCGAGTTGATGATAATTTGTATTCATTGAAATAGAAACGAAATCAAATATAATAGTGATATATAAAAGTTTTCATATAACTAAAAAAATTCCCCCTCAGTCAAATTTCAAAAACCTCGGTACTTCACCCCTACTAATTCTTTTTTAGTTATAGGCTAGCTAACTAATTAGTATATATATTTAAAATTATATTTATCAATATAATAATTATTATAATACCCTATATATATCTAAGGTCCTATAACATTATACTTTGTAATTGTAAAATAAATTAAAGAATAATATATCAAAAAAAGACAAATTTGTATATACAGTTATTTTTTTTTAATTATTTATTTATTAAATTCATATATATAGTGCAGTCAGAGCTCTAATTTTTTTTCCTTCTAATTTTGTAGAGATGGAATGCTCATATACACACAAAAAAAGGGGTACCTCACAAAAAAGAAGTAGATATAAATAGTACTTTTGTATTCACCGTGCCTTTACGTTCAAAGTACATCTAATAGATTATTGCTTATTACTATTATTAGTTTTATTTCTATTATACTCATCTTCTTCTCTCCACATATCAACCCAGTTCTGCTGAACCTCTTCAAACCCGAGAAGCGAGCCTTTCTTCTCGGCGTCCCAGCTGGAAGACAAAGCCCCGTAAGCCAACCCAAGCGACGACAAACCGAACGTGAACAACATCGTCACTAACTGAACCCCAATCGGTATCTCGATATTCCGTTGCTTGGCTTCCCCGAAGATCTTCAGCGCCGCCAAACCCGACGCCATCGGAACTCCCACGCAGACCAAGATCCTCGCTGTCAGCCTCTCCACCACCACTTCGGGGAGCTTTTCCTCGTCTCCGGCGAGGTCTTCCTCGGCGATCATGAACTTCGCCGGCGGGAACTCGTCCCTCGCCGCCGAGCGGGTTCCGGTGAAGCCCTTGGGGTTCGCGCTTAGGGTTTTGGGGGGTGATTTTTCGGCGGGCTTTTTCGGGGTACTCTTCTGAGATGTGGCTCTCGGGGAGAGGGTGACTAGGGTTTTGGGATGGTAATGTGGTCGTAGTTGAGATGGTGATGAAATGAGCGTTTTCATGGCTCTCCTCGTCTTTGGCTAATGATGATGAATCGGAGAATTATGTAAAATGTGTTTGTGATTGTGTTATGGCTACGAATCTTATCCTAAGGAAGCAGAACGAAAATGGATGGTGGATATATTAACGGTCGGGCTTTTGTCTTTTAGTATTTTTAGATTAGATTTTTTTTATTTTATTTTTTTTTTTATAGCTTTTTGCGAATGGAGACTAAAACTAAGTAAACCAATAACATTTAGTATTTAACAAAATACAATAAGCTTCAACACTGTAACTACGTATATCCAGCGGCCCGAACTCATTCGAGATGCCTAGGCGAATAAACATTTTGAGACTTTTATATAACAATAAAAAATTATTTTTAAACAAAAAAAATATAATCAATGGTTTGGCTCGTTCCTTTTATAGAGAAGAGAAGAAAAAAAACTCTAAAAAAAATTTAATAACATTAAATAGAGAAATTTTTTTGAGGCCCATTCAAATATAGGGCTCTAGGTCTGGGCCTAGCCCGCATTAGCCAAAGGCCGGTCCTGCGTATATCATAAGTTTTTAAAAAAAGAAAAAAAAACGGAGATAGTCCTTAAACTATTATGCGCGTGATATTTTTTTTTCGTAAAGTGGTCAGAAAGTATTGTTTTTATGATATTTAATATTTATTATATTAAAAAATATCATACTTTCTTTTTGTGAAATCCAACAATTGAATAACTTAACATATTTAAAAAAGACTTGGATAAGCTGTATATAGTTTGTACATATTGTATTTAAGCATAATTTTACTCGGACAGTCCAAGAATCTCACTCATTAAAACCCAAAATAATTTAACTCTTGTTCGTATTTTATGTTGATATTATAACTTAATTAATCTTTTTAATAAAATTATCAAGTTATCTAAGTTGATAAATAATTTTTTTAAAAATTTTATATGAAAAATTTAATTAAAAAAATATTATTTTGAATGACAAAAAACTAGAAAATCAGGACTCGTCTGTAACTTGAGGTCTATAATATGTTTAACTCGTATTGTGTGGTATGAAATGATTTATTTGTTCATTAGGCTTACTAATCCTAAATGGACTTTTGCACGATTTTGGCTCAATACTATATTTTCGCACATACACAAAATAATCACCATAGAATGAGAGAACATAAGTGTCATAGAAAGCCCAAAATTTAATAGATGTATCCGAATTGGGACCGTACGCTCTTTTTAGTTCACTTTTAATTTATGTTGTCTTTCGATTCAATTGTCGTGACTTCTATGTCACGAAAAATTGGGATTTCGTGACTTATACACCCCGAAAAATGGGGATTTCGTGACTTTCTTGTTACGAAAAGTGTGGATTTCGTGACTAAAACGTCACGAATGAGAAATATAAAAATTCATAACAAACATAACTAACTAAATAAGAAATAAAGTAAAGTACAACTCCAAATTGAGACATTAATAAAAAAAGTCTTTAAAAAAAAGAGATGGAAATCATGTTCGGGGTTGACTATGGTGGATCGGGATCGCGTTGCGACATGTGGCTCGATTATGTCCCACTCGTTCTCATATATAAGAGCAAAACTCAATTTTCCTATAACCTAAACCTAAACTCGTTCTCATCTTCGTCTATTTCACACCACCGATCCACTTCACGCCGCCGATCGCCGTCGATCCATTTCACGCCGCCGCGTCGTCCATCCTCGTTGCTGATCCTTAACGTCGCTGATGAGATCCGTCATAAACGCCGTCAAGATCTGCCATAGATGGCGTCGATTCCGTCGAGCTCCGGCGGCGGCTATGCTCGGAGAATCAACGGCTCAGATTGACTCGAAAATCGGCGGGGGGAGAGGAATCGGCGGCGATGGAGGGGATTGAGGAGATGCACTTTGTAAATTCGCGAATCGGTTAATTTAATTAACCTACTGGAGTGAGTTAGGTTAATTAATTAACTGATTCGTGAAGGATTTGAAATTCACAAAAAAATTACAAAAATCATAACTTAAGTCAATTGATATTCAAAGCATTCAATTAATTAATCTAATTCCGAATTCAATCATTTAGTAAATTAACTTTACTCACAAAAAAATCAGAACCTAAACTAATATTCAACCAATAAGTTAATTAATTAACCTAACTCACTCCAGTAGGTTAATTAAATTAACCTATTCGAGAATTTACCAAAGGCGTTATGGTCTGAGCCGAAAATACGAGCTATTTACTTAATAAAATGAAACTTGGGCTATTCCCCCAATAAGAATAACAAACTTTGCTATTTACAACAAATTTCACAAATTTTTATTTTCAAAACTTTTTCAGAAAGTAGCAATAAAGTTTTTTAATCCCATAAAATGTTGAGTATCTACCGTTTTGGAAAACTATTTTCATTAATTTAAAAGTTTTTCCTTCTTGTTTATTGCTTAATTTTTTTTAATTGTTCATGGTTTTATTAAGGATAAAAATTGTTTACAATTTCAATTATAAAATCAGTATTTGTGGAAGTTTTTGAGAAATTTGTATTTTTGAATGAGTTTAACCGGTATCAAACAAATTTCCCGTTTCTCATCAAACATTGAATTTGGGTGGTGGTTTAATGGCAAACTATTAATAGGACATAAAAGGCCACAACTTAAAAAAAAGAAAAAAAAAAGGTTAAATCTGAAAGAAACCCACATCGTTAGAGTTGAGGTACATTGTTGTGTCCATAACTACGACATACATATACAAAAACGACACACTTATTGTGCTTTTGAAGGTCCCGGTGGCTTCCCAGTTCCCTCTCATAAAAAATATACATATTCAGTTTCCCGCTAGTTTACTATCATGAAATTAGTGAATAAACCAAAGAAGTAAATCCTAGAAAAGAAGAAGAAGAAGAAATTGCCATGGACGATGTGGATCGACTGTTTCAGTGCTTCAAGTGCGGCATTACACCTCCTGGTAATTCATTTCCTTCCTCGCTTCTGTTTTCCGTTTGGCTACACTAAAAAAACCCAAGGAAAACCAATGGGTTTTTTTTTTTAATATTTAATTTATGATTGTTGCAGAGAGTTCTAAGTTTAGTATTTCGATTCGAGATTAATTTAATTTTCTCATCCATCTAGTTACACCGTGTCTGAATTACATCTCATTATTGTATCGGATGACTTAATTGGCTTTGTGGTATCATTGGATTGATTTTCGCTCTATCACTGTGTCTGATTTTCGCGCAAGTCGGCGAAGGAAATAAGATAAACAATATTAATTTTTTCTTGGGTGTTTCAGAATCAGCCACAAGAGAGAGGAAAAGAAGCAGAAGCAAATTGAAGCAAGAAATTCCAGGGAAATCCGATATTTTATCTCCGGGATCGGCGGCGCCGGAACAGAAAAAGGCGGCCACCTCAAATTCTTCTTCTTCTTCTTCAGAGAAAGTACTACTTTTGAATTCAGTTATTCAATGATTATGCTAGAGCTTTCTTTCTCATTGTTGTTTGCTGAAAACGTTTTTTTTTCCTTCAAAAAATTGATCGAAGAGTGTTCAGACGAAATCCAAAGCTCCTAGCTTTTGCAGTGAGAAGAAATTTTCGCCGGTGGTGTTCTATGGATCGCCGCACGGGGTTCCCCCAAAACGACCATCGCGATTGTTTCTAAGATTGCTTCACGAAATCCGCGAGGACTGCGCCGAACAGCGCAGATCGAGCACGAGGTATTTGTATCGCGATTCAGAGTCTTGAACTTATACTGTGTTTAATGTTAATGTGGGTGACTCTATAGACTAGTCTTTATTTTTATTTTTATCTTGATTTTTATTTCATTTTATGGGGTTTTTCCAGTAAAAAGATATGGTCTACGTTTCCACGTCAAGAGGAAGCAATGAGGTTCGCTAAAGGCCATGAAAATGCTCGCGTCTTCAGTTATCAAGATCACGTTACCGGACAAAGAAGGTTTCTTGTTTCAACTTATACGGAATTCTGGGAAAGGTAATATTTTTTTCACTTTTTTTTTTTTTTTTGGGCTTGTCATGACTGGCAATTAGAGCACTTCTTTAGTTATGTTTGTGCTGTAACTTTTTATTCTTTCAACTGTCAGGTATAAGAATATGGAATCCAAGTATCGCCATCATTATGAAGTGATTCAGGAGGTGACTATAATACACCATTTATGTCTCAAAAATCAGAAAAGAAGAAAAGACTGATATGTGGAAATTATGATTGTATTTGTTTGTTACTGATACGATTTGCTTTTCAGGGTCTACCGTGCCATCTTTACTTTGACTTGGAGTTCAGCACAAAAGAGAATGCAGATAGAGACGGCGATGAAATGGTTGACCTTCTCATATCTGTCATCTTCCAAGCCTTGCTTGATAAATACACGATTCAAGGACATCGTGAATGGATATTGGAACTCGATTCCTCCACTGATGGTATGATACCAAACCATTTGAGCTTTACATTGAGGAAATACTTTCATTATATTGAATTACATAATTTTTATTTGATTTTTGAGCAGAAGACATCTTTTATGCATATATTTTCCTTTGCAGCGAAGTTCTCTCGGCATTTAATCATCCGCGTACCAAAGACTGCTTTCAAAGACAACTTACATGCAGGTGCATTTGTCAATGAGGTATTTCTTGGCGAAACTGAATAGAACATATAACTCGACAAAAGAATATTAATTGGTTGATGTTGGATTGTATACAAAAGTATTACGTGGAGTTTTGCAAAATCTGAATCTTTACCAAGTATCAATCATTAGGCCTGTTTGGTGGAATTGTATCAGATATGCTCGCGTATATTAAGCAGAAAAGAAGAGGATAAGCTATTAGAGAAACTTTTTATCAGAAAAGAGGCAGCTACAGACTCTGATGGTCACATTTTTGTCGACACTGCTGTCTATACCAGAAACCGCTGTTTTCGATTGGCATTATCATCAAAAGCGGGAAAGACTTCTGTGCTTTTACCTTCTGGCCGATACAATGCTAAGGATATGGTATGATGGTTTTCTTGCGAGGAATATTGTGATTTATGGCTTCACAACAAGCTTGAATGTCGCGGCATTGTAAAGCTATCTCTTTTCTCTTCGGACTTAGTTGCCAACTACATTGTGTACTTTTTGATATATTATTTTGTACGTACATCAGCGCGAAGAGGACTTGTTCATGAGATCCTTGATCTGTAATATGGACGCTGACTGTGAGAAGCTTCTGATCTGCAAAACGGATGCTCTTTGTATGAAGACCCTTCAATTTGATACCGAGGTAATGTGTTTTTCGCTATGATGTAGAGAGTTCACTTCATGAAAAAAAAAAAAAAAAAACTTGTGCTTTTGCTCGCCTAGTTTCTCAACTATTTCCAATACAGGTCAACAACCATGGCTCTAGAAAGTGTTATGATTGGCCTCAGGAGCTCAAACTAAAAGGCCGCAGAATCGAGTCTTCAACAGCATGCTTAATGGGAAAATCCCCATTTCCAGCTTTGGACGCTTTTATAGAAACCGTTGCTACTATTGGGAATGTATCAGGTGATTTAGCCTTCTCGGCTTTCAGAAGAATTGTTTAGTCAACTATATGCTAATTTACATTCGGTTATTTTTTTTTTTTTGGTATTTCAGGAAAAATTGCTTCTTGGATCTTTTTCCCGGAGGATGGGCTGATTGTTTACAGTATGTCGAGAAACAGATACTGTGAGCGAATCGGTAGACAACATAAAAGTAATCACGGTAATACCTTTTTTCCATGACCATTTAGTTATGTTATTATTTAAAAAGTAATATCTTCTTAAGCATATCTGTAAACCGCTGTAAAACTTACTTTCCTTGCGTTCGTTTGTTTCTTAGTGATGTACGTCGTTGACCTGAGGCGGGCAGATTATTACCAGAAATGCCACGACCCAGATTGCAGAGGTGATCCCAAAAAACCAAGTTTTCTCTGTTGCAAACAGTGAGCAATAATAAACTCGATTTTATTCCTCGTCTGGAACCAGGTTATCGATCTCCCTTGCGTCCCGTTCCCTGGGAATTTGTACCCGAAACAGTTCTTAGCGAAGGCTGTGGCGACGATGCAAGCAACGCCGCCGATTCTTCGACTCCGGATTCGTGGTGGCTTGAAGCAGCGAGGCTCGCGGATAAGGTCGAAAAGAAGCAGGATTTATCGCAGCTCAGCATGATGGTTAGTTTAGTAAAGTCCAATTTTGAAACCTTGTTCGATAATGTTGCCATGGAACACTGATGTTCTTTTGATGTTTTGAAATCACACAGGGAGACATTGATGACGTGGAAGATGATGACGAGGATGATAGTTGGTGGCTTGCCGCGGAAAAGACAGCTTTCCTGGCCGAAACTTCTCACTTACTAGCTTAAGAGATAAAAAAAAAAAAAAAAAAAAACTACAAAATCTTCTACCAAACACTATTGAAAGAGAATTGAGTTATATGGGACACAAGTCACACAACTCATGAGGCGTCTGAAATATGCCAACGCTGTTTTCTGTTCCATTTCCAACGAATGCAAATTTACCATGAAAGTCTTTTTAACGAACTTAGAATAGTAGTCACATTTGGGTTTTCTTTTTATGTGTCAAAATAAATAAATGCAACGTCTTTATTTTGAGTTGACTGACTCGGAGCACTTTTGGGAAATGTCAAAAGAGAGCCATCACACACACACACACACATATATATGTATTTCTTTTATCTAACAAACGACTATTTGTTTTCTATTTAGCTCCGTCGTTCGTGACCATCAGCTTTTGAAGTCTTCGACTTTTCTCTCTCTCTCTCATCAATGGCTTCCATCGTTACATCCCCTGCGTTCATAACCACCGAATGGATGAACTCGATCCTGACCCACCGGAAACTAATCGACCACTTCGAAGCGTCTCTCCCCACAGCCTCGCAGAGCCTCGCCGCGCCGCACCGGCAGAGCCACGCGGTGTCTCCGACGTCGTCGCTGCTGGTGATGCCGTCGTGGTCCGAGTCTCCGTCGCTGCCGTACATCGGAGTGAAGCTGGTGACGCACTTCCCGGAGAACTCCGGCGTGGGGTTGCCCGGAGTGCAGGGAAGCTACGTGCTGTTCAGCTCGAGGACAGGCCAGGCGTTGGCGTCCATGGACGGAACAGAGCTCACTCTTTACCGAACCTCCTGCGTCTCCGGTCTCGCCTCTCGCCTCCTCGCCAGGCAAGTCAACATGCTCATACATTACCAATTTCTTTTTAACCGGATAATTCATTTTTTTTTTTTCCTTTATCTGATTGGTTAAAAAGGGTCAAAAACAGTGTTCTCTAAGAAAAAAAAAAAAAAAAACCATTAGGCTTATATATTTGGAACAGGAATTTAAAATTAAGATTTGAAGGAAAATATTAAAACAAAAATCAAAATTTTCTATTGTGTCTTAAAGTCGTAGAAATTTCTGTTAAAAAACAAAGCCGTAGAAATTTTGAGATTAAAAGATTAGTGCTTACTAAGTATTGATAATTTGCTTTCAAATTTACATTTTTTTCAAGGAAAACGAAACATCAACTTTAGTTACACATTTTCCTTTTTCCTCTTCCATCAATTTTTTGTCGATCGAAACAACACAACGCGAATACAATCAATTTTCCAGGTTCCAAAATCCTTTTTCTTTTTTTTTTTTTAGAATAACCTGAAAAATCAATTACCCGGTTAACTATTAACCAAGAAATCAGTTCAAATAAATTATACTTTTACACACATCTTTGCAGGCAAGACAGCAAAGTCCTGGTGATGATCGGGGCCGGGTCGCTGGCCCCGCACCTGATCCGGGCCCACATCGCGGCTCTCCCGGGCCTCGAGCGCGTCGTGATTTGGAACCGGACCGTCGACAAGGCCGCGAAGCTGGCCGAGGAATTGGGCCGGTCCCGGGGCCACGAAAAGATCCGGTTCGAGAGCAGCGGGTGCCTCGAAGAAGCGGTCGGGGCCGGGGACGTGGTGAGCTGCGCGACCAACTCGGAGGCGGCGCTGGTGCGGGGCCGCGGGCTCAAACCCGGGGCCCACTTGGATCTCGTCGGGTCGTTCAAGCCGGCGATGAGGGAGTGCGACGACGAGGCTTTGAGGATCGGGAGGGTCTTCGTGGACAACGAGGCCGCTCTCGTCGAGGCCGGCGAGTTGGTCGGTGCTTTCGAGAGGGGCGTGATTGGGGAGAGAGATTTGTGCGGGACCCTCGTTGAGCTTGTTAAGGGTGAGAAACTTGGGAGAAGGAATTCCGAGGAGATCACCGTGTTCAAGTCTGTTGGCTCTGCACTGGTTGATATTCTTGCTGCTCAGTTGGTTTATGAGACCTTTGTACACCAGAATTAACTACCCACACAGTATTTTTTTATGTTATTATTTTTTACATGTTTGGTTGCATTTTTTTTTTTTGAGAGATTAAGAGATTAAGAATGTTTGTTTCTTCTTCCATGATTTTTAGTCTTGATGGCATAACAGGTTCAAAGAATTGAGCTTTTTTTTTTTTGGCATTGATCTTGGTCATAAAAATGAATTTGCAACCGAGAAAGAAAAAATACACGAGCTTGAGACCATTTCCTCTCTCTCTCTCTCTCTCTCTCTCTCTCTCCATTACAACCTTTAATTTCAATTTCATAAATTGGCAATCTCAGCAGTCAGTTTGGTTAGTTTGTTTGACCTTTTGGGTCTTGTGTTGGGTCCTCGGAAATAGCAGATCGTTTAGCTGTCTCTCGGCGCCGTACTCCGAAGTGGCCTGGAAAATTAGCAACTCGAGTCAGTTCAAAACAATCAATATGGCAATTTCAGTTTCGAGGATGGTTAAAATACCCGAGCATCGAATCCAAATCGTAGCGTCTGAACTTGTGTTCCTGAGCAAATCCTCATATCGAATCCAAGCGAGTCCACACCAATTATAACAGCTTCCTGTGATCCATTGACCAACATGAATTTTTCTTTTTTTAGGATAAAAATAACATTAAAAATTAGAGAAATGTGATTCTCTAAGTTCTAGTACTTACCTCTACTTGAATACCCTTTACCCTCCAACAGAGATACTTGAGAGCTTGTGTGATCTTATCTCCGCCAGCTTTCAGGCGTGATATTATTTTTGCCGCCGAATGGGCAATGGCATCGGGTTGAGCTCTCATGAATTCGTTTACTTCAACTTCCGTCTATGAAGAAACAGGACATATTTTATACCGTGATTCTATAAATCAACTGCTCAACAAGGAGAAGCGACCAAGTTATTACGACACAATCTCACTGTGCCTGTGCCTATTTACTTGTTCTACAAACATCAAATTCCGAGAATTCATACTTGGTTTTAATGTCCATTAATAGACTACCAATGCCAATCAAACACACCGACTTCCAAAACTTTAAAAAATTGAATACCTGATGCCCATGAGATGAATACAGCTGAATCTTGATCATCTCGAGCTTGTAAAATGTAGTCCCGCTTGAACTACTTTCATCGCTCTCTGATTCATCCACCGAGCTAGAACTATCACCAGAAGATTCTAATTCTTGGCTGTGACCGTTGATTTTAGCAGGGATTTGCTCTGATTCCTCGTCATCTCCGCCAGTTTCTGTTTCTCGGCCGGCCTGATCAGAGTCAGCCTCGACACTCTGTTGGTTGGACAGATGCTTTTGGATGACAGAGTGCTCTTCAATAAATGCCGGTCTCACAACGCCTTGAATAGCTAGACTAGCCGGCGGTTGTTCCATCCAATCTACAGGGGTGTCCGAAACAACCTAAAAGATAAAAAAAGAAAAAGAAAAGGATCAATTTAAATGACAGCATAACATCAATGTACAATTGATGCTAAAAGTTTGTTGGACACAGAGAAAGAAATCTGTAAGTTGGCATTTTGGAAATTTGGCAATTTACGATTGTTTTCTTGATTTATAACCACACATCATATGTATGATTAATGCTAAGAGCTTGTATTTTTCCAAATTTATAGAGGGAATATATATCACAAATATAAAATTCAGGGACTGAATGAGTCTTTTATCTTTTCTTTCTTTTTCTGTAGGGGCATATTGAAACATGTTATAGGAGGAGAAAAGTGCAAACCATCCAAATGAAAAAGGTAGTCAGTGAAAGGAACAAACCTCAGATATTTTTTTGGCAAAGTCCATTGGGTGAGACAAACTCATAGTCTCCAGCTTTGCCCAGTCTCCGATTTCTTCGTCCTCGTCATCTTCTCCATCGTCGTCTTCAAGAACGGTAACCCAATCCTGTAAGTATATGGATATAAAAATTAAACGGAATGGTATAAACCGAGGCTCAAGAACAATCTGATGAATACTGAACGCAAGATAAGAAAATAGTGCCAAACCCCATCATAGTCATCGTCGTCGTCGTCATCGTCTTCATCGTCATCGTCATTGTCCTCGCTGCCTTCAGTATCATTTCCGTCGCCTTCAATCTCTTCGATTCCAAAATCGATTTCTGCTCCTGATGACTCCAAATCACTTATCATTTCCATGGTGTCCATTCCAATAAAAACTTGCTGCAACATGACAAAAATCAATGGCAAAAGGTTACGAAATAGATAATTTAGAAACAGCCAAGATTAAAACATATAAGACATAGTTGAAGAGTCGGTGCGAATACCACATAGCTATTTTCCGAAGTCAAAGCCTGCATTGTATCTTCAGCATCCTTCACTTGAAAATATATATCTGCAATGCACTAGAACAAATCAACATCACAAATGAGTTATAACAGTTTCAAAATAAATAATGATGACTTCACTTACTCCCATGTTCGTCGGTCACATAAGGCAACTCCGGCCAGATGATATTCTCACGTAGTTCATCGTTAAGCAAATTCGAGAACATGAGCGTCGCCTTGCTATTTACCTAGGTAAAATAAGATACAAAACACATCTATGTAACTATGTTCATGCAGAATCTTAAGACGCCACTTCGGATATCAGTTTCGTTGGTCTGAAAGAAAATGATAAATCTCACCTCAATGATCGTCCTGGCAGTCTCTTCAGAAGTAAGGCTAGCATCACCGATCACCGGACTTAATTTAGCGATATCCTCGGAAGGGTGATATTGCCGCTTGTCATTCTGCTTTTTAGGATCAGAAGAACCGGGACCTAAACGTTTTGTCGATGCTTGAACCCTAGTCTTTATAAGGTTGAGCTTTCTGAGAGAACCTCCGTTTGTTCTAAGAAGTCTATTCCTGCACCTGTAGATTTGAAAACAATCTATCTTTTCACACATTAATCTTTACTCACCGAGCGAGTATGAGAGAGGAAAAAGGAGAACCAGTGATCATACCCCATCTTCAAGTATGAAACAGTTCCCATTTCGAGCTCCGAAAAAAACTAGAATCATGAATTATATTCAACGGTTTGAGTGATTTGAAACCGGCTACGATTCGTTGAAGTAATGGGAGTACTTTTATTTACATGACAATCTAAAAAGAACCTCACGTGAATTTTCTGTATACTGCTTCATAACAGACTACGGTACATGATTATTTATTCCTCAATTTGCTTCTAAAGCTATGTCAAGACTCAAGACACACCGCCAAAGAAAGTGATAAAAATGAAGTCTTTTATCATCTTGCATAGTCTAGCTAGGTCAAGGTGTTTTCCATTGTAAAGTTCTGACTTTTTTTTTTGTAAAAAAAATACAGCTACAAAAATCTAAATCACCAATCCATAAGAATAAAAATAAAATAAAAAAAGAATGAGCTTGAGTACCAGGGAAAGTCGAAATTGCCGGCGCGAGGCAGCCGGCAAGATGCCACGTGAAAGACTCCGGCGAATTCCTCCGAACTCCATGGCGGACGAGAATCTACGAAGACAAAGCGAAGAGAGTTGTCTCTGTGAACGTAGAACAAAATCTGATAGAAATGGCAAGGAGTTCGAAATGCGTACGGGGTAGGGCAGCGGAGAATCGGACGGCCATTACTGAATCGACGATCATCATGGAAGCTGTGTTCTTCTTTCAGAGTCTGAGAGAGAAAGAGAGGATTGAGGATGAGGCCGTGTTTGGATTCTGCGATTGCTCGCAATCCTCTTCCTATAATGCTCTCAACCAATCACAACTTTTCAATATATTTCCAATTTTTCGCATATTCCTTTTTTCACTTTGGATTTCACACACCATCACAAGATATTTTTTTTTATTCTATCTTTGTGCTAAATATGAATAAAACACCATCTAGATAGATATCTGATGATGCTTTAGAAAGCGACCGTAAGTTTCTCCAAAAAAAAAAAAAAAAAAAAAAGAAGCGACCATAAGTTTCTTTGTAAACAAATTAAATTGATTTTATTTTTCTTCTTACAATGACTTTATTTTTCTTGAACTTATATTGAAATATTATACAGAAATTATCCTGATAAATAGTCAGGCATTTTTATTTTTTTGAGTGACACCGTAAAATTTCTTACTACGTCTATAATATGTGGGAAATTACTACAGAAATTATCTTAATAAATAGTCAAGCATTCTTACTTTGATTTTTATTTTGAACATATTAGCAGAACGTGGCATTTAATAGAAAACGACATATTTCCAATAAACGACATCATATTCGATCAGAGAGTAAACGACTCTCTGCAAACAGATAAACGGTGTCGTTTGGTTTCAACTCAAACAAATCAACTTCGAAAACAATAAATTAAGATTTTTTATTTTTTAATTTTTAAAAACCAGTTCGGCGACCGAGAAACTGAGATTGAGTGAGAACTGTGAGATAGAAATTCGAGTATATACACACTTTCCACGGTTCTTCAGTCTTGTTTCAGCCATAGTCTTTCTTCTCCGCCAATAAAAGCTTCGAACTTTCCTCCGCGTGTCTTCTCGTGAACCGAGCGTTCACGATGATGATAGCAATGAGATGTTTCCCTGCTGTTATTGGAAGGCTCGATTCGGTTGAAGTTTCAAGGAATCCAAACGGTGTAGTGGTAAGAGCTTTTCTTCTTTAGCTCAGCTTTAGAACAACTTTTATCTGTGTATTTTACTTTACCTAGCAAACCATGTATATTTCCTATTTTGTGAGAATTCTAAATTTTTTTTTTTTTTGGTTAAATGGAATGAAAGGTATGTGCTGCGAGAGGCCCAAGACCAAGATATCCTCGAGTATGGAAAGTGAACAAAAGAATTGGGACGATTTCGAAGTCGCAAAAGCTTCTTCGATGTGTAAGCCCAGATTCTGTACACCAAATGCACAAGTTTTTTTTTTTTTTTAAACCAAGCTAGGTATTTCTTTAGACTCTGAGATTCAGGGACTTTATTTCTATAGATCAAGGGATTGTCAAATGTGAAAGAGGAAATATACGGTGCTCTTGACTCCTTTATTGCTTGGGAGTTAGAGTTTCCCTTGATCACAGTGAAGAAGGCGATACGGAGACTAGAAGAGCAAAGAGAATGGAAGAGAATTATTCAGGTGATTTAAAACTCATTCCCATGGAATTATGTTTTTTTTTTCTTCTTCTATCAAGTCATGGCCAATCTGTTGAAGAAATCAGTTTATCTATAGGTGACAAAGTGGATGCTGAGCAAAGGTCAAGGAAGAACAATGGGAACGTACACGATTCTATTGAACGCTTTGGCCGAGGACGGGAGGCTCGATGAAGTCGAAGAGCTTTGGACGAAACTGTTCACCGAGAATCTTGAGAGCACGCCTCGCAATTTGTTCGACAAAATGATGGCCATTTATCATCACAAAGGCATGCACGACAAGATGTTCGAGGTTTTGCCATCGTTTCGGTTGAGACCCATTTTATCGATAATTTTTTTGTTGCCTTTATCCAATCCTCGGATCTCTCCGCTTTTTCTTATGTGTAGATATTTGCTGACATGGAAGAGCTGGGAGTTCAACCGAGCGTTTCCATAGTCACAATGATGGGAAGTGCTTTCCGACAGCTTGGCATGCTCGACAAGTACGAGAAGTTGAACAGAAAATATCCACCTGTGAAATGGGTTTATCGATACATCCGAGGAAAGCGCATCAAGGTCAAATCGAAAAATAAGGGTATATACGTTAGAAGCGGTGAACAAGGTTCGAGCGAGGGCGATGAATCAGTCGAAGGCAGCGATGAAGAAGAGCTAGAGGCTGGTGAAGCGAATTCCGAGGAACGTAGTGTTGAGCTTGAGCTTGGTGAAGTAGTAGAGCTGGAATCGAATGAGTCATTAGAAGAAAATGAAATCTCCAGTAAAGATATGAAAGTCAGGGTTGAGCCGAACTGAGGGCTAGGTGTTCAAGGCGACTAGGCGTACTTGTGATAATATGCCGAGAAGAACCGCGCAAAGGTTCGAAATTACTGTCTCATCAATCTCAAGAATGAACGATTGTTGTGAAAGAGGTAATATGGGATCAAGATGGTTTGTTCCATTGATCTTAGGATATGGTTCAACCATACATTGGGTAGATTTTTGTATCTTTGTTGTAATAGGAAAGAGTGTAAGCGATACCAAACAGCTGACTAAAATCCCAAGTTATTTAAAGAAACCGTGGAAAAAAAAAAAAAAAAAAAAGAGCTAGAAAATTAAATTTCCGATTTTCCATAATTAAAACTAGGATATTATTTAAAAAAAAATTAAATAATAAGGAATATTAATCAGGGATAACTAGGCTAGTCTGTAATTCAAACATTTCTAAAACACGTATAATTTTTTTTTTCTTTCTACATGGGAACATGCATTTAATTAGATTAAATTCTCTAAGACCTACATTTTTTTTTTACTATAAATCACTAGACATAAAAAAGCAAAACTAAGTGGAATGAGAAAAAGATTGTTGTTAACAATTGTAGACATGCATGGAATGAGAAAAAGAGAAAAAGAAAAAATTAAGTGGAATATTTATTAAGTTAAAAATAAATCATGTCATTATTATTTTATTTAAAATCGGTCAAATGAAATTTTTTTGTCCCTTTTAACAGTCAATAATTCAAGAGGCTAATTTTCAATTATTAACTAAGCATTTGCTAAAATGCAATTTCAATGTTTCAAAAAGCAATTTAGCTACAGTGCCCTATAAAAAAAAGGAAATGAAATGAGAAAATAGAAGGAAAAAAAAATTATATTCAATGACTAGTTCTAGTTCTGAAATAAAGAGCAATTAATGAATTTCGGTATAAAAAAATTCTAAATGGTTATAATTTTAGTATGGAAAAATGATATATATGTGTGTGTGTGTGGTTTAAGTAAATTGCTGCGATTAACATTTGATTTTCGAAAATGTCACGTTTGATCATGTTGAAAATGACAAAAGTATACTTAAAAATACATAATTCTGTAACAAATATTCCATTTGTTGCGTTTTCCTTGATTTTGACTCTGACAAATTTTTGAAAATTCGATTTTACCTTCAGTTATTTATCTTGCTCTCTCTAAGTCCATTCTTTTCCAATCTCCAAGGGAACATACACATTTATTTAGATTAAACTCTCCAAGACCTGATATCTTGCCTCATATCAATCACTCACATGCCATCATGGGTTACAACAAATCCAAAAAGAACTGGAGAGACGCGAAAGACTAGAGCGATTGTGAACAAAGATTTAAGTACATAGAGCCGAAGAATGTCGTAGTCTATGTCTTGACTATTCCAGTCAACTTTTACAGCTCTAATTTGTAAGGGCAATTTTTTATTTATATTAAGTTTGAATTATTCGTTATGTTAGTCGCATATTAAAACTGTCAAACTCAGGTTTGAAAGTGTTCAAGAGGAACAACGTTAAGACGGAGTAGAGCACATAGAGCAGGCATGAGAGGATTAAATAACAGTGACGTGTTTTAATTTGTGCATAATATTATCGAATGCGTAAGTGTTTTTATATTGAAGGCTGAGAGCTACTTTTTTAGACTCTTCTATTTGATGAATTTTTTCTTTGTTGGGTCCGTCGTTTCTGAATGAGAATGTATGAATTGAGATGAGGATAATACCAAAATTGTTATTCACGGGAACATGCATTTATTTAGATTAAATTCTAAGACCTACATTTTGTATCAATCACTCACGAGGTATCATTGGTTAAGAGAGTAGAAACATAGAAAGAACTCAAAGAGACCTAAAAGACGAGAGCGATTAAGAGTTAATGACATGGTAACTATAACAGGCTCAAAATGAATTGTAAAATTTCAAAGTTTATCCTCAAAAAAGCAAAAGAAGTGCAAAAGAAGTATTAACTATTGGTGGGGATTCTTTTCAACCAAAATAGGGAAAAAAGAACAGGAAACAAATAAATGTTCTACTCCTCGTCCTCGGAGCCCGAGCTTTCGGAGCTCGAGGCTTGTTTACTGCTCTTTCCGTTGGCTGCCGGGCCCTGATTGTCGGCCTCGTCCTCGCTGTACTCGCTCTCGTAATCCTCGTCGTACTCTTCCTCTTCGTTCTCCTCTTCCTCCTCGATCCCGTCCTCCGCCGCGATCGGTCCGTCCTCCGCCAAGAAACCGCCGCCGCCCCGAGAGCCGGCCCGGGTGCGCTTCAGCACCTTCACCTTCAGCGGAGTCTTTCTGTCGCAGCCGATCCAAGAATCGCAGAGGCAGTAACAGGTCAAGTTGTAGTTTCCCTCGGCCGGGGCCTGAAACTTGCCCATGACCACCCTCGAGCCGGCCTTGACCCTCTCGACCGCTTCCCTCACGGCGGCGCTGCTCTCCTTGGGGCTCGCCCCGGAGCCTTCCATGGCGTCCTCGATGGCCTTGGAGGCGCCGGTGATGGCCGCGGCCTCGTCCATGAAGCTCAGCTTCTGGGAGAACCAGACGTTGTTGGAGACGGTGTCGGCGAGGAGGAACCAGTAATTCTCTTCCTTGTGGAACGGGAAGTTCGGGGCGTGTGGGAGAGCTCCGATGAGGTTGTTCCCGCGCTTGAGAGAGATCCAAGCTTGGAGAGTCACGATGTCGCCCTCTTGGATTCCCTCTTCGCCTTCGGTCTCGCAGGTCGCTTCGATCGCCAGAGACGGCATCATCTTCAGGACCATCTCCACGTCCCCAACCTCCGCCGGAGAGAAACCGGCCGTTTGGGTGAGAAGCTCCGCACGCTCTTCCACCGTCATGTCCTGAAGATCTTGGAACATTCTCACCTTCTGTTTCGAAAGAGAAAAAGAGCGTATCAGTACATCACACATTTTACGTCTGATCCCGAAAAAGAAAAGAAATGAATGGATTCCAAAAGTTCTCGTCTTTCTGTTCTCGACCAAGATAAAATTTCCAAAGCGTTTCTGATTCGAGTTACCTTGCGAGATATTTTCTTCACAACAGCCTCGCTGAAATGTGGCAGCTGCAAGAATGGCGCGATCCCTTCGCTGGATCCTCCGGTGGACTTCCTAGCGCCGAGAGGAACAGCCTGAACGAATGCCATTACGTGAAACCGAGTTAGGAGTTGGGTTTAAGGGAAAAAAAAAACAGATTACTTGGTATCATCATCTTTAAAAGACACTGTACCTGAATGATGCACTGGGAAAGCTCCACCACCCCGACTGCAGGCCTTAGCCATCCGTGCCCTTGAGACGTGCGTGGTATGACTGCCATCTGCAAATATAAATAGCAAAAATCAACACATGGATTGCGAAAATATTCATGAATCATATACACAAAATTTGCCGCTCTAGATATTCACTGTTGAAGAAAATATCTCGTACTGTGAACAGTATTTTCCGAACTCTATCAAATGCAACCACACTATGAGGTAACAATACAGAATGTCATGCCAATTAAGAAAAACACTATGCATAGTAGAGTGCAAGAAAAGACTGAAAAGATCACCTTCATTAGTTCTTCAAGAAGTCGAGGTGCGAGTTCTATGACACGTCTGAAGTCGGCATGCAGAGAAGGAGATAAAGTTGCTCCCTCTCGAGTTAATTGAGTTTGAATCAAAAGTTCGGTCTGAATGAAGAAAAAAAGAAAAAGAATTATGATTGAGTGAAACTTTTCCGGTTTCCACTAATTCGATCTGGGAGCATGAAACTACCTTAACAAGAGCTGGGTGCTGCTTCCAAAATTTAGCCTGCTCTTGCTTGATGTTCTTAAGGTCCAGATTCAACTCACTGCGTACTAGCATAAAAATCTTTTGAAGTGGCTCATTGTCAGTTCTACGAACTGGAATTTCCATATATTCAGCAGCCTTTATAAATACGTCCATGACCTTACTGCGTAATCGAATCATAAACAATAAAATTAACAGAAGTTTTACAACGCTTATTTTGTAATCATTGACGTTTCTTATAGAAGAGACTCACATCGGAGCTAATGAAGGTTTCATGAAGTGATAGTAAGTAGACAGTGTTTGATGCATGACATAATTCCCAGTATATTTTGCTGACCGGGAAAGATATATTACGGCTATCATCAAAGGCAATAGAATACAAATTCCAACAATCCAGAGTAGAAGTATTCCGCCCGATGCCCCATCTATGTTAAGAAGGAATTGAGGAAGAGCTATGCCCATTTGAAAACCCTGTTTCATAAGCAATTCATCTTAAATTTGGGGAAGAAAAAAAAAAGTGGCCCAACATTCTTTTTATTTTGTATCTTCTGGGAAACATCAAGGAAATTTTCTATCTTGCAAAAAGGTACATTTTCATTACCTGCCTACCGTCTGGATGGCCATATTTCTCAAAGTTTTCACGAGATATCGGATCAGTTAGAGCCTGATAAGCTTTCGATATGTACTCAACAAAATATTTGTTGGCCTCTGCAAACATGATGCAAAAAAAAGGAGATGAGAAACGCATTATGTCGATAATAACAGTACATTAAAGTGCACATAAACCAAAAACATCTTCAACCTGGATCGGGATTTTTATCTGGATGGTATTGGATAGAGAGTCTTCTATACGCCTTCTTTATTTCTGATTCTAAAGCCCCAGGTTCCAATCCAAGAATATGGAATGGCTCGAAAACTTGACTCTGAGAAAACGGGTTCACAAAATTTTCAAACAAACTTATTTGTGCATTTCAAAGTTATAAAAAATCAAAGAAACTTCAGACACACAAAATTAAGAAAGCGATCACAAGGTAAACTTTCATCCTAGGCAAAAGTTTCGGAAGTCCTTACCTCTGTGCTCGTATTTTTAATATAATAGATCAGCACAATCATGACAGCCCAGAGAAGCACTAGTGTCAAGTTGCTGTAAGTTGAGAAGTTTGAGATCTACAGATCACATAAGAAACGAACATAATCAGAACAAAAAAAATGTCGCGGCTCGTGATTTGTACGGAGACAATAAAGACCATAAATACAAACAAAAACACGCAGAGAAATCTCACCCGCTTGAATATGGATTTGCGATACTTTCCCGAAAGAGAGCATTCAGAGCACTGGCAGTGGATACTCTTTGCTTTCTTCGAGGCAGCCCGGCACAACTTTGATATCGTATAAGGCACCAAAGGCAATGCCATTATCGTCAAAATGAAAATTGGGAACAGCGAACTATTCTCTTCCGAAGCTGCCATCGCTGCCTTTCTGCCCTAAGAACTGTCAGAAACAACGCAGCTGAATAAATAGCTCTGAAAACAACATGCCTTGAGTCAATGGGTCGCCCCAAATAATAAAACATTCAATGCATCAATCTCTGTGCTCACAAACTTAACAGCCATATTACTAAATATGATCACTGAATAGGAATATCATGATATACTTCCAATTTGCTGTAAATTCAAACCCAATCTCAACCCAAACGAAGAAACGCAAAAACAGAGACCATGGTCTAAGCTTTGTTCCTTGATTGAGAATCGTCCTTAGACATCTAGATTAAAAGCTCAATTGTAATCACCAGATAAGAATCGTTTTGCTCTAATATATACTAATCCCCAAATTAGCATACCATAAGCTCAAACAACCTAGCAATCAGTCGAATATCGCGCACTCGTTTTCGGACCACGACTAAAGTTATAAAATTAATTCAGACCCAAACGTTAAATTCAGAATCAACACCAATTCACGATTTGATCGTGTAAAATTATGAACGATTAAATAGAATGGACGGATTTCAGGTGGAAAGGTATTACCTAGAGAGAGAGAGAGCTTCCGATCCGTGTTGTCTGTACTATGGCTGTCTCGTCAAAGATAGATATATATGAACGAAGAGACTGAGAGGGAGAGAGAACGAAAAATAAAAATAAAAACAAAAAAGAAATGTGATATTTATGTAAAATTAGGTAAATGTGATCGGGTTTTGTTCAAGATCCAAAAACTGGATTCAATAGCAGGCCTGCAGGGTTTTCGTCTCCTTCATGTGCGATTTTCCCATTTTACCCTCTTCAACATATGATATGATATCCATGCTATTTATTTATTAATCTATTTATTTCATTAATATCCGTGTTTTTTTTTATTATTGAAAGAATGATAAGGCGGAAAATAAAACATCATTTTCACTATAGAAAAAAAAAAAAAAAAAACAATTATTATATGCACATACAATCGAATCAGATATTTATATACTTTCTACATGGGAAATTTGATCTAATTATGCAAACTTTTTATGTGGTCTCGTTATTGAAACATAATCTGCTTGCTTGAACATTTTATCCAAATTTACACTCTCAAAAGAGATATATTTACTCATGAAAGCTATACACTTTTAGGGAAGAGAGTTTTACATTTATAAGGTTAATAGCCAGTAATTACCTGTATAAAATAGCCAGCAATTCAAACTAAATTACTTATCAGTTTTGACAATAATCAATATACTACGTGGGTATAATTTTAATTTCATCTAGGTTTAAAATAATATGATAAAAAAATTAAAAAAATATAATATAAGAAATTGATTTAAATAGGCTATAAAAATAAAATATAAAACAGTCGTATATAAGTTGTGACAAATTTAAACAATTTTAAAATAGTTTGTTTTGGAGGATATAGTTTAAATTGAAATATATAGTCAAAGTATGAGTTGATAGTGCAAAAAAATGATAAAGATAAAAGTAATTTGTGCTTTAAGAATAAGGATAAATAAATATCAAATATAAACCATTTTCAGTCCCATTTTCAACAAAGACTCGAGATCGAGAGACGGTAAAATTGTAGAAGATTTCTTCTTCAATCCCTGCTTTCTTTTTTCTTTGTTTTCCCTTATTTATTATTTCCCTTATCTCTCCTTAATTTTTCACTTTTCATCTTCTTCCTCTTCTTGTCGCACACATTGCGTTCCACCAAATACTGACCATTCACACCCAAAGCTCCGACCTTTTTCGTGGTTCATGGCCTCTCCGACCACATCAAACAAACCCAAAACCATCTCTACCTTCAACGCCCCTTCCCGCCTCTGCTTCCCATTCCCTCTCTCCGCCGCCTTCGACGGAGCTCTACCTCCTCCTCCGCCGCCGCCTCCGGGCACCGCCTCGGCTCCGGTTTCCTCTGCGGCGGAATTACCGTCGTCGGTGAGGATTCCGGTGGCGAAAACGGGCTCTAATGGCGGGTCTGGACCGGCGTTCGTGGGTCAGGTTTTCAGCATGTGCGACCTCTCCGGGACCGGACTCATGGCCGTCTCTACCCACTTCGACGTCCCTTTCATCTCCAAAAGGTTCGCTCTTTGATTGTTTATTATTTTGGGTATGAATAATTTTGGGTTGAATTTTGAAGAACGCCAGAGTGGCTTAAGAAGATGTTTGCGACGGTCACGAGGAGTGAGAGGAAAAAAGGTCCTGTCTTTCGCTTTTTCCTTGACTTAGGCGATGCAGGTTTGTGATGACGATTTTTGTTTCATTGTTTAATCTCTTTGTATTTTATTTCTTCTTATCTTTCTGCTATTTGATTGTAGTTTCGTATGTCAAACGGCTGAATATTCCGAGCGGCGTGGTCGGTGCTTGTCGGCTCGATCTAGCTTATGAGCACTTCAAGGTACTCCATCAAAAATCTATGACTGTGTGTGTGACCATTTGTTTCAAATATGTTTTCGATTGCAGTCTTGTGGGTTTCGCAGTTGAGCTGTTCGATATTTGTACACGCTAACGGTTCTCCCTTTTCCTTTTTGGCAGGAAAAGCCTCACTTGTTTCAGTTTGTTCCGAATGAGAAACAGGTTTGAAACAGAAATCCTCGAAAAGTGAATACGAAATTGCGATACGTAGTGAAAAAACTGATGCTCGGTTCTGCAGGTAAAGGAAGCCAACAAACTTCTCAGGACGATGCCTCAATCGAACGACGGTTGCAAAAAGGTCGAAGGTGTTCCGGTCTTCAGCGCCCATAATTTGGATATCGCAATCGCAACGACCGAAGGAATCAAATGGTCTAATTTTTTTCTTTAATCATTATAAAGTTTATTTTTATTTTTATATTTTATCATTGCCTCTGATTTTTATGTTTATATGTTTGTTCAGGTACACGCCGTACTTCTTCGACAAAAGCATGCTCGACAACATTCTAGAAGAGTCCGTTGACCAGCACTTCAATTCCATGATTCAGACGCGTCACGTCCAGCGGAGACGGGACGTGATCGACGACAACATCTCGGCTGAAGTGATGGAGGAAATGGGCGATAACTTGTGGGAGCCTCCAGAGGTGAAAACTCGAAAAAAAATTTATTTTCCCCCAATTAAGAACTTTAGGAATCGGTGATTGCGTGACTGGAAAATTTTACTTTTTTGGGGCAGGTACATGAAGCAATGGAAGAGATGGGCAATCCGGGAATACCTTTGAGCGTCATCACAAAAGCTGCCGAAATGCAACTCCTTTATACCGTCGATAGAGTACTCCTCGGCAACAAGTGGTTACGTAAAGCAATGGGAATTCAGCCGAAATTCCCTTATATGGTCGACTCGTTCGAGAAAAGGTACTTTTCATATATACACAGTATATGTGTTTTCGGACAAATTTGACCTCTTTTTTCGACTTGACCTTGTAAAGTATAAAACATGTTCAATTTCGTCCTTGATGTTTGAAAAAGTGTTTTGTGTCACAAAGTTTAGTCCTTTACAAGTTCAACATGTTAAACCTCCAGGGAATTATAGATGATAATGTTCTTAACATGAAGGCTGGGTTTGAAAAAAGATGTCAAATTTCAAGGACTATTCATGAGGTTTTGTCCCAAGGGATGAAATGCTGGTTGCTGATGATTGGCCGATAGATCTCTTTTATGGAAATGTCTGGCTGATCGGAATGTCGACGAGAATATTTTATGTCACCAATTTTTGTTTGCGGCCGGAAATTTTCATTTGTTTCCCATGGAAATAAATAATAATAATAAAAAAAATCACCAGAAAGTTGCTGGTTTTCGCCAGAATTTCGGCGAAAAACCAGGAACAAAGCGAAACAAGCGGCTTTTGCCTGCCGATATCCACTGATAAGCAAATTTTCGGCAACCTTTTAAACTCTTGATTTGTCCCATAATTTCATATATCATATTGTGTTTTTTGTGCCACTACAGGAGCGCAGCTTCGGCTTTGAGAGCCTTGTCGACCCCGTCCATAGCCAACTCAGAGGCCCAAAACCGCGATGCAGATTTCGTGCCGTCTTCGGGGGCGCCGGGGTTCCTCGGTCAAAGTCAAACCACCGAGATGGGCGTACGAGATTTACGGCTTCCTTTCGGAAACTGGCTCGGTCCGAAGCAGAGCGAAGCCCCTCCCCCAAAGGAATGGCAGAGTCAGTTCCTCCCGAAGATCACGATGGTGGGAGTGTCGACGGGCGAGATGGGAGAGATGAGCAAAGCCAAGGTGAAGCGGACGATGAAGGACTTGACCAACGAGCTCGAGCACATCGATCAGGGAAACGACACCAACGCTTTGAGCGACGAGTTCCGCGCCGAAGATCGGGACCCGCTTTTCGTTGCCAACGTCGGGGATTACCAATCGGGCAACCTCGCAAAGAGCGGCAATAAATCGGCGCGGTGGATTCGCAGAGCAAGCTGAAGAGTTTTTTTTTGCCTTCATGATGGTATTTTTTTTTTTTTTGCTGTGCTGTGAATAGACTATTCATGAGGATCGAGTCCTATGTCAAAAAAAAAAAAAAAAAAAACTATAACGTGGGATGTTGTTACCAAAAATTAGACCAAACTAGTGCATAGGAAATTTTTTATCCTCCTTAAATTTAAGCGATCTTTTCGTTGGTAAAGCAAGCGTGTAGGGGTTTTTGCTAAGAAGATTACTTGCTGAACTGAAGTGGTTGCATGAGAAAATTGTAAAATAAATTGAGCAAGATGTTATATGACAAGTTCTCTTGCTTGACGTAAGGCTTTGTGTTTGAGTTTATCATTAAGTAAAACAAAATTTACTGCTTCAATGAGTTTCCCTTGTCATTTCAATACAAGCCTCGTTCATCTCTGTCTGCCATAGCATAATTTTTTTTTTAAATTCTATTTAATTATAAAAAATTTACTTGCCTTTACCCATGGATTAAAATCTCGCGCGAGATGGGGGTATCTCGCGCGAGATCTCGCATTTTGGAAGTCTGCGAGAGAGGTACGAGTATATCTCGCAATTTTAGCTAAATCTCGCGAGATCTCGTGCAACTTCTCGCGTTATGAATACCCTCGTTTCTCGTCCGGGTGTAATGTTATTTTGCTCGTTTTTCCCTCATTTCCGCGTTCTTTCCGCATGAGAAGAAGAGAAGCTGAAGCTTCGTTTCTCGCGCGACCGAAGACCAAATCTGTGTAGATCTCGCCGGATCTCGCACGGGAGGGTCATTTCTCATCCGGTGGAGGCGTAAAGCTGCTCAAATCTCGCCGTGTACCGCGTCTTCCGCGGGGTAAGCTTCAAAATTTGAATATTTTTTTTTAATGGATTGTTGAGTATTTTTGAATGGATTGTTGATATTGATTTATTATAATCCGAATTTAGGTAGTAATTTTGAATAATTTGATGATGTTGTTAATGTTGATTGGGACGGGTTTTTTTTATTCCGAATTTGGGCAGTAATTTTAATAATTTGATGTTGTTAATGTTGATGTTGTTTTGATTTTGAAATGGGTTTTTTTCATCCGAATTTAGGAAGTAATTTTTGATTATATGTTGTTAATGTTGATGTTGTTTTGAAATGAGTTTTTTGTTTTTTATCCGAACTTAGGTAGTAATTTATTTAATTAGATGTTGTTAATGCTGATGTTGTTGTTTTGTGTGAGAACTCCCTATTATACGTGTATCTGTATTTGTTTTCTTTATTTAGTGTGACTTTGTTTGAGAACTCTCTATAACACGTGTATTGATTTGTACTCTATTTAGAATTTTATGTATGGAATGTTGAAAACTTTATTTTAAAATTTATTTTTTTGTGTATCCTAAATTTATACAAAATCTTAATTAAAAAGTTGTTCAAACCAAAACCCATTAGGAATAAAAAAAATAAAAAAAAAATAAAAATAAAAAAAACTTAAATTTTGGTGTGAAATATACTTTTACATATAAAAAAACAATATATATATATATATATAATAAAAAATATTTCTGTTTTCTTTTTAAAAAGTTTGGTCTGTGATGTCCATGAGTTGAGTTTTTTATAGGTACAAATTGGCTCGATACACTAGGATCTTCAATACGCTTGTTTCAGCTTGACCTGTTATGAAAAAAAAGGTCGGAAAGACCATCAACTCCTTAAAAGAGGGTTGGACCAAGTGGTTCACGAGCTTTCCATCTCTTTTGACATGTTTACTTGTTAGTATACTACACATACATACGAGATTTTACACATACGTGCGAGATTAAAGTTTGTTGTTTCATAATTTACTTTGAATTTCCGTAAAAATAAAAATAAAAAGTGTTATTTCATTATCATGTTTTTTTTTTCTTTTAGGTTGAGCAAAACATCTAACACACCTTTTGGATTTCGTTACAACGAGAGTTAATGGGTGTGTTTGGTATGCATCTCAAAAACTGTTTTTGAGATAAAAAAAATTGGAAACAAAAAGTGAAAATTGTGTTTGGTAAAATTTTCGGAAATTTTTTTTAAAATTTTTTGGAGTTGTTTTGTAAAAGAGTAAAGAAAACTGAAAACAAATAAAATGTGTTTTTGGAAAAAAAAGTTATTCTCTTCTCTCATCTTTCTCCTCACCCGCGCGCAAGACTTGAAAAAAAAAAATATGGCCATCTTCTTCAATCATCACCGAGCCTCACCATCGCCGCCAAATAGTTTTCATTTTTTTTTTCATTTTTTCAAAAACAAAAATGAAAACTGTACCAAACAGTTTTTTTAGTTTTTTCAATTTCTCAAAAACAAAAATGAAAACTGTACCCAAACAGCTTTTTGAAAACAACTGCAAAATAATTTTTCAGTACAACTACAAAAATTAGAAAATATAAAAAAAAAATTGAGTTAACTACCAAACGGGTCCAATATGATTTCCTCCAATGTTATAGGGTTAAATATCAAAGTCAAAATGAACTTATTAGCTAAATTTGTCTCCAACAGTGACCAAAAGACCCTCGTCCCCACCGTGTAAGCATGCTGTTGAACTTGAATCGGAGCCCATTTCCGACGTCCGATCAAGCATCAACTAGTCCTTACACGTTATAAGCCACTTATCACTATATGCTTAATATTTTTAACGTTAATATGTCACTTTTAAGGTAATTATTAAGCTTGAAGTAATATACCATACTCTTATTAATTTTTTTAATTTTATTTTAAAAAAAACGGATATATCATACTCTTATTTCAGCAGGCAATATATCTTACAATTTATAGTCTTCTAGAGTTTATTGTATTAAAATAAACTAGAATTCAGCAAGCTGTCGAGGTATGGCGATAGAAAAATAAAAATATTATTATATAATTTTTATTTTCTTTCCAAAGCTTGACTAATTTAGCCACGTGCCTTGACTAAGGTGAAAATATGCTTCATCCTTCTTTTTGGTATCCAATGAAAAGCGATCACGATCAAGGTAGACAGTTCTGTTTTTCTTTTTCTTTTCCAGGAACTTTTTACTTTCCATGTCAGCAAAGATAACATATATATATATATCAAAAGTCTCACATCGGACTCTTTATAAGACTTATAGGTTACTCCTCTAATTATCAATCTTAGTTTTAGATGGAACCCCACACTTTTAAGATGGTATCAGAGCGGGGCCCATTCTCGATTGTGGGTTACACGCTTCCATGGAACCCCACACCTTTAAAAATATAATATGTGAGACTTTTATAACATACGTGACTCCTCATACTGTCGGTCGTTGTATATTTGTATGTTGAGACATTTCTATTATGAAATCAAGTATATTGCTTCATCATCAATTTTATAAACCATTAGACTTGCGTTTAATTAGTATTATGATCATTTTTGCTGTAATTTTAGACCAACGTTGATATAAAAGTGCACAAACCATGAATTTATAAAACTGGGCAACACACGTTAGTATTTAGATGCACAAGTGTTGATCCATATTCGTCATAAAAAACGCGTTTCGCCACCTTTCATTTCATTTAATGCCCAGAATCCAAAAAGAAGAAAAGTAAAAATAAATTATGCTTTTTCAGTGGATAATGTACTCAAAACCCTTTTTCCACCTTTGGTATGTCATTAATTAGCCCGATTTTGTTGCTCTTTAAGCACTTTATCAAAGGCAACTCTTTTGCTAATAACAAGGCATGAAAAAAAAAACGTTTTTTATTCTCTCCTCAAATGCGAGCGTTTAATGACTCTAAAAGAAGAGGTCATTGAAATGTTTTTTTAGAAAAAGAAAAAAAAAAATGAAAAAGATGTCACGTTAAGCAACACATGGTAATATAACAGCCAAAAGAAATCGCTGCATTGCAACCACTTGTATCGTTAGTAACCAGAGCGTTCTAATATTTCATGCAAAGTGATTCCAAAAAGCATTTGTTTTTTTAAATGTGAAGTATTTACTCGAAATTAAGAGCTAAAAACAAGTGTTTACGTCAATTTTCGTTGATAATTTCGATACGTAATCGTGTTGTCACACAAAGGCTTACCATGTAAAGCATGCACCAATGAAAATAGAGCTCTTGAATTGAACAAAGCTAACAAGGACCTCCTCTAGCTAAGTGGGTCCCATAAAGGTCCAAATATTTGATCACCACGTGGCAGACGATAAAGCCAGGTGTTTTTTTTATCTGTGCAGGTCCCATTGTGAGTTTCAGGTGGGTCCCGTTCCCATCTCCCATATAATTTAGTGTTATTTAATCAATCAGTGTTGCGAGATACAAATAATATTATATTTCCTTTCAAGCAAAAAAAAAAAAAAATAATAAAATAAATTATACGATATTTATTTTTTGAGGAAATAAGCATTACGAAGTAAGTAAGTAACTCTATAATTTACATGGAGAAGTAACTGTATTATTTTTTATTTCTCAAAAGACAGTGATATATCATTATTGGGATTAAACAAAGTAAATGGTAAAATTATTTTAAATTTATACGACCTACACTTTGTGTCCAAAAGAAAATTTGACATGCAGAGTCGCATGAAGTTTCATTATTATTATTATAGGTAGTAAGTAAACCTGTATCATGCATGGAGTTACGTGTAAATATATTCAAATTTTCGTGACTTTTTTGGGATAAAAGTTAAAATAAACAATGTTTTTTGTTCACAAGTACTATATTACATACTGTATTTTAGTTTTATTTTACATGAACTAATTGGAAACGATGATGAACTCTTTTTATATTTAATTTTGAATTTAGAATTTTCGAAAATTAAATATTAATGAACTAAGTGACCTTTTTTTGTAGAAAATTTTAATTCAAGATGTATGATATGTTGTGAACTTGTGATGTTTTCTCGACAATTACTAAAAAAAATGCTTATTTATACTTATGGACCTTATATTGGACGATCTAATTGTACTATCATTCGGAAGGCTCATTGATCATTGATGAATTATGTCTACAACTTTTACGCATTTTAACATATTGCGATCCCTTTTTCCGGCGCAAATAGTCTATGTACTTTGAAGCTTTTGCACCTAGAGCTTTTGTCGACTTCCTGTAAAAAAAAAAATACAAAATCTCAGCTGTGATCTTATTTTTCATAGTTAAATCTCAGTTCACCCGATAATATCATTACCAACCAAACTATATAAAGTTTTAGTAATAAAAAATTGCAGGCAGCACACTTGAAGTTCATTAAAAAAAATTTATTACGTGATGTTTTTTGTACATATATTATCTTAGAAATAAGGTCACGTACATTGTACATTTCCGATTTAATCAGAAATTGATTGAAATGTCTAGTAAAAATGTCACAGTCATAAAAAAAATGAAATTTTAAAACTTAATAGGGATCAATTAGCTAAAGTGTGTAAACTACAAGCGCCAAAATTGCAAATAAACCTAAATACAAACAAAAACATGCACCAAATGAAGCCAGCGGTGAATTCCCTTTGACCATTACAACAAAAGTCAAAGCCAAAATGGCGAAGCGAAAAATACGGGTCCTTTCCAGAAAAAAAAAAATCAAATTAAACAATACACAAACAAAACAAAACGCATCGCTTTATTCTTAATTAGTTTAATATTATTATATTAAGTCCTGCCTGTTTGGCTATAAATAATAAACAATTATTCACCAACCCAACCCAGTAGTCAAGTTCAGTTATCCACCATTTCCTTTCTCTCACTCTCACTTATTCTACTTCCCAAAGTCAGCGCAGTCCTTTCTCTCTCTCTCCACTCGGTCCCACCAAAAATGTCTGAAGATTGGGACCTCAACGCCGTGGTACGAAGCTGCAACTTCACAGCGCCGCCCATAACCGCCCAAACCCATGGCCTCAATCACATCTCCGCCACGTCATCATCCCAACCCACCCAGACCAAAAGCTTTCCGTTTCTAAACGACGTCGCTTTCAAGGAGCTTCAACAGCAGTTCTTCTTCTACAAACCGCCACCTCAGCAATCCTCCTCCGTCTCCTCTTCCTCCTCCTCCTCCTCCTCCTCCACCACCGTCTCCCTCGCCGCCGATAAGCTCTCCGATCTCGGCGGCGCTTGGACGAGGCTCAGCTTTTCCGACCAACCCGCCGCCAAACCCGAGACGAAAAAGGCCGTCAACCCTGACGCGCGTGCCGTTTCTAGGCGCGTGATGAACGACGTGCGACCGGAGCATCTCCTTTATAGGCCGCAAATCAAAAGGTGATAATATCGCGTCATTTTTTTTTTCCCTGGATATGTATTATATTATTTGTTGCATGGTTTTAAAATTACAATTTTACAGGAAGAATATGAAGAAAGTGGTTCGCACGATGACTAAGGAGAGTCTCTATTCCGACGTTTGGTCTTGGCGTAAATACGGCCAAAAGCCCATCAAAGGCTCTCCACACCCAAGGTTCTGTATATGAAACCAAAAATCATATGTATATAAATCGATGAATGTGTAAAATTGATTGTGAATACAAATCAAGAACACATATTTAACGTCAAAAATCAAAGTCCGGAAAAAATAATTACAATTCGTGACGTGACATTAGCTAAGGTCCGATATCAAGATCAATTGACAAAGAGAAGAGTAACACATGACTCTATAAAATTTTGTCGATCCACATTTTGATATATGGGATTCTTAACGGCATAAAATGTCATAAGAATGTGATAAAATCCTAAGAGAAAAATAAGAACACATAATTAAATTATTTATTAGACAATTTCAGATTTTTAGGCATGGCGGGTCGAATTCATTCGGATCATAAAACTTTAACGCACATTTTGCATGCTGACATTGTACCAGGAACTACTATCGGTGCAGCAGCTGGAGAGGGTGTCCGGCGCGTAAACAAGTCGAGCGGAGCCAGAAAAACCCAGATTTGTATGTTGTCACATTCTCCGGCGAACATCGTCACGCTCGCTCCTCCTCTGACGAAGACCGTCCCCACATCCCCTCTGTCACCTTGCCTCTGCCACCGCCCCCAGATGTATCAGTCCCGGAGAAAACAATGGAAGAAGAAGAGGAGGATCAACTTTTCGCTAATCTTGATGAGGTGGACCTATTCGATGGCTTCTTCTTCGACTAGGGTTCGATTCTCGTGGGTGGTGGTAATTAGGGAGTCGCCGGAGAGCCGCCGTAAGGTGGTTGGCTTTTAGATATCTAGTTTATCTTAATGTGTGCATGGTTTAGTTTTATATAATGTTTTATAAGTTTGTGTTAATTAGAAAGAAATAAAGAAGAGAGAGATAGATGAAGAAATCTAATTTCTCTCCATAAATGTAGGTTTGTACTCTTGTATGTTACTTTTTTATATTTTAATTTAAATGGTTTGACCGGCTTTTTTCCCTAATTTGATATCCTTATATATAATTAAATATGATATATAATATAACGCCAGTGTCGAACTATAATTTTGTATATACATATATATTATATTTGACGTTTCCAAAGTGGAATGAGCAGGCATTGCAAGACCAAATGACTCTGACGAGCTTTACAGTACTAGTAAGAATTTTTATGTTATAACGCATAAATTTAGTATAAGAGACCAAACTTTAATATTACATAGATATATGTATATATATATATATATATATATATATATATATATTATATTTTATGGTTCGACACGGCTTTTTTTTTTTTTTTTTTGGCTCAAGAAGGTTCGACATGGTTGTGATTTCGAAATGATTCTTTCTGTGTGTTTGAAAATCCAGGTAAATCATACACGTCAGCAAACGGTTTTGGTTGTCAGTTATGTGACTATGTGTCAGTCATTGGGAATTGAGAAACTCATTTTCCACCTGAACAGTTATATAGAAACAAACAAAAAGAAAAAAAAAAAAAAAGTAATTGAGACCGAACGATAAGAAAATAAAAAAACAATCAATTTCACGGCCTTTTTACACTTTTTAGTGGAAGTGTCAAATACCAGCTTCCTAGGTCAATGCCACGTGGCTGAAGAATGGGTGCTGCATGAAAATTGAAAAGTAACACGAGTGTTACATTTTTTATTTTATTTTTGCTCGACGAGTGTTACATTTTTCTTTTTAACAAAAATGACTTTCATCAAAGAATCAGCGCCCACTAATATGATGATATGAGTGAGGTTTGGATCACATATCAGTGAATCCCACTTATATTAGAATAACAGCGGACGCTGATTTATCTATTATCTTTTTTTTTATTATTATTATTCTTTCTAAACATGAGTCGAGATTTGTCTATAAAGTACTATGAACATCATGGGAAACTTAATTGAACGAGTGTTTGGGACTATAATATATTACTATTGTTTTCTCTTGTCAGAGACGTGGCCTATCGGCAGTGACGGAGCCAGAAAAGCCCATCAAGGGGGGCTAATTTGAAAAAAAAAATCAGGGGACTTGATTGTAAAGAATTTATAAAAATTGGGCCAAAAGTATAAATTTTCAAGGAAAAATTGGCTAAAAGTGCAAAAAAAAAAAAATTGAAGGGGGGCTTCTGGGCCTATGCTGGCTCCGTCATTGCCTATCGGTGACATGCAGGACCGGCTTCTCTAGTGACACGTGAGATTAATTGCGTGTGATAACTAATTATAGTGTGTCTGAATAATGAAAAATACAACTAAATTAAAAATTCATTTAATCGGAGAAAGAAGTATCTTGATGAACGATGTCAAATACGGTTGTTACTTGGAGAATGTACAAGAGTATGGTGTGATTAAGTTGTTGTATTGAAATTTAACCTCATTGGCTATTTACTTTGAATTTAAATATTATGTACTTCGTCGGATCAGTTAGTTGATGATGTTTTATTTATTGTTTTAATTGAGTAAATTGGTATATCGAAAACAACAATATTAGATTGAAATTACTACAACAATTTAATTGAATTTAAATTAGTATGTTTTAATTGTTTTAAATCAAATTATTTAATTTCAATAACCAATACTACATATTAGATGGTCATTATATTTAGAGAGAATGAAAATTACTCTAGAGATGAGAGCATTGCAAAATATTGAATTCCGATAATTAAAATCCTCGAATACTTATTCTTATCGATAGAAGATTAGGTAAATTAAATAAATAACTTTTGCATACCTTTTTAAGATTACTTCTCTCCGATAATGTCGCCTCGCTCTTCGCTCTCGAATTTGGTTTAGATTGATTCTAAAAAAGCTTATTTCCTTCTAAAAGATGGCGTGAAAGGCAACTATTTTAGTTTTTTATACGTTTATGCACTCTATTTCTCATCGACCATTCAACATTTTATACTCGGTATGACGGAATTTCCAAAGAACACGATAAACTTTATTCATTTTAATTTTTATGATTATGTCACAACAATAACGTCTATGATTGACACATTTCATATGAATCTGGCCATTGACCGTCACATCATTATACGTCTATGATGTTTGCTATAAAAGTCTTAATCGTATTTATTATATGTATATTGTTGCTTTGTTTTTTATTTTTTTTTATTTTCCTGATATAAAATATACGTTCAACGACAACATATATTGTCGGTGAAAATCATATTCAGCGATAGAGCAAAGGCAACAACAAGTGTAGGCCAATATTTCAATAGAAAGCACTTAAATGATAGTAAAGTACCCTATACCAATGTTAATTTATGGACAGTCTAGCAAAGTAGACACTTGCAGACGTTGATTTTGCAAACTATCTAACGTTTCGTTAATTTTGTAATTTAGTCATTAAAAAAAATAAACGATTCAATAACAAGTGTACGCCAATATTTCAATAGAAAGCACTTAAATGCTAGTAAAGTACCCTATACCAATGTACGTTCAACGACAACATATATTGTCGGTGAAAATCATATTCAGCGATACAGCAAAGGCAACAACAAGTGTTGGCCAATATTTCAATAGAAAGCACTTAAATGATAGTAAAGTACCCTATACCAATGTTAATTTATGGGCAGTCTAGCAAAGTAGATATTTGCAGATGTTGATTTTGCAAACTATCTAACGTTTCGTTAATTTTGTAATTTAGTCATTAAAAAAAATAAACGATTCAATAAAGACCATAGTACCCTATAGTTACTAGCCCACATTTTCAAAATTAAATTAGTAAAAAAATAATAAGAGAAAGGAAACTAGATATCCAAATAAATCAATTAATTAATAATAAATAAATAAATAAAAACTAAATCATACTACACAATTCATGTAATAACTTTTAATTAATTTATTTTAGCAAGAAGAGGTGAAAACGTGATAAATGATTGACAACAAAAAATATCAAGGGCAAGCTCTGATCAATGCAGGAGTTTCGGGGGATTTTATATAATTTGTCGTTTTTTTATGTTTTTTTTTTCGCATCGACTTAAACTCCACTACTGCTTAGCGATTAATGCTATTTGTCAATGATCTAATCGTGTTGTTTTTTTCTTATTTTTTTTTCTTTTTTGTAATGTTTAGAGTGATTCACAAAAAAATATTTAACCAATTATATCGCCTTTAGGTAAATAGAGCTACAACATCTACAAATCTATATATTTTAGTCAAAATTATAAAAATAACAATGACTATTTTAAAGTAATTATTTTCAAAAGCTAGCCAATTATTATATTTAAAAATGAAATAGTAATTAGTAAATTAATCCTAAAACAGTAAATAAATTAAAAAATAAAAATTGTACAAGAATGAAGAAAAATGACTGTTTTCAATTTTAAAAAGAGATTTGTAACTAACTAGGCCACTTTAAACATGTGATTTTGGATCTAGCCTATGTTTGACAATTTGTAGGGATATAGTCAAATGACTTATGTGGCAATAATTAATGTCTGATTTGCCCTTATTTATTAATAAATTCGTCACTAAATTCGTCACTTTCTATTTCCTATTTTTTTTCAAATAATTTTGTTTGCATCAAAACTTAAAAAATTCGTATCTTTCGCATACGAACTCGAAATTGAGTGATTTCAAATCATACAAATTCGTGGCGTCGAGATCTTCAAAAATAGACCCAATGTGTTTGATGAAAAATTATGTTTAATGCATCATATTTACATTTCCATTTTTTTTATAATTTCAAAAAATTTCCGTTATTTCCATATTTAAAGTAGATTTTTCTACATCTATGGTATTAAACATTATTTTTCATCAAAAACAATATCTATTTTTGAAGATCTCGGTGTCACGAATCCGTAGGATTTAGAATCACTCAATTTCGAGTTCATATGAGATAGATATGGTTTTTTGAAGTTTTTATGTAAAAAAAGTGTCGGAAAAAAATAAGAGAGAGAAAATGACGAATTTATTAATAAATAAGGGTAAATAATACCTTAATTATTGCTACATAATCATGTTGGTTATTTCCCTAAAAGTTGTGAAACATAGGCTAAAAACAAATTTCATAGTTTCATTTTGGTTATTTCGCTAGAATGCCCTTTTAAAAACCTCATTTTCGCAATAAATATTTGAAGTTTGCTATTCTTACAATAAAGTATGAAAAACGGCTATGGAGAAGCAATAATCACTAGGATGTTTTACTCTGCTATATATCAGTCTAGACATTTTTCTGTTTTGTGGGCGTAGTAATCTATTGGTTGGGCTTTTGAGTGGGTCAGATATCAAAGCCCAAACGTTTTTTCTTGGTCATATTTGACGTGGCGAATAAAGATTCGCTACGTAATATCACTAAACTACATCCGAGCGCACCTAATTGATTCCAACACCACCGCAGTTCTCCTCGCTAAGCCCTTCTTCTTCTTCTTTAGGCCTTCCTTGCTGCGATTCAATACCTTCACGGTCCAGTAGAGAGAGAGAGAGATAGAGAGAGAGAGAGAGAGAGATTCGTCGAAACCCTAAGAGAGATGTTTCTGCGAGCGATTGCGCGGCCATTGTTGGCGAGGGTGAAGCCGACGACCGGGATCGTGGGACTGGACGTTGTGCCGAACGCGAGGGAGGTCTTGATCGAGCTCTACAGCAAGACTCTCGACGAGGTCCGAGCGATTCCCGAGGACGAGGGATACCGGAAGGCCGTCGAGAGCTTCACGCGCCACCGCCTGAAGGTGTGCCAGGAGGAGAACGACTGGGAGGTCATCGAGAAGCGGATCGCCTGCGGCCAGGTCGAGGAACTCATCGAGGAGGCTCGCGACGAGCTCACTCTCATCTCCAAGATGATCGGTCAGTACCTTTATAAATACTTTTATTCTGCAATGTCGTCTCTGTTCGGTAGAGGTTGCCATATATTGATTGAAATTTGAGAGAGACAGCTTTCTACCAGATTTTTTTATTTAGACGTATCTAGATAAATTTGAAAATTTTATTTTGATTATGGTTCTCTCAGGTCAAGACAATCTTTTTTTCCCTGTATGTTAAAGTTGATACTTGTTATCAGGGATTTGATAAACAAAAATGGGAAGAGTTTGAGAAGATGAATGTTCACTTAGACAATTAGAAACGTGATTGTTGTCTTAGAAACGTTGGGAATCGATACTGCTCAGAGACCTTAAGTTACTGCCAGAATGATATTTTGAAAGAGAATTGATTTGTGTTTCTTCATGGACTGTGATTCCAGTAGAAGAAAAGTTCATGTAGTTCTGAATAACTCGAAAGAAGATTGAATTGCCTGCTGTTGCTTTTGTGTTACCGCTGCATTTTGACCCCGTTGTGTTTGTCGATTTAAGCTTATCAAATAGGTTAATGCGAATGATTTAGAAGGCTTACTTGAATTTAATTTACACATTTGTAGTGATTGCATTTAATCGTTTGGATAAGAATTTATGATCTACTTAAAATTGGAAATACCTATATCAGTTGATCGTTTTTCGGTTTCTGGATCGAGGTTTGGAAATCACAAGGTGGCACTTTTCATCCCAAACATGTACTGCGATAGTCTGAACAACGAACATCCTACTAATAAATATAAATTAGAGCTCCGTGCAGATTCACGATTTTTAGGTTCTATGGCATTGTGTTTCGGTTCCTTCTTGTATAGCTCTCAATCCGTGTTTCCATTTTTTCGCTGCCTGAACTGTGACTTAGAAACTGATAAAGACGTGGGTTTTGTTTTCAGAGTGGGACCCGTGGGGCGTCCCTGAAGACCATGTAGTCGAGATAGTGGAAAACAACGCTCCGGTTCCACCACATGTTCCTATACACCGACCCGGTCCTCTTCCCCAAGACTTTTACAAAACGCTCGAAGACCTCACGGCTTCCTCGAAAAGGCCGCTACCTCCTCCGCCGGAAGTCTCCTCCATCACCGAGCCAGAAAAGAAAGAGTAAATTAATTTAGCCCGGGATCTGCAATATCTTTTTTTTTTCTTCCCCTCAGATGCTCTTTGCTAGATTGAACCGAGTTTGATAACGGGACAAGAAGCTTGACATGTTTAATAATGCGCATTTGACTCGCCTCACAGGCCCTTTTTCACTTCTCTTGTGTTTGGATTTTTTTGTGGTTGATCGCATTGTATCCAAAAGACGCCACGTTTTTTTTTTTTTTTTTTTTTTTTTTTTTTTTTTCTAGAATTTATCATTTTTTTTTAAATTATTATTATTTACTTTCAACCTGCAAAGTAAGTAGTCATGGAGTCATGGCAAAGCGTTTCGTGTGGCTGTAAAAGAGATGGAATCTCATAAACTATATGTTACTACAATGCAAATTATTAAGTTCTTCAAGTATTGGATATTCAAGAAGCAATTGTGTTTAATCAGTAATCACTGCCACTGAGTTGAAAATAGATCTGACAACGAGTACAATTCTAAAAATCCAAGACCTATCAGCCTATCACCAGTCCTTTTTTTTTTAACAGAGAGATTACTCAGCAGCCTCTGCACGAGCACTCACCTCTCTTGAAGCAATGAATTCGGTTCCCGTCTCGCACGGTGATCACTCTGTCAACAAGCCCAGAAATCAATGCTATGAAGTTGTGACACTCGCTGCAAATCCTCATGTTTTTGTTGACGTGTATCGGAGAATTCGGCGGCCTGTTGAGAAGACCGAACGTGACCGCCAACTTCTCACTGTGATAAGCCGAACCCTCCGTGCCTGTACTCGTCGTAAGTCCTAGTTCCCTCAGCTCGGTCGTCAACGATACTATTTTTCCGTGGATCTCGTCCATCTGCGGGTGAGACCGATCACCCGCGTCGAACACGTGAACTCTTTCCCTAACCTCTATCCAGCTCCGTCCCATGTTCTTGACCAACCCTCTGTCTCTCATCAGATCGCGGGTCTTCTTCGCCAGGTCAGCACGACCAGAGTCGTCGTACAAGTTGGCCTGGAGAGAGTAGAATGACGTGTCGTTCGGGTCGAGCTGAACGCCTCTTCGGAACATGTCTTCTCCGATGAGTAAGTTTCCGTGGAGTCTGCAAGAGCTTAACAACGTCTTGTAGATCAAAGGGTGTGGCTCGAAGGGGATGTGGCCGATCATTTCCATGGCGTTCTCGAGCTGCCCGTCTCGCCCGAGTAGATCCACTAAACAGACGTAGTGATCGAGCCGCGGGGCTATTCTGTACCTGATCTTCATGGATTGGAAATACTCGAGCCCGAGGTCAACAAGACCGCCGCGGCTGCAGGCAAAGAGCAGCGACGAGAACGTGACCGAGTCGGGTTCGAACCCCGATATTCTCATGTCGTCAAAGCTCGAGAGAGCTTCCGCGACGAGCCCGTTCGAGGCCAGCCCTGATATCAACCCGTTCCACGACACTATATCCGGCTCCGATACCTCTTTGAAGGCTCTGCGACCGTCGCTTTCGCTACCGCTTTTCCAGTACAAGTCGATCAACGCGTTGGAGACTGAGTTGGAGCCGCGGAAACCCGATTTGACCGCTTGGCAATGGAGTTGCTTTCCGGTCTCCGCCGACGATGCCGCGGCCGAGGCGGACAAGAATCCGGCGAGGCTGAACCCGTCCATCTTGACACCGTCGTCGCTCATGGGCTTGATGAGCGAGAGGGCTTTATCGGGCTGGCCCGACTTGTTCATCCGCGTGGCTAAGCCCGTGTACGTGACCACGTCTCTCCGCTTCATCGAGCTAAGAACTCGCCACGATTCGTTGACCATCCCGAGAGCTGCGTAAGCGTCCACGAGGGCGTTCCCCACGGCCATATCCGACCCCAGTTCGGACTTGATCACGAGCCCGTGGAGCTTCAGTGTCTGACTCCGAGACTTGACCACGCTGCAACCCCGGAGAACCGCGGAGATCGTGAACGAATTCGGTTCCAGTCCTCGGCTTCGCATACACGAAAACCACTCGAACGAGTCTCGTTCGAACCCGTGTTCGACCAAACCGGAGAGGAGAGAAGTCCACGAGACGACGTTCGGCGAGGCTATTTCGCAGAACGCTCTCAGAGCATCGTCAACACCGTGGCTCGAACACGTGGTGTACATCTCGACAAGCCCATTTCCGACCGAAACGTTGTCCTCCAAGCCAGCCGAGATAGCCCGGGAGTGAATCTGCTTTCCGAGCTCAAGCGACGAGACCGCCGAACAAGCCTTCAGGAGACTCGAATATGTGAAGCCGTTCGGTCTTACCCCGAAAGATTCCATCTCATTTAAAGCCGAAATAGCTTCCTTGACTCGCAAGCTACTGGTGAAGCCTGAAATGAGAGAGGTCCAGAGCAACACGTCCTTCTCGGTCGTCAAGTGCAAGACCTTCGTGGCCTCGACCATCCTCCGGGACTTCGAGTACATGTCCACGAGAGCGGTCTTCAGAGCCAGACTAAGCTTGATTCCCAGGACAATTAAATGGGTGTGAAGTAACTTCCCGTGATCACTCGGTGCCGCCAATAGCTTCACGAAAGTGAATTCGTTCGGAGAGATTCGGGCTCGGACCATCTCGGCGTAGTGCCTGAGAGCCGATCGCCATTTCCGAGCCTGGACGAGAGAAGAGATCATCGTGGTCCAAGACACAGTGTCCCCGCTACTTTTTATGTCTCCGAACACCTTACGAGCTGCGAGTGCGAGACCGGATTTCGCGTAGAAGTCCATCAGCGAGCTGAGGAGAAACGTGTTGGACCCGAACCCGAGTTTCACGGCGTATCCGTGAACACGACCAGCCTCGGCAAGATCTCCGGAATCGGAGCAAGCCCTCAAGACGCTCGAGCACGTGAACTCGTTCGGCCTCTCGCCGGAGACCACCATCGAGCCGAAGAGTTCAATCGCCTCGCTGGACTTTCTGCTCCTCGAGTAAGCCGAGACCAAGCCGGTCCATGAAACGACGTCTCTGTGAGGCATTTCGTCGAATAAGTGGCGTGCGGTTTCGGGTCCGAAGCACTTTGCGTAGAGAGTCAACAGGTTGTTGCACAGATAGAGGTTTCCGTGGAGACCCAGTTTGGTGATCGGACTGTGAACGCATAGACATTGTTCCAGTGACTCTGATGATGATGATCTGCATAGTGAGAGAAGAATCCTCAGGCACGTGTCTTCGAGACTGTGTTGGACTTCGTTTCTGTTGGTGAAGAGCTTGGTGGCCACTCTATTTGCTACGGACATAACACTCGATGCTTCGATTCTTTGAAATGAATAAAATGACGTCCAATGATGGTTCTTTTGCTATGTTTTTGCCTCAAAACATAGTGATGCGTGTGTGACTGTGTCATAGCATTTTTTTTATTACTTGCCCTCTGTGTTTTATATTTAAGAGGAAAATGAGTCACAAAATTATATACCTTATATGATTAATAGGAAAATATTATCTGTATCTTCCGTATTTTAGTTAAATTTTTGTCTGCATACATTGTATTTTTCAGGTAGATTACAATTTTAATTAGGATTGTTATGCCGTTATTTTCACATGTTATAAATAACATCCCGAATACAAAAAAAAAATAATGACACATCAAGCTCATACACAAAGCTCGAGCAGACAAGCAAACTCATGCGCCAAACTCTGAATCAACATTCATAAGATTGTCTCTCAAACGAGCTCTCAAAGCATGTTTTCAATCTAGACTCTTTGACAAATCTTCAAGACAAAGCCATAAACATGACCACCTGGTCGACCAAAGAAGAGGATCACCTGGCCGTCGTCACTCGGCCAAAACCACTGGGTCGTCTTCACTCGGTTAAGACCATCCGGCCGTCTTCACTCGGCCAAGATCACCTGATTGTCTCCACCACCCAACAATGTACTTATCACCAAACCCTTGGCTCCTATAGATACCCCATCGAGAATTTCTATTACGACGAGATGCGAGATCCTCGAAGACACGTGTTGGCGACTTCGTCCTTCATCGCCTCTTTTCTGCCACGTCGTTCCTATATTTGAATGGCCTCAGTAGAAATCATCAACTCTTCGGGTTTCAAGGCGAGATCACATCTCCTGCGTTGACGTCGACTTTGTCATGGTCTTTGGCTGCTACATTATGAGCTCGTGAATGGAGTTGGGCCGGACCCTATTGTCTTGTTAAATTCGTACGACAATAATCAACAGAATTCAATAAATAAATGTCGTTTATTAATTGTTTAAGCCATTTTGTTGAAATGGGCTTTGGTGATCATTGGACTCTGGCAGCTCAACATCAAATTATTTAATGGGGTCGAACTCTACCCCACACATAAACCTCGAGGCCTCGGTCGGTGTTTCCACCATTGGCGGTTCTCATGTTACGATGGTGCCTTGCAGCGGGCGTCAGAGAGCATGAGGATGCTAACAATGACAAAGTACTCGGCGAGGAGTGTCAGGGGCTGGAGGTTAGGCGGCGACAAACTTGTGATATTTGAAATTTGGCTTTATTTTTTTTTCTTAAACCGTATGCTTTGTTTGTTTGGTTATTTGTTTTTTGTTTTGAGTTTTGGTATCGTTGGTGACTCTTTTTCGTGGTTGGTTTTTTTCTATTGTGATTTTGATGGGAGACAGATTAGTCGTCATCCCCCATCTCGGTCGTAATTTTCTATTAGACTTTGATCAATACAAGCAGTGACGGAGCCAGTATAGGCCCAGGGGGGGCTTAAGCCACTCCTCAATTTTTTTTTGTATTTTTTGCTCATTTTTTAAAAAAATTACTTGAAAATTTATACTTTTGGCCCAATTTTTATAAAAATTTTACAATCAAGCCCCCCTGAAACTTTTTTTTCAAATTAACCCCCCTGGTGGGTTTTTCTGGCTCCGTCACTGAATACAAGCTGAAGAATTTTCTTTATGATCATCGGATCTCGGTTGAATGGATCTTTCCATCTACCAATATGAGCATTTTGAAAGAGCTTTATGAGTGCTCGAAGTTAAATGTGCGTTTTATTTTTCTCGTTATCGGAAGTATGCACAAGATGAACGATTATCCATATTTAGCGTTAAGTTCTTTCGGACTTAAGTTTACGGTGTGCTTTGTATTATTATACTGTAATCAAATGTATTTTTCCTCATATTTAATAGAACCTGTATAAAAAAAATGATTGAAATCGGTATACTAAATTCACTGAGCCACGACGTTGCTATTGAGTTGGGAACTCGAAGAACTTCCATACAAAATCAATAATTCGGGTTGGGAGTATTTTTTTTTTTATTTTTTTTACTTTTAATTTGGTTATGGGCCAATATAAAGCTTGAAATAAAGGGACTATTTGAACAAATTACTCAAATTTTAAATTTTATGTACGAACTAAAAATATTTAATTTTCCCAAAAGCACTAGCAAAATTAATATAAAAGGAAAGTACCAATATAAGTCTAATTAGTTTCATTTAACATTGGATGAGGGATTGGGATCTTTCGTAGCCATCTCAATAGTCGTCTCTTCTCTGTTCTCAAGTCTTTTCAACTTTGTTTCTCTCTCTCTCTCTCTCTACATTCCAGTCCCTTCGTTTATCTTTCGCTCTCTCTGGTGGCTATGGCGTCCGATCTAGAGAAGGAAGCCAAAGAAGCTTTCATCGACGATCACTTCGAACTCGCCGTCAAGCTCTACTCCGAAGCAATCGCTCTGAGCCCGAACAACCCTGACCTCTACGTCGACCGTGCTCAGGCCAACATCAAGTCCTCCAATTACACTGGTAATTCAAAGGAAATCCGCTTCAATCTCCATTGAATGTTTTTCAGTAGAGAAAGTCAAGTCTCTTAATTTATTTTTTCTTCCAATAAATTCGTCTTGAATCAATTCTTGTCGTGTTTTATTTGATTTGAAGTACCAATTTTACTTCGCGAACCTTCTTTGGACTAAACTCCAGTCTTGTGACGATTAGATTGCATATCTTGGAAATTACGAAGTGTTGACGATGTTTAAAATTTGTATGATTTTTTCAACATATAATATATATATTTTCATGATTTCGTGTCTGACAAGTGGTTGCCTAGAGTTCCTTCGTGATGTTGGTATTCATATTATTCCATAGCCATAAAGAATTGATTTTGTGCGCACTTCTGCGTTTTCAAGTCATCTACGTGATTAGTATAAGAATTATGCTTAAGAGGATAAATAATCTCATCTCTGCGTTTCTTTTTTATTATATATTATTTTTGGTATGGTTGAAAATCTGTGGAATATCTGGGCGTAATTCTTCGTGTGTCGATATTCTTTTGCAGAGGCTATTTCAGATGCAAACAAAGCGATTGAGTTGGATCCTTCGAATTCAAAAGCTTACTTAAGAAAAGGGTACATATTTTTTTATTTTTTTATATTTGTTTTAGGGATAAGAGATTCAAAAGCTCTTCCCTTTTCCATATTAAGATGTCAAAACCCTTGTCCCCTTTTCCCAGTTTTTGTACGGTGTAGAGTCTCCATTAACATTGATGAGACCATATGTATACCTTCGGCATTGTGATGTATTTTAAGTTCGTGATTAACGAGGTTTAGAATAATTGTAAATTCTTGCTATGCCTGGTTACAGAACTGCCTGCATCAAACTAGAGGAATACGAGACTGCTAAGGTGGCATTGGAAAAAGGTGCTTCTTTGCAACCGGGGGACTCGAGATTCACTACTATGATCAAAGAATGCGATGAACGCATATCAGGTGAGTAGTCCATTATGGCAAAGTCTACGAAGCTTAGTAATTAGATGTTTTTAGCTTCTCATGATTAAAACGGCGTCGTTTGTTTGTGATTTTGCATATTTATTCAGAGGAGATTGCCGCTATGGAAAAGCAGTTGGCTGAAACAACAAAAGATGCCCAGCCCGTCGAGACTCTGAAGGTACTTGCCGATCAGGTCACAGTAACTCCACCCAAACCAAAATACAGGTCAGAGAAACTTGTGATCGTCCTTTATTTCTGCTTTTGGGTTGTACGCACTTCTTTTGCATACTGTTCCCACTGTTTTTCATTTAATTGTTTATATCTAATATAACCGTGGTGTCCGGGTCAAACCCGAGTAAAATCCATGAGGCCCAACTGTTGGGTACCAGGGAAATCGAACCGGGGACTGATAAGGTCCCATAATCACCCTTACCACTCAACCAACCCCATGGGGTTGCTTTTCGTGGAAGTATTATGGAAGATAGATATCGTTAAAAGTATTCGTAGTTCTGGAAATATATTTGTAACCTGATGAGATCATATTGAATCTTGTAAAAAAAAACCTTTGCAGGCATGAGTTTTACCAGAAGCCAGAAGAAGTGGTTGTAACTGTATTTGCCAAGGGCGTACCAGCCGACAATGTCGCAGTCGAGTTTGGCGAGCAAATAGTATGATTTTTATACACGTCCTTGATCAATCCTTTTTCCTAGGTCTTTTGAAACAGCTGTTTCCTTTTGTTTGCAGCTAAGTGTTCTTATCGCTCGTCCCGGCGAAGATGAATATCACTTTCAGACTCGCTTGTTTGGGAAGGTAATGTCTTCGAGCCATTGACTGATATAACAAGTAGAGAAATATATACCCATCTAAGAAATGTTATGTGGTAGATATGATGTCCGTTCTTGTAAAACTTTCTTTTGTCCCTACCCTACTATAATAATTAACTGGTATTTTTTTTTTCTTTCCGTTTTCGTTAAATTTCGGGGAACAGATCATACCAGATAAGTGCAGGCACGATGTTTTGGGTACTAAAGTTGAGATTCGCCTCGCCAAAGCTGAAAACATTCACTGGGCGTGTCTTGAATTCAGAAAAGACGGTGGTGTCCAACAGACCGCTAGTGCTTCAGGTGAGTAAATGTTTACCTTCACGATTATCCTTAAATCAATGCAACATTCGTGTCACTCATTCTCGGCCCACGAATTCAGTTTCTGCAATTCAAAGACCATCATACCCATCTTCGAAACCCAAAAGAGTAGACTGGGACAAGCTTGAAGCTGAAGTCAAGAAAGAGGTCCGAATCTCGCCTTCTCAATTAAGCTGATGAAATTCATAGTTTCGAGGGTTTTATTTACCCGTCAACTGTTTCGGGTTTTGTTTTCCAGGAGAAAGATGAGAAGCTTGATGGGGACGCAGCGTTGAATAAATTTTTCCGGGAGATATACAAGGATGCCGACGAGGACACGAGAAGAGCCATGAGTAAATCTTTTGTAAGTCGAGCTGTGTCTATCTTAATCTTAAGTGATTCGAATCTAATAATTAAAAATAAAATTACCACCGTTAAGTTTCGTTCTTGTCACATGGCATTTTGTTTTGCGCAGCTGGAGTCAAACGGGACAGTGCTGTCGACAAATTGGAAAGAAGTAGGAACGAAGAAGGTCGAGGGAAGTCCTCCGGATGGAATGGAGTTGAAAAAGTGGGAAAGTTAGTGTTGAGCAAGCGTGATGTTCAATATTTTATTTAATTTTTTTTTTCCTTCGAAAGTTTGATTTTGTTTGAGAGCAGTACTTAAAAGTTTGAAACTTTCTTATTATGGTTGAGACACTGCTTTGTGTTTTTATGAAATGCTTTTGTTGTATTTTCTAGATTTGCACAATTGAATTGTACCATAAAACTAGCGCCTAACTTGTTTTGTTACCATGGGACTATATCCTGGCATTTCTTCTATAAGTTAAGAGTATGCTCCAAAAGGGAATGCTTGATTTTTTTGAGACAATCTAACCAAATGTGATCACATTAAGAAAATTCTTCAATATTGAAGTTTAAGGGTTATTCATTGTAATCAGTGTTTATATATCGAATATTGAGTTGATAGAAAAGTTAGCTTAAAAGCATATCGTCTATGTTTATAAAAAAAAAAAAAATCGTCTAAAAAAATGGATTAACTGCCTATTCTTTTACAATAATTGTATGCCTCTTTTATATTTTTCTCCTATTTGATATATAAAAAAATAAATGGATTAGCTGCCTATTCTTTTACAATAAATGGATTATTGTCAAACTAATACTCATCTTTTGGATTAACCAAAAGATGAGTATTAGTTTGACAATAAGTATAGAATGCTGCATTAAACATACCGCTAAAATAAATAAAAAAATGGCGCAATCGTAATAATAATAATAATAAAAAAAATTAGAGCAAGTCTTTTCGAAACCCAATAAGAAATTAAGAATAATACCAAACGACAAGTCGTCTATAAGAAACGAGTATAAGTCACAAGTTTTTTATGGCCGTATAAAAAGAGACAAATCCACTACAAGGCATCACATAAAACAGAGATCTCTGAAAAAAAAATGCAATTCTTCGGGGGATCGGAGATCAGCCCGTCGCCGCCGTTGCCGACGGCGAGTGGGAACAACGCGCACATGATGTACGTGTTCAACCGCAACGGCGTTTGCCTGCTTTACAGGGAGTGGAATCGCCCACTGCGAACCCTAAATCAGCAGCAAGATCACAAGCTCATGTTCGGTCTTCTCTTCTCTCTCAAGTCCTTGACCGCCAAGATGGACCCCACGAAGTACCTTTTCTCTTCTTCTTCGCTCAGATCACTTTCTGGTTTCGCTTCTCTTTCTAATTGTCTGGTTTCAGTGCTGATAAAGGAAATCTCGGAGTGCCTCAATTGCCCGGTCAAGGTTGCTCTTTTCACAGCTTCCGTACGAATACCTACAAGCTCAGTTTCATGGAAACTCCTTCTGGAATCAAGGTTTGATTGATCTCTATTTTTTTTTTCTGTCAGTAACAATACGTTTGAAATTATTATTTTTTGTTTGTTTCTTTCTGAATCCCCTTTCTCTGTTTGGAAATTGAGGATTTAAAGTGGCCTTAAAGATGCAATCTTCGATTCGTTAAGCTATGAAATTTTACAAGCTGTGATAATGCGTATGAATTATGTACAAGCTATGAACTTGTACATGTGAATTTTCCTGTGCGTTTAATTTACTTAAAAAAATAACTTGCTTATAGATCCTTGCATTGACTATAAAGGATTGTTAAAGGCTCTTGAAGTGATTTCTACACAGAAATGGGTGTCTTAATCAGTCTTTATGATAATAATGCGTATCGTTATATGATATTAGCACAATTTCATCATGTGCAGATTATCTTGGTTACTCATCCGAGGACCGGTGATTTAAGAGATTCCTTGAAGTACATTTACAACTTGTATGTGGAATATGTTGTCAAGAATCCTCTCTATACGCCTGGATCTGCGATCAAGTAAACTCTCTGTCCTTATCATAGTTTGACACTAACAAATTATATAACAGTGATCTAGTGACTTCGGTTTGGGCTTAACTTGTTCTGTTGGAGTTTCGAAAGTTATACGCGGCTACTCTATGTCTGGTTTACCTTGCGAAAATGGAAACCAGCTCAGAATTAGCGGGTTTTAACTTTAAAGTGTAATATCGACACCGGTTATAAGCAGAGTCATTGAGTTATTGGCTGCATTTTAGTTGGGAATTCTTCTGTTCTTTAGGATTCGATCATAACAAGTTGAAATGCTCATATGGTTTTGTTTGATTTCTGTGTAGGTGTGAGCTATTCGATACGTCTCTTGACCAATACGTCAGAAGCATTGCATAGAGGTAATCCGTCGTATCGCTTCTGCGACACAATTTATTGTCTCCAATCTGCCGGTTAGATCTGTTTGTACGCCCCTTTCTTTGGCTGACTATCGGTTATAACAACTTCTGATCATATGCTGAAATGGAAATATACATCTTTTCTCTGTTATATTTAAATATGTCCAAGATTGATGCTGAGTCGCCACTCCTTTCTTCACTTTTATTCTTCCGAGGAACAATATCGCGGTGAGGTTCATGGAATACTTCTGTCTGGCGAGTCTAATAAACAAATAATTATACTCTGTTGATACCCCAAAGACAATATGAGCTCACATGGCCATAAACTAAAAAGGGAGATCAAGTTCTTATGTTTATTTATATTTCTTTTTTGGTAATCGTTCTTTGATGGCGGAACGACCTGTAGTGGTCCCAATCCTCTAGTGGAAACGAAACGAAACCATACAAGAAACTTAAGGTCGGCTAGTTTTTATTTTGTACGGTTAAAATTAACTTTTTTTTTTTTTTTTTTTTTTTTTCGTTGGTGAAGGAAAACAATAATTTGTGGCCATTGGTTAACTGTAGTACTTGTTTTATAATTTTTTTTTATAAACCCAACGGCTGACCGTCCAATGTGGTCTGGTTAACCAGGTTAACCGTGACCCGCCTAGAAAAGTACAAATCCAGATTAGAAGAATTGACTATTGACTGCTTGTTAGTAAAGGATTCACGTGTCCACCTACACACCATGTTTTTTTTTTTTTTTTACAATACTAATAGAAGTGATATTCTAGGTGTAGAATTGCTATAAGAGATAGAAGAGTCACACATTATATCTCACAAACATTTCATTAGTCAAAGGTTGAGCATGGAAGCAATAGTTCTTTATACCATACCAGCCATTGGGCATGTGATCTCCATGGTTGAGCTTGCAAAACTAATCCTCTCTTCCAAACCCTCACTCTCCATTCACATTCTCATGGCCGACCTTCCGTTCAACTCCGGCGACTCTGCCGCCCCTAACATCGCCTCCGTCGCCGCCGGAGTCCCCTTCATCACGTTCCACCGCCTCCCTCCGGTCTCCCTCTCTCAACCTTCCTATCCCAACCACGAAACCCTAATCTTCGAGCTCCACCGGCTCAGCGAAACCCTCGTCGCCGACGCCCTCTCCGGGATCATCTCCGGCAGCCGTGCCGTCCATGCTTTCGTCATGGATTTCTTCTGCAGCAGTACGCTCACGATCGCTGCCGACCTCGGCGTCCCTCCCTACTTCTTTTTCACTCCCGGCGCCTCCGCACTCTCTTCCTTCCTCTACATCCCGACCCTCCATCGCAACTTCTCGAAGAGCTTCAAAGATCTCGGACATGATTGCATCGTTCACTTGCCCGGAGTGCCGCTGATTCCCGCCACCGACATGCCACGGTCGGTGATGGACCGGAAAGCGGCGTCATACAAATACTTTCTGGATTGCAGTGCGAAGTTTTTCCCGAGGGCGACTGGGATCATCGTCAACACGTTCGAAGCTCTCGAGCCCAGAGCTATCAAGGCCGTATCGGATGGTCTCTGCGTTCCCGATGGTCCGACGCCGAAGGTGCACTGCATAGGCCCGCTGATTCATGGCTCCGGAGACTCGAAGCACGAGTGTCTGACGTGGCTGGATTCGCAGCCGAGGCGGAGCGTGGTGTTCTTGTGCTTCGGGAGCTTGGGGCTGTTCTCGGCCAAACAGCTGAAAGAAATCGCGATCGGATTGGAGAGGAGCGGCGAGAGATTCCTGTGGGTGGTGAGGAATCCGACTCCGGAGAAGAGCCGGAATCTGGCGGCGGCGGAGATGCCTTCGGATCCGAACCTGGAAGAGTTGCTTTCGGAGGGTTTCATGGAGAGGACTAGGGACAAGGGCTTGGTGGTGAAGCAGTGGGCCCCACAAGTGGAGGTTTTGAGCCACGGCTCAATCGGCGGCTTCGTGAGTCACTGCGGATGGAACTCGGTGCTGGAGTCGGTCTCCGCCGGAGTTCCGATGGTGGCGTGGCCGCTGTACGCGGAGCAGAGGCTCAATCGAGTCGTTCTGGTTGAGGAGATCAAGATCGCTCTTCCGATGAACGAAGGCCCGGACGGGTTTGTTGAAGCGAGCGAGGTCCGGAGGCGAGTCACAGAGTTGATGGCGAGTCCGGAGGACGGCGACTCGGTGCGCGAGCGTGCGATGAGGTTGAAACACGAAGCAAAAGCTGCTTTGAGCAATGGTGGGTCGTCTAGGGTTGCTTTGGCTGAGCTTACCCGATCGTGGAAGGCATGATAACACTTGATTACCATTCAACATAAAGAAAACTAAACTGTGATAGTGTTACAATGTTATACTGTATTAAGCTCCGAGTTTTCAATTAATTCTAAACGACCGCTTTGGGTCAAAGTTATCGCGATCTTTTTTTTTAATAATAATGATAATAATATAAAAGGAAATTGTTTGAAATCTCTAAATCTGGTTGTGGTAAAATGATTCTAGATGATTGACTACTTTCAATTGTTTGATGATAAACTCCATAACTATAGCTAGATAGTCAATATGTGAATAGATTTATTTCAAATATATACATATATATATATATATGTATATATATCTATATATATATATATATATATATATATCTAAAAATTATTCTAAATATTCGCTTAAACTCCACAACTATAGTCTATAGCCAGATAGTCATTAAAAACATTGGAAAATTAAAGGGTTCTCTTAGCCTAATGTGGGCAACGTTACCTTCAAAATCTTGACGAAAAAAAAAGGGCATTGGTTTCCCTGGTTGACACTAATGACCATTTTTGTTTCTTCAAATTTAAAGAAATAATTTAGAATAATCCTTCATCTCTAATTTAACTTTCAAAATTTTAATTTTATCATACTCACAATTCCTACATATAACTGTCACTCTTGAATTTGGTGGCAGAAGAACTTATATTTTCCACCAAGTTGTGGAGCCCTAATCTTGATATGTAAACACCTATTAACCATTTATAATCACTGCAAAAATCTTAGACATACAAACAATATATTTTCCATATGCTATTTAACTACAGTATTTATTTTGTTATTTTTGTCAAATTTAGTAAGTTGGTGCTACTTACCGACGGATGTACGGGCATTTGGAAAGGGAAAGAAGGCTTGAATGGTGGATGTGCATATGCCATACTTAGCATTAGTAATGATATTATTATGTATATATGTGACAATCACACACACACATCTCTTCCCAACTCATAACGCTACCATGGAAGACGCAATAGTTCTGTACCCATCGCCGGGAATGGGACACCTTGTTTCCATGGTGGAGCTAGCCAAGCTGGTTCTCACTCACCACCCAAACTCCTTCTCCATCACCGTTCTCATCCTCTCACCTCCCCCGAACTCCGAGGACCACATGTCCCAAAAAATTGCCGATTACATCTCCGGCGTCACCGCCGCCAGCCCCGCTATCTCGTTCCGCTGCCTCCCTCCTCCGGCCGACGAAGTCCCCACGGGAATCGTACCCCCAGAGCTCTTCTTCGAGCTCGCCCGCATCAACAACCCGGCCGTGAAGGAAGCTCTGGTAGAGATCTCTGCAGCGTCGAGCCTCAAGGCCTTCGTTGTCGACTTCTTCTGCGACGCAGCGTTCGAGGACGTCTCGTCGAAGCTCGGCGTCCCGACCTACTTCTTCTTCACCAGCGGGGCCGCCTCCTTGGCCTTCCTTCTCCACGTCCCCAAACTCCACCACGAGACCGATGAGAGCTTCCGGGACATTGGGGACCGGTTCCTTGACGTCCCGGGATTCCCGCCGGATTGTCTCCGGGCCTCCGACGTGTCATCTGTGCACCAAGACCGGACCTCCAAGCTCCACATCCGTTTCCTCCGCATGTCGGCCAACATGACCAAGTGCAGCGGGATCGCCGTCAACACGTTCGACGCCCTGGAGAAGAGGGCTCTGCACGCCATCTCCGCCGGGCTGTGCACGAAGGAAACCCCGCCGGTTTTCGCCATCGGGCCGGTGATTTCGGCGGGGCAGGAAAAAGAGGAGACCGTGGCCGAGAGCTGCTTGGAATGGCTCGATGGTCAGGCCAAGGGGAGCGTGGTGTTCCTCTGCTTCGGGAGCATGGGGGCGTTTTCGTCTTCTCAGCTGCGCGAGACGGCTACGGCTCTGGAGAGTTGCGGGCGGGGATTCCTGTGGGTGGTGCGGGACCCGCCGGGGGATCCAAGCGGCAGTGCGCTCGCCGCCCTTCCGAAGGGTTTTGTGGAGAGGACGAGGGAGAGGGGTCGGGTGGTGGAGAGGTGGGCCCCGCAGGCCCGCGTTCTGGCCCATCCGGCGGTGGGCGGGTTCGTGACTCACTGCGGATGGAATTCGGTGCTGGAGGCGGTGTCGGCAGGGGTGCCGATGCTGGCGTGGCCGCTCTACGCCGAGCAGAAGCTCAACGCGGCGGCCATGGTCGGAGAGATGGGCGTGGCTATCGGCCGAGTCACGTATGATACAGCTACCGGTTTGGTGAGTTCGGCCGAGTTGGAGAAGCGAGTCGGGGAGCTAATGGACTCGGAGAAGGCGATGGAGGTGAGGGAGAAGGTTAAGGCGGTGCGGGGTTGCGCCGCCGGATCGGCTAAGGCGGCGTTGACTAAGTTGACTGAGACTTGGAAGGGAAACCGTTGAAGGTTGAGAATCCAGACCTATGACGTATCTAGTGGTTGGGTTCTAAATGTCTATTTTCAAACATTTTGCAGCTTTTAAATGTTGTTATTGTTGTTTTTTTTTTTGTGTACGGTAATAAGGTGTATCCTTTTTTTAAATTTATCTATTAGTTTAATGTTTATTAGTCAATGTTACTTAAAAAAATACATCTCTTAATTTAAAACATATGTTGACTTTTTCTTAATAAAAATTTGAAATGTCAAATAATACCCTTTTTGCCAAATGAATTATTTAATAATCTATTTTGAAGCTTATTAATAAAAAAAAAAAAAAAAAAAAAACACAATACGAACTACTATGCAATCATGCTTTTCACTCCGACGAGATCAAGTTTCCATCCTTCGCACTGCACGTGCACAAGGACATGAAGACTGCCAACATTCTTTTTTGGATGCCAATTCCATGACTGCAATTTTCGGGCTTGTTAGGTCATTAGTACCATTAGAAGAGAAAAATTGGTCAATTCGAGATGACCAATTTTAAACAACTCTTCTACTTTGATCTCAAGCCTCTCTGACTTTAATCTCCTATTGAGTTTGATATCCAACGTTTAGCGGGCTTCCCTAAAGGTGATGCCAAATCGGAAATCGAATTCCGACGCTATGATCTCCCTGTCTTGAATTTGTAATCTCAGCATTTGTTAAAAAAAAATGTCATGATACTAAAAGACTTGAGAAAGAAGAAAAGTACGTTATTGCTCGTGATTCAAATTTTGACAACGTTTGGAGGAGATGAATTGAAAACTTAAGTTTTTATAATTTTGCATTTCATTCATGAAAGAGATTTTTTAATTTTTTTATTATTATTATATATATATATATATATATATATATATATATATCAGGTTTAATAGTTTTATTGCTAAACTAAATTTAAGATAAAATAGCAAAATCACATACTTGAGGACTTTGCTCAATCTTTTTACGTGGTCTATGAACAAAAAAAATGTGATTAATTTTAAATTCACAATTCATGTTTTTTTTTTGGTGGAATTTTTTTATATTGATCAAGGATAGTTTAAGAATTAAAATAAAATAACGAATTTTATTTTAAAACAACGAATCACTTGCTTTTCAACTCTCTCTCTCTCTCTCTCTCTCTCTCTCTCTCTCTCTCTCTCTCCCTCTTATATTATTCAAAAGCGGTTTTTAACTTGTACACAAATATGTTTGTTACATGTTTTACCAAACGCTCGAAATAGTCAACTTTTAAAAAAATGAAAATGATTCGAACACGTTATTCCAAACTTATGATCTAATAATTGTACAGCATGGTAGTTCTCATGTCAAAATCATACTCATTTCTTCTGCCCCGACATTCTATATTTTCTCTCGAAAGTTGATGAATCTTTGACCATAAGATTGGATACTTAATCCCAAATCCTAACCATAACCAACCGTGTAATTGATGTAAATGACTAACCTCCAATGGATCAATAATTAAAAATTTCCTCTTGTCGTTTTAGTAATCCCATAATTTGACGAGAAATTAACACTGATCAAATGATACTCTTACAATAGAATTCATTTTTGGGAAAATGATCAAATAATTACTTCTTAGCGTAAATTTTGTCTTCACCAGCCAATTCTTATTCATAATTTTAACCTCAGAGTAACTATGCGCGAGTCGTCTTCCACGACTCAGTGAGTTCAGCCAACGCAACCCTAGACGACCCGCCATCGCTCAAAGCAGCTCTGGCTTCATCTTTCATCTTCATCGCGCGTCCACGAACCGAGTCGCCGTCCTCCGGACTCGCCATCAACTCAGTGACTCGCCTTTGGACCTCGCTCGCTTCAACAAACCCGTCCTGGTCTTCGTTCATCGGAAGAGAGATCTTGATCTCCTCCACCAGCACGACTCGATTGAACCTCTGCTCGGCGTACAGCGGCCACGCCACCATCGGAACTCCGGCGGAGACCGACTCCAGCACCGAGTTCCATCCGCAGTGACTCACGAAGCCGCCGATTGAGCCGTGACTCAGAACCTCCGCCTGTGGAGCCCACTTCTTCACCACCAATCCCTTGTCCTTCGTCCTCTCCAAGAAACCCTCGGGAAGTAACTCTTCCAGATCCAGATCCGGAGGCGTCACCGCCGCCGCCGCCGCAAGATTCCGGCTCTCCTCCGGCGGCGGATTCCTCACCACCCACAGGAATCTCTCGCCGCTCTTTTCCAATCCGATCGCGATTTCTTTCAGCTGTTTGGCTGAGAACCGCCCTAAGCTCCCGAAGCACAAGAACACCACGCTCCGCCTCGGCTGCGAATCCAGCCACGTCAGACACTCGTGCCTGTCCTTCGTCTTCGTCTTTCCGTGAATCAGCGGTCCTATGCAGTGCATCTTCGGCGTCGGAACGCCGTCGGGAACGCAGAGACCGTCCGATATGGCTCTCAGGGCTCTCGGCTCCAAGGCCTCAAACGTGTTGACAATCACTCCGGTGGATTTTACCAGGTAAGTCGAGGATTCGAGAAATGACTGGTAAGCGAAGTCGTCTCGGTCGGACAAAGGCTTGGGCATATCCCGAGCAGGAATCGGCGGTACTCCGGGGAAGTGAATGAGTTCGTGTTCCGGAAAGTCCTTGAAGCTCTTGTCGGTGCTCCGGTGGAGAGTCGGGAGGTAGAGGAAAGAAGCCATGGAGGCGGCGCCGGAGGTGTAGAAGAAGTAGGAAGGGACGGCGAGGTCGGCGGCGACGGTGAGCGTGCTGCCGCAGAAGAAGTCCATGACGAAGGCTCTGACGGCGCAGCCGCCGGAGATGATGGCGGAGAGGGCGTCGGAGACGAGAGGCTTGTTGTGGCGGAGGACCTCGAAGGTGAGGGCTTCGTGGTGGAGAGAGGCGGCGGCGAAGGATGGAGGGAGCGGGACCGGAGGGAGGCGATGGAACACCATCGACGGGGAGGCCGCGGCAGCGATGACCGAGGCGCTGTCGCCGTCGTCGTACGGCGGTTTGGTGATGAGGATGTGGATGGTGAGTGAGGGTTCGGAATTGAGGATGAGCTTTCCCAGCTCCACCATGGAGATTAGGTGCCCAATCGCTGCTGTTGGGTACAGAACTATGCCTTCCATTGTTGTGATTTGATTACCAGTGAATGCTCTCTTTTCTTTGCTCACTAACAATTGTTGCTGTCTATCTTTGTTTTGTAGCATATGTACACAGAAAAGAAAGCAAAAGCTACACGAATTCCATGACCAAACGACAAGAGTAGGTAATTTATTAATCATGGTTATATTATTTCCAATAATTTTGCGAGGTAGAGTTTTTTTGTTTTGTTTTTTTTTTTTTTTTTTTTTTATGGACTTTGTAGAAAATGATAGAGATTTCTTGCTACAGTAGTGACTGTGATTTTTTGCTCTTAGCCTCTTACCGACGTTTGTATACGGCATTTGAATTTCTCGCTTCCTTAATTGCATATTAATTTTTTGAAAGTGCAAAGAAGGGTTGTTTGAGGATTAAGGAGTGGCACGTGCCTACTGAGGACTTTAACATATTTCTCAGATCCACCTATAAAAACATTAATGATGATTATATATATATATATATACCGTACAAAGAGGCATATACCTCACCCCAACTCAAAACGCTACCAATCTACCATGGAAGACGCAATAGTTCTATACCCATTGCCGGGAATGGGACACCTAATCTCCATGGTAGAGCTAGCCAAGCTGGTTCTCACTCACCACCCAAACTCCTTCTCCATCACCGTCCTCATCGTCTCTCCTCCCTCGAACTCCGACGACCCCATCTCCACCGCCATTGCCGATTACATCTCCGGCGTCACCGCCGCCTGTACCGCTATCTTGTTCCGCCGCCTCCCTCCTCCGGCCGACGAAGTCCCCACGGGAATCGTACCCCCAGAGCTCTACTTCGAGCTCGCCCGCGTCAACAACCCGGCCGTGAAGGAGGCCCTGGTAGAGATCTCTGAAGCGTCGAGCCTCAAGGCCTTCGTTGTCGACTTCTTCTGCGACGAAGCGTTCGAGGACGTCTCGTCGAAGCTCGGCGTTCCGACCTACTTCTTCTTCACCAGCGGGGCCGCCTCCTTGGCCTTCCTTCTCCACCTCCCCAAACTCCACCGCGAGACCGACGAGAGCTTCCGGGACATTGGGGACCGGTTCCTCGACGCCCCGGGATTCCCTCCGGATTGTCTCCGGGCCTCCGACGTGGCATCTGTGCACCACGACCGGTCCTCCAAGCTCCATGTCCGTTTCCTCCGCTTGTCGGCCAATCTCGCCAAGTGCAGCGGGATCGTGGTCAACACGTTCGACGCTCTGGAGAAGAGGGCTCTGCACGCCATCTCCGCCGGGCTGTGCGTGAAGGAAACCCCGCCGGTTTTCGCCGTCGGGCCGGTGATTTCGGTGGGGCAGGAAAAAGAGGAGACCGTGGCCGAGAGCTGCTTGGAATGGCTCGATGGTCAGGCCGAGGGGAGCGTGGTGTTCCTCTGCTTCGGGAGCATGGGGGCGTTTTCGTCTTCTCAGCTGCGCGAGACGGCTACGGCTCTGGAGCGGTGCAGGTGGTGTTTCCTCTGGGTGGTGCGGGACCCACCGGGGGATCCAAGCAGCAGCGCGCTCGCCGCCCTACCCAAGGGGTTTGTGGAGAGGACGAGGGAGAGGGGTCGGGTGGTCGAGCGGTGGGCCCCGCAGGCCCGCATTCTGGGCCACCGGGCCGTGGGCGGGTTCGTGACTCACTGTGGATGGAATTCGGTGCTGGAGGCGGTGTCGGCGGGGGTGCCGATGCTGGCGTGGCCGCTCTACGCCGAGCAGAAGGTCAACGCGGCGGCCATGGTTGGAGAGATGGGCGTGGCTATCGGCCGAGTGACGTATGATACAGCTACCGGTTTGGTGAGTTCAGCCGAGTTGGAGAAGCGAGTCGGGGAGCTAATGGACTCGGAGAAGGCGATGGAGGTGAGGGAGAGGGTTAAGGCGGTGCGGGGTTGTGCCGCCGGATCGGCTAAGGCGGCGTTGACTAAGTTGACTGAGACTTGGATGGGAAACCGTTGAAGGTTGAGAATTTGGCTCCTATCTGGTTTTTGGATTACAAATATGTCTATTCCAAGCATTGTGTATGCATTGCATTGGAGTTCGCTTTCTTCAGTTTGCATTGTTTTGATTTGTGTTTACAGTAATAAAGTGTGCGACTTTTAAAGGTCCTTTGTATTGACGTGGTAAAATAAATCGGTAATACTTAGTTACGATGATCTCTCAGTACACTTGGAACTTTTTAAATTTTCTGTTTTTTCTTTCTGGGTGATAGTTTTTTTAATTTTTCTTTTAAGAAAAAAACTAGCTATTGTCACTTGTTTTTTCCTATTCCAAACGTATTGACTAGCTAGAATGATTTTTTTTTTCCCTTTTTTTCTAAAAACTTCATTAAAAAGACTAAATTCTACTTTTATGAGAATACATGTCATGAAAAAATTGCATTTAATGACGAATATGTCATGAAAATTGTTTTTAATAGTGTGGAAAGAATAAACTCTCCTTAATAGGCAATGAGAAAAAAAAAACCTTTTAATTAATCATACTTTTGGAATAATCCTTTCATTTCATTATTTTATCCATCAATGAATACTTTTAAAATGAGTACTTAACGTCATAATTAAGTATGCAGTTTTGTTGAAAACATATATAACTTATTATTGTTAGTCGAATTCCTGATATTTTTTTTCTTCTCGATCAAGCAAAGTTAGAAATTATGTTTCCCCTTTCTCTTCTCTAGTTTTGTTTATTTTCACGCTAAATTTAATAAAATTGATTCATGATATCTCACAAAGGGATGGTTGTGCAACAACTAACCGTTGATGCACATTATTTTGTCAACATGTTTTGTAATGGTTTAGACTACACCCTGTACATACATGTGGGAACAAGAAAAAAAAAGAAAAAAAGAAAGAAAGAAAGAATTGAAGAGCCAATGTCTACTGTACAACGACGACGTGGCGGCATGAAGGGCAAGAGTGTCGAGAGTGCAGCCAGGAGACGAGGCAATCACGGTCGGCGTGGACGAGCTCGACACGCTGAAACTCGGGCATTTCTTTCTCAAAACACACCTCTCTCCGAACATCTCAGAGACTATTGAGAAGTCAAAACCCAGGCTGCCGTGCTTCATGTAGTCGTACACCAGCGGGTTCGTGATGTTGCGGTGCGTGATGGATCCCAGCGTCTCTATCTCCGCCCTGAACCCCCGGTCCTGGCCCCACATTCCCCAGAGCCAGTTTGACTAGTTCTTTAGCCGGCCCATGTTTTTAACCGTTGGTTTTTAAAAAAAATCTTAGAAGTTCATTTATTTATTTTTTCAATATTTTTTTTACCATGGTTTGTTTCTTTTACCCGGACTCATTCCTCACTCGAGCAGCGATATCCTTGTAATTCTCGCCCTCAATGACCTGGAAGGTAATCTCCTCTAGCCGTTTTGGTTGGCTCTAAAAATGAAGAACTTGTATGCTTTTTAGGCTCTTGGTATATCAATTCTAAGAACTTGTATTCTTAATACTAAATTTAAAATTTTGACCAAGCTGCTTAACTCGAGTCTGCTTTAGAACATTCATTAGGAACGGGGAAATCTTTATTTTTTTTATTTTTTTTACCTTTGGTTTTTCTATGTAGAAACTAGAAACCAAATAGGAAGCTTGTGCATGCATTGGCCATGTCTTCGTGCTTTGCTTTGTTACTTTTTAGGTAACAATCTAAAAAGAGTTGTTTGACAATATTATATATACACACATATATATATATATATATATTATAATGGTGATTAATGGACACTGCCAGAAACTCTGGCAGAGATCGTGGTTAAATATAATCTCTCTCTTTTTGCGTAGTCTGCTGATGAACTGGCTCATTACGAAAGCATATAATTTCAGAACTAGTGCAAGTGATTACTATTATTTTTTTCTTCAAGCCATAATGGTATCTATTGTGTAACATCGTACTTGAATCTTCACACTTTTGCTCTATATTTCTAGGTGGTAAGAATTTATGCAAAGCCAAGGGAATCTGTAAGCTCTCTTGCTGCAAGTCAGAAGTGGCCTGAGGATACCGAAGCTGTAGAGCAAAATATAGAAATCAGTACTATTTATCCCCTTGTTTTTCATTCCAATTCATATATATTTATTGTTTATTATTCTTGTGTAGTTAATTTTTATTTTTTTAGCCTCGCCCTCAATGACTCATTTATTTCCCTAACGCCGCCTCATAATCACTGGTTGCTTTTAACTACTACGTTCTAAACTTCAATTTCCAAGTAATATTTTTATATTAATTTCTTAATAGAATATTTTTTTCACATAATTTCAAGCTCTATTATTTTATCTATCAGCATGGTTGGGTATTAAAAACATTTGTTAGGTTCTTTAGTTTATAGTTTGTTTTATATTTTAACTATGATTAATTGAAGTCCTATATGGTTACAATTTGAAGTTAAGTAGTAAACTGTATTTGGCATACAATGAAAATTATGTGACACTTTTTAATTGAACGTAAAATTCAGTGGCTTAGATCTGTTGTAATTTTTTCATACGAACTAGTATCATTAAAATGGGAAAAGAAAAAATACTTGTACGTCAATTCTAAATCGACAAGGCAGGTTTGGAAAGGCTAAAGTCAAAAGAAATAATGGTTCACGGGAAAGGAACATATGTAGAGAAACCCGTGATCACAAAAGAGAAGAGAAAGCAAACAAAAATGTTTATTTTGTGTCTATATATACATAGTTTACACATATAATATAGTATTCCGAAGGGGACAAGTGAAAGTTCATGTGAATGAAGTCCATATTATTTTAGATTCTGTTTCTCGTAACTCTCTCTCTCTCTCTCTCTGAAACCATTGCTCTTTAGGAGCTATCGTCCCACCCGTGACCACAAAATTGTAATTTGTATTTATCTCTTGAAACAAAAGGAATTGGATCAATGAGAGTGAGCACAAGAAAACAAAGCGGATATTATCTATTGCGCTAATCAAACAAAAATAAAACGATTTTTTTAAAAAAATACATATTTGAGGGAGATGACAATTAAAGGGGAAAAAAAAACACCGTATCAAAAAGAAGACATACTACAGTTTTGTGACTGGTCTACGTCATATATATTATATCATATTATTCATTATCTAAACATGCACACACTTACAGCCACATAATAATATAATTTAGAAAGAGGGAAAAAAAATGACCTGAGAGAGTAGTAATTGACTTGTGATTCACTTTTTTGACCTTGAAACTCGTCTGATCAAAACAAGCAAACAAAGAACGCGATACAAAACGAAGAAGCCAATGAGGACGTAGATATTGGTCCACCTCTGAGTCTCGTGAAGCCCTCTCTTGTCCATCACATCTCTCCCCGTAACCATGCACTCCTTATTCTCTTCGTACCATATCAAACACGTGGACACGAGACAGCCGTACTCGTTGATGAGAAGCGCGTCGAGCGCGTACTTGTACATGGACATGAAGTGCATGAACAGCCAGTACTTTGGCATCCCGTCCTGGGATATGAAGTAGCCGGAGAAGAGGAAGAACGCGCCGAGGAGCACCGTCACCAGCGACGTCCCGGTGATGAAGTTCGGCGCCAGAGAGCTCAGGAACAGCACGAACGAGTTCGCCATCAGAACCACGATCCAGATCACCAGCACGAAGTACGCGAAGGCCTGCCACGTGGCGCAGAGCCCGACGAGGAAGTAGAGCGAGACGGAGTAGACCAGCGCGATGGCGAGGAGGTAGGGCAAGAAGACGAGCGTGTTGGCGACGAGGTAGGACGAGAGGCGGTAGACCCCGCCGGAAGTCTCCCGGAGGATGACCGGCCTCTCGTTGATGAAGATCGGCAGGGCTTCGGTGGTGGACGAGAGAAGGAACGTGAGAGTGAACGCGAAGAGACCGAACCTCTTCTCTATCCCTTCTTTGCCGAACCCGATGTCGATGTAGATCGTCCCGAGGACCAACCCGACGACAAGGGCTTCGAGAGTGTTGGTCAGAAGAAGCTGCCTGGTCCGGTATATGACCCTCCACAGCCGGCTGTAGAGGACGGTGACCTCGTGGAGCCTCGAGCTCCGGTAGAAGACCGCGTCGTCTCGGGTTGGAGGATCGGGAGGAGGTTCGTCGGCCGGGACGAGGACGTGGGCATCGTTTTCGTGGTGAATAGTAGTTATGTGGGAGAGGACTTCCATGGCGTACTCGAGGGCGTTGAGCTGGGGAGGGACGGTGAAGCCGCGGCGGAGGAGGAAGGACTGGAGGGAGGCGAGGGTTCCGTGGTGGAGGACGGAGCCGGCGTGGAGGAGGAGGATCTTGTCGATGCGGGAGAGGATTTTGAAGCTGGGCTGGTGGATGGAGAGGACGAGGGTGCGGCGGCGGGAGAGGCAGAGGGAGCGGAGGACGTGGACGACGTTGAAGGCCGAGTGGGAGTCGAGGCCGGAGGTGGGCTCGTCCAGGAGGAGCACCGCCGGGTCGTGGAGGAGCCCCAGCCCGATGGAGACTCGCCGGAGCTCGCCGCCGGAGAGGCCGCGCGGGGAGCCGAGGAGGACGTGGGAGAGGTGGGAGAGGCGGAGGTCGGAGAGGATGGAGGAGATGACGTCGTCGGCGGCGGCGGAGGCGGGGAGGAGCAGGCGGGCGGCGAAGGAGAAGGTCTCGGCCACCGTGAGGAGCGGCAGGAGGAGGCCGGCGTCGTGCTGGGGGACGTGGGCCGACAGCTTTCGGAACGAGGACGGGGCCAGCGGGGCGGAGTTCAGCAGGAGGGACCCGCCCGAGGGGGCCGTGCGCGCCGCCAAGATGTCGATCAGGGTCGACTTTCCGGCCCCGCTCGGCCCCACTATCGCCAGGATCTCCGACGGGTGCGCCGTGAAGCTGACGTCGCGGAGGATGTGGCGCCGCGATGTCGTCCCGGTGCTCCCTTTGAAGAAAAGGGACGCCGCCGCCGTGGATTTTGTGTACGAGATTCCGGCGGCGGTTAGTTCGTAGGTTTTCAGTTGAGGTGGTGGTGGTGGTGACGTGATTTCGGGTTGGAGTTCCATTATGGAGAGAGAGAGAGAGAGAGGAAATGAGGATGATATTGATATGGTGATCAAATAGTATTGAGAGAGAGAGAGAGAGAGTGCAATGTTTATTATGATATCACTACTATTGTTGCTCTCGTTGTTGATGAGATAATCTTACAGCTATTAACGTTATTGAGACGTGAATTCGTAGTTAATGATGTGTTTTTTTTTTTTTGGCTAGGCTAGACGTCTGTACTATAATATATTAATTTTCTATCGTTGTTTTATATCTAACTATAATTTTGCTATCATGGTGATTAAAATATGTTAAGAAAATCGAAGATCTGATCTGTATTAACTATTAACCATATGTTAATACACGTGGTTAGTCCAGTGGTTCACAAACTATTTATTTTATATTATTTTAGACTTTTTAATAAATAAAAAATCAATGGAATTCAATACCTAAATATTTGAAAATATATTTATTTATAAATTAAAATAATATTTTTTTTATTGTTTTAATGTCTCATATCTTTTATAAATTAACACGTTACTTAAGTTTGTGGATATGTTTTAAGTTGTTTATATAACAAATTAAAAAAAATGGTAAAAGGATCAAAATTTAAACAATCAATAATTTAAAGATGACTATTTTACTCCAAAATAGTAGATTAGATCAAAACCATCATAAATATGGAATGACTATTTGTTATCTATAAGTTTTAGTTGTAAGTAACTACAAGAATAAGAAAAAGATATATATATATATGTTAGGAAATGCCTGACTGGAAATAGTGCAATTTATATTCAACAAGAAAATAAGTTAATAAAAGATGTAAAGCAGTGATCGTCCATACCATTCCTAGCTATGTTAGTTCACGAGTCTCTCTCTCACGTATAGATGTTTTTACATGTTTGTCATTTTTTTGGACGAAGCGATTTTTTATGACTTGAAGACAAATATAAGCATTATTGAGGTGTACGTCCGTGATTTCTCCGTATAAGTTTCTCTGCATGCATACGTGAGAGAGAGACTTGTAGTATGGCTACTGTATATATGTAATTATGTATATCTATATATCCAAATTCCAAAGCAAATTAAAGTTACACAATACAAAACAAATGAGTTGACAAGTGATAACCAACTTGTGTTCGTTTCCTCTCGCACTTACATTACATCGACCAATATAAAATAGATACTCCCTATTTCCTTCTTTGCTTGCCTTTCTAAGTGGGGACACATCGGAACTCAAGGCTGAGAATCGCCAAGATCTAGCGGAAATATTATAGTGGGGCTCTAATGAATTCATTTAACTTTCTACTCATTTGATGAAGAAAAAAAATAACTTTCTACTCAAATATATAGGTACAAGTAAAAGTTGAGGAGAGTATTATAATTTTGAATATTTTAAATTATTTTAAAAGAAAAAAAAAATCAAACTCTAAACAGTTATTGAGAATTGTTATATAACACAAACGAAGTAAAATAGAGCTCAAAAAAGTAAATAATTTTTATAAAAAAAATTATAAAAATTAAGAAAAACTATCATCTATAATTTAAAAACAACTATTTTTGCGATATAATATTTTTTTAAGGGGATTTTGCGATATCAGTTTTAGACACCATATTCTTATAATAATTAAGTTTTAATAACACACTATAGTATAGTAAGGCAAATTCCCATTTGAAATATATAACGTTGGTCAACCAAAAAAATAGAAATATATATTGTTTGGTAGTTAACTCAAAAAGTTTTTGTTTTCTATTTTCTAATTTTTGTAGTTGTACTGAAAAATTATTTTGCAGTTGTTTTCAAGCTGTTTGGTACAGTTTTCATTTTTGTTTTTGAGAAATTGAAAAAACTGAAAAAAGTGTTTGGTACAGTTTTCATTTTTGTTTTTTAAAAAATGTAAAGAGAAGATGAGGAGAAGGAGGAGAGAAGAGAATAAATTTTTTTCTTCCAAAAACACATTTTATTTGTTTTCAATTTTCTTTACTCTTTTACAAACAACTTCAAAAATTTTAAAAAAAAATTTCCAAAAATTTTACCAAACACAATTTTCACTTTTTGTTTCCTATTTTTTTTTTAACTCAAAAACACTTTTTGAGTTGATTACCAAACACACATATATATATGTTATTTTAGTGTTCTCTTAATTTGACACCCTTTCATAAATACATACTCTTGACTATGACTTTCTGTAATAAAAAAAATTATGATTATGTTTTCTGCCTATATAGGCAGATAGCTTGAATATAAAGAAAATACAGAGAATATATAAGTTTTCAGTATTGATTGTTCAATTTATTTCATCAATATATTTGGCTTCATATAGGAAACTCTAGTGAGAATACACTTCTCATCCACACTGTTCTATTGGAAACTTGAAATTCATCGGTCTCTGTTAGCTTTTTCCAACACCGAAGAAGTAAATAGCCTTGTCATGGACGCTAGGTTACTTTTCTCTGTTTTTTTTCGTCGCAATATCGATTTGACTCGGTCTTTCACAAATGTCACCGAGGTCAATTACTTCCGTCGTAATTGAGTTTAATAACTCAGCGACCATGCCAGTTTTTTGGAAATGATCGAGGCTACATTGAGTCTTGTTGCTACGCAGTCTCGTAATCCACCGAGTTTCAAGATCGATCATACGTATATATGTTGCTTCCCTCGGTCTTTCACGAAGCTCCTTGTCGCCTAAGGCCTCATAGTCTTCTTCGCCGATGTGCTGATCACCACCATTCACCACCCTTGTCGACGTCGTTGAAGATATGATTCATTCGATGCCTTGTTAAAGAATTTTAAGCTGCTTAAGGCTAATGGCTATGTTAAAGAATTTTTGCTGAAGTATTTTGCTGGACGCCTTGGAAAGTTCTTAACATACGACGGTAATTACTTTGTCCTGACATTTATTCGAGCGTGTATAAGAATTTTGTATTTTATTTTCGGTAGGAAACCATATATACAAAATTCTTTGTTATTTGTTCATTCAAAAATAAAAATTTACTTCAAATTTGATCATTCAAATTATTGCTGTTAGTTTTTATGATTATTTCTCCAAGACTAGCTATGCCGAGTCTTTATGTGTGTCGATAGAATTTGGTTCAACGTTTTCCTTTAAGGATATGTATTGAATGGAAAATCCTTTGGTAAAAACAATGCAAATTCAAACAATCTGAAATGATTTAAAATGGAATGGTCCATTTTAGTTGGTTTGATCTGATCCGATTTTTCTCGTATTTTGTTCCATCCGGTTTAATTTTTTTAAAACCGTTTAGACCTGTTGATTTAGTTTTTTGACTGGTTTTAGACTGGACCGGACTATTAAAGAAGATATGCTACGATCATACCAATACTCTTCAAGTGTTTGGTCCGAGAATCCCTGTTTGAATCCATGAAATCAAAGTACGATATCTGAAAGTCACAATCTCATAAGGAAAAACTCAAATCTAGAGAGAAAAAAATGTGGGATTAGCTCCAGTGTCATAGTATAGTATGATCGATCGGAGGACAAAAACAATAAAGGAGAATTGAGTAATCGGATTTTCTCATTAGAATGAATGAAACAGTACAAGCTTCATTAATGATACAAGACCGAGCTAAGTGATATAGATACAACTATGGAGGTCAGCTGACATAAGATAAATAAATAAATAAAAATTAGTCAAATAAGCCACCGAAAGTTTAAAGATTGCTAGATGACCAATTTTTTGTAAATAGTCACCTCAACTTATTTACGACACTCTAAAAGAAAAAGAAAAATCTAAAAATATTTTCACCTATTTTAGATTTTTTTTTGTCTTTTTGAATGCTCTAAATAAGTTGATGTGGTTATTTACAGAAAATTTACAAAAATTGGCTATTGTACAAAACGCTTTAAGTCAAATGACTATATAGCTAAAAGATCCATAAATAAATAATTCCACTTTCCTAATATTTGCTTTCCCTTAAAAAAATTAATGCTAATCCATATTCGCAAATGAAGACTAAAGAATAACATAACATCGAAACTTGAACATAGGGAATTCAGAATTTCTTTGCTTTGAAGAAAGACATAAAAGTTAAGATTAAAAAAATGGAATTGAATGGCCTAAAAAATGTTAGAGAATGGAAGAAAAAAAAGCCAAATGTAAATTCTGATTGCTTTGCCTTATCTTATTTCTGCTTTACTTTTTGCGTTAGCTACATATCTATTTTAAATCATTATATTTACAGCCAAGCAATTTAACACTACCCTTTACTGCAATGCCAGTTTGGAAAGCTGGATAAAATAATACAATGACAAGTTTCACTGGTGAAGAAATTGGTCCATGAATATAATATGTTTTATTCCAATTTAAGCGCTCGTGATAGGACTTACTTTAATTTTTGTCGTCGTGATATTTTTTAGGGTGTACATAATTTATTGGTCATTAATAGAGAGTGATAATGAATTGTTAGTTGGTAATAATTTATAGCAAACCTTTTTTTTATTATCATAAGATTTTAACACTTACATTATGTTTTGTTAAAAAATGGTTAAAAACATAGTCGATCGTTAATGTTTTAAAGTAAATTGAATTTTAAAGTAAAATAACCTTTAAAACTAACTTGACCCATGATTAATAATATTTTAAATTAAATATATATTAAAAAAATCATCATTTATAAATAAATTTAAATTTTAAATATTAATTTAATAAGATTTATAAGTGATAGTTTTTTTCATAAAATATTGTATAAAAATATTTACTAAAATAATATAAATAATTATTTAATCGTTACTCACAAAGATTATTTACTTAACATTCATTTAAGAATTATAATATGCACCCGATACTAATTCAAAAACAATTTATACCAAATAGCATTGATAATCTATCATTTATTAGGAAATATGGAGTAAGGTTTTTAACTTTTTTTATTATCCTCTTGTCAATAGATCAACCGTACTACTTAGTTAACGAACCAGAATTGATGTACTATGTCCAAGTCTATGAAAACAACAAAATAAGCAACTCCATGAAGCAACTTTAATGGTAAGTCAATATCTCAAACCACATAAACTTCATTTGACACATAAACTTCTCAAACCACGACACATTTAAGCAATAATAGTTCTCAATGATAAGTCAATATCTCTCACTTTGCTTGAGTATATCTCACATATCTATAACATAGATAATAAATACAAACTCTCCTCCCAACTCTCATCCACAGGCCGTCACGTGACGTCGCTGCCTAGCGACACGTGACGGTTTTTTTTTTTTTTTTACCTTTCCGGGTTGTTTGTTTTGTTTTTTTTTTTTTTTTTTTGCCTTAGCCTTTCTGTTTTGTTTTTTTTTTCCTTTTTTCTTTGCCTTTCTTTTTTGTTTTTTTTTTTTTTATTGTATTTTTTTTTCTCCCTCTCTCATCAATATATTTTGTATAATTTTTTTTATGTATTTTATAATCATAATTACTGATATTATATTATACTATATCAATAACATACATTATTTTGACTATATGTTAGTTTTATATTTTCTTTATTAAATTCTATTTTTTTTTCTCTTTGATATTTATTTCCCTTCACCTAAATGTTTTTTTATTTATATTGTTATATATATATATATATATATATATATATATATAATAAAATAAAAATAAAAATTGCTGAAAACATCACATCAGTGGCATATGGGGTGTGTGATCCATTGGTTTTATTAGAGCTATTTGCTCCATAAGTAAAACAATTATTAAGCTACTTATTTCAAATTAAAAATATTTACAAATAATTTCTTTTAGCTTATTATTAAAGTTGCTCTTAGTTGATCCTATTCATATTCATGGTACTCCATAATCTGACGGATACTATCTGGCAAAGTATCTAATTTTGCTTCACCTTCACTCACAGCGTTACCTCAGAATCTTTCTTCTTCTTCTTTTCTTTATTTATTTATTTTTTTGCGTGCTTATTATTTATGCTGTACGAATATTTCAAACGTGTACTACCCTCTATCTCAATTAAAGATTAGGTTGAAAGCTAAGGAACTTGTTGGTCCTACGGCTCTTTACCACGCTAAAATGATGCCCTGAAAATTGGAAAAAAATATTGCTCGAATTCAGTACTTGCATTATTTTGATACACAAATATATGCATATGCAACTCTGCCTGAGATCCATTACTTAATCTAAGACATCAATTTGCCGATCAAAGAGATATTGCATGCAAAATTTAGTTTTTCTGTAATAAATTTATAATGATAGTAGTCACTGTGTAATTAATAAAAGGACGTAAAGTTAAGGTATTTGGACCTATACCATACACTACCCATGATTTCTGCAAATCGCTCTCAATCATCATTCAGGACTATATTCGAACCTTACAGTCCGAAGCTTCTTTTTAGACTTTGTGCGACATTAAGTTAATCATGACCGTTAAACATGTTCTAATGATTAATTATTCGGATAAAATAGTATATTATATATATTAGCCTTGTAAAAGTAAACATATGTAACGTACATATAGAGGAGACCATGGCTATATATAAAACACTAAATCCCACTCTTCACAATACCAACCCAATTCACAATTCAAAATATCAAGATCTCCATTTTTTTCTCTCCTCTCCCATTTTTTTAGCTCATTCATTTTTTTTTTTTTTTTTGTGAATCGAATTATAAGCCATGGCTATCGAAGCCCGTAGAAGCAAGACGAGATGCTTAGCATTAATCTTGGCGGCAATTATAGTCCAAATTCTTATCATTGTTCTCTTTTTCGTCCTCATTTTTCGCGTGAGGACTCCTAGAGTTCGCTTGGGCTCGGTGTCCGTTCAACACCTAAGAGTGAACTCAAACTCCTCGGATCGCCCTTTCAACCTGAAACTTGCAGCGCAAGTCACGGTCAAGAACACAAATTTCGGGCGCTACTCGTTCGAGGAAACCATGGCCATCGTGTCGTACAGAGGTAACGAGGTTGGCGTGGCCAATATAGCCAAGGGCCGAGCGAAAGCTCGCCACACGCAGAAGTTCAATGTCTCGATATCGCTGAATTCGAACAAGGTCTCTTCGGACTCACACTTGAGAAGTGACCTTAATTCCAAGAGCTTGACTCTCACGGCTCACGCCAAGTTTACCGGGAAAATCCATGTTCTCAAGATTTTCAGGAGGAGGAGATCGACACAGATGAGCTGTACTTTTGTGGTCAATACTTCCTCCAAGACGGTCAAAGATTTGTCTTGCAACTAAAATCTACCGTGTGCCAATTATTTCATTTTTTTTTTTAATGTTTTGTTCTTTCTTTATTTCTTTCTTTCCTTCTATTTAATGGGGTTTTAATTTATATATAAGGTTTGTGATTTGTTTTTATTTATTATTTGGTAGAAGAGCTTGGCTTGTATCTCTGTTTGTGAAGCTTTCTTTTGCAAAATCTGTTGTAGTTAAAATGTGGTGGTAATTGTGTGTTCATCTTATGTTGGGTTTAATTTATGGCGTTAATTTTTTTGGCCAAAAAATATTATATTCTTCACAGTTCAATTAATATTGTGGCCTCTTTATGGAAAAAAAAAAAGTGTTCTTGTGGGCATATTATTATTCTTACAATTTGTACCCTAACTTAGCTGCCCAGAATTTTTGTAGTAACATTGAGTTGAACAGTGCAAATATACATAAAAGAAAAAGATAGGTAATCTAAAAATATTGAATTTTTTTTTTTGCATATTTATGCCCTCATTTAAAAAAAAAAAAAAAATTATAACATTCGCTTTTTAATTGTCCAAAATTTTACCTTACCTTTTTTTTATTATCAAAATGTGTTTACTTTGTTTTCTTCCAGACTAATATTATTTTACGACAAGTTTGTATTTATTCTTTATTCATAGTTTCTCTTTTTTTTTTCGAATCATAGTTTCTCTTTTTTTTTTCGAATCATAGTTTCTCTTTTGTTTTTTCGAATCATAGTTTCTCTTTGAGGGACCTCTTTTGCTTTTTGTTTATATTTTTTTGGTGAAGACTCTCATATTTTAAACAAATGAATCATTTTTTATTTGTATCTGAAAATATCACATATTAATTTATTCGGAACAAAAAACATACGGCTAAAAATCGTTGAACACGTGCGTACACACGCGTGTATATGTATATTAATCTCAATTTATGAGAAAACTAGTGATAGAACACGAACATACGCATTAGAAATTTATCATAAGTTCATAACATGCAATTTTTAATGAAAAACAAATACAAACTATTAACTAAGGTAAATAGACAGTTTATACATGTAGAAAAAATTAGAGAGCGCAAGAAATAAATTAAAACTTAAATTGTGCAACGCGAAAAATCAACGTGCCACCGGTGCTAAAAGAACATTCATTTAAAGTTTCCATTAACTTTGCTATTAGTTCCCTAATATAATCTTGTTTTGATTTAGCGCAAATAGTTTTTTTTCTTCCTTTTTTGACTCAATTTTAGTCCTCAAATTAATTGAAAAGAAAAAGGTACAAAAAAAATACTAATTTAAGGTGTCCAATATCTACGCCCGTGTACAATAGTATATAATTCTGAATCTGAAACATGTGGTTCTTAGTGAGAATCATAGTTCTCTATTTAGATAATTGAAGTAGAGAATTATCATGACTTGGCCGGGGTGCTTTTGTTCATTTGTAAACTATAACATACGTATCTTATACCTAATCCAATACTTTGGCCATTAACTTGGTTTCAAAGCTCTTAACTTTATATTCCCTAGTACGTTGCCAAATTTCAACGTATATTACATAGTCCTTTTCCGATAATTGTTATTCAATAATAATAAATTGTAAGAATAAATTTTGTAATTTAATGAGAAAATCGATCATGGTCCATGTTTATTATCTAAGTTGACTTATTAATTCGTGGACAAAATTACGTGTACATTAATAGCTAAAACAAGTAAAAATTAGCTATGATGATGGGAACGTAATATTCTCAAATTATGATAATATATATAGACAATAAATATTGGATGTTTCCAAGGTCCCTAAATTCACTTGTACATTCAAAAGCCAACATAATTTTGAACTAAGAGCGAGAGCTTCGTTAATGGAACCAAGAAAAACTTGGTAGAAACCAATGGTCACAAAAAAAAAACTCAATAATAATGAGAGATAAATCGACCATTTTCTCTTTCACTTTCGTATTTTTATGTTGTTTAGAGCGCATTTAGATAAATTACATAAATATATTTGCTCGTTCAAAATGTTAATAACAACTAGGTAAATAGACCAACTTGTAATTTTAAGGACGATAAGGTACTAGTTGATGCTGAAATCAATTAAAAAAATCACAAAAAAATTTCAGTTTGGGGATGTCGTTTTGAATATTTTTGTGGATCTCAAGTTTTTGTCGTATAAATTTTTTGATTAATTAGCTTCTGTTTACAAATTTTATGAAATGAACGGAAGAATATAAGTTATAAAAATTGGCGAATTGAAAGAAATAATAAATATTATTAATCTCGCAAAAAAAAGTTAAATTGGTCGAGCTCAACAATTTGATCATAGAAGAGTCGAACCGGACGATTGAATGAAAAATCCTTCTATGAAAAATCATTCATATTTCTCGTGAAATGAAAAGAATTTATAGGCAACTACTATCTTTATTTTTCTTCATTCCCGAAGGTACGTGGCTGAATCATCTCTCTCATTTCAAGTCTATCACGACGCAAATTCTTCTAGATCTGAGAAGTGGGTGACGACCTTATGAACGAGTTTGGGTCCTTGGAAAAGACCGGTTCTTCCAAGTGATGTTATGCGTTACATGATCTTTGTCAATCCAAGTGAGTCTGGCACATTTGACCGATTGGTATTTTGGGCCCAACTGACTTCTTTTGAGTAGGCCCAAGAGACATGCCTTAAAGGATTAAAAGCGGGAAATTTGCGTCAATGTCACAAATTCGTCGGGTTTTTGCATTTGTGTCACAAAGTTGTCAAAATTGCATTTGTGTCACGTATTTACATTCGTGTCACATGTGCAAATTTCAAATTACTTTCTTTAATCATTTAATATTTTTATTAGTTACTCCATGTCTTCTGAATTTTTACAATACCTTATTAAAAACCACTTCATCTTCCTCTAAAACTTTCTAAAATTTTTGCATGTGACTTATTTGCTATTAGATTGCCAATTTGTGACATAAGATGCAAATACCACATTAAAAGCTATGTTGTTTTAGTCATTATAGATTTCGTTACTAATCAAAGTGGACCAACTCGACTTCGAGGAGGGAAAGGCTAATTTCATTGATATGGGCTTTCAAGTCCGGTCGAAGTACAACCTTAAACTCATGCGCTTTTTTTTTTATTGATTTTGGGCTTAGGCCCAAGCAATGAATATTAGACAAGCATACAACTCAAAAGACAAGCCTTAAAGGATAAAAAGCTATGTTGTTTAGTCATTATATAGATTTCGTTACTAATCAGGGCCAATTCGACTTCTAGGAGGGAAAGGCTAATTTCATTAATATGGGCTTTCAAGTCCGGTCGAAGTACAACCTTAAACTCATTCGCTTTTTATTTTTATTTTTTTATTTTGGGCTTAGGCCAAAGGAATGAATATTAAACAAGCATACAACTCAAAAATACATAGTAGCCAAAATTCAGTAGTTAGTCTAAAGTATTATCATTACATGTTAAAGAATATCAATTTAAATTAAGTAAATCGATGTTATAAGATTTATAAAGCTTTAGTTACTTCTTATACTATTGATGTTTCTAAAATAAATAATCTTATAAGCTCTAGGAAAAAAAAACGTGTTTGTTTCTGATAAATTATAAGTACATAATGTGGGTCGGTTTAAAAACGTCCCTATAGTTATTGAAACGACAACTACATAAGTCCCATCCTTACGATGACTAAACTATAAATCATGCTCGCTATTAAAAAACTATCCGATCAACATATATGCACATATCATACACATTTCAATGGAATACTTTAAGTACCTCGTGATAATATAACAACGACAAAGGAGAGACGGACAGATATACATCGTGCACAACGATACAAAGTGAGCCGAAATTAATCATTGAATATCATAAGCAAGTCTTTAAATGGGTTCCACGAAAACAATTTAAATATTTTTATGAGAAAAGTACTATAAAGTAAAAACAAACAAGTAGAGCTTATTTGATGAAAAGAGTTAGGGAGACCTGCTTTATATATGTTCGACAGTGTGAATATATTCCTTATCAAAACATATAATTTTTTTTTTTTTTTTTGGTACAAAACAAAAAATGTTGTTGGGAATGTGAATCAATCGAGATACTCACAGGTATAGTCACTGTATGTGGATACGCGTTGCACTCGTACTCGTATATTTCATATATCGTGTTTATGCCAATGAATTTCCACGTGAGAAAAACTGATACACATGCTTTTTTTTTTTCTTTAATATATGACACGCACATTCACATATCAATCCCGAAACGATAGTATAACAGTTCTTAGTTGTTACCATTCAATCGCAGAAAATAAACACAGTTTTAATAAAGTTAATTATACACCATTCACTATAAATATAAAAAGAAGACGCGCGCAAAAATCATGCTTAGTTACGTTCTAATCATCCTTCATTCTTTTTTTAGATTTATAACCTTTTTTTTTTTTTTTTGATCGGTTTGTTTTACCGCGACTGATTAAAATTAATCATAAGATTGGTGATTTTAGCCGGGTGATCTTTGTAAAAAAAAAAAAAAAAAAAAAAAAAAAAAAAAAAAAAAAAACTAATATTTTATTAGATAATGGTTCAGTTAATGGTGAACTGGGAACTGCCTAACTTATTTTCCAATATTTACTTATTAGGAATAAGTAAAAGTATGTGGTGGGGTAAAAGAAATTTGTTTGAATAAAATTGTTATAATCAATGATCAATATTTACAGATATTTCATATACATTTTCCGTTCTAACTCGGTTTAAGGTGATTACATTAGATGTTACGTATAGGTCTAGTTTCAGATTTGTAGTCACGGTAAATTAATATAATCTACATATGTTCTTGAAGTCATTACTATGAACTGACAAATTTTGAGCAATTAAATTCTTGAAAAAAAACAGGCTATAGTCAACACGTAATCAATAGTAAAAAAAAAAAAAAATTTGATGCCAAGTTTTGAACTTTAATGATAAGATTACTTATTTGATCAATTTAATTCTAAAAAGACCACTTTTCTGTATTTTTTATTTATCATTTTATCCATGTTAAATGTGGGATCTTTTCATAATCTTCGTGGAAGTCGTGAATGATTTATAGATTGAGAAACCATCTATGATAAAATTGTCTTATTTTTAATCAAATTGGTAGCAGATTTAAAACTTTCAGAGTTAAGTGATAAATTTATAATTCATAGATAATTTATTTTGTAATTTTTTGGTAATTCTATTTAGGCGACGCATTAGTATTGGATAGACAAAAAAAAATTATTATCAAGAATAAATCAAAATAATATTTCTTTATGAAAACCGAATCCAAAGTATATTCCAATTTATCTCTGGGAAACAAAAAAATATGCCACAGGCCCACAACGGGGACACAGATCTGTTAAAAGACAATTAAAAAAAAAAAATAAATAAATAAAACTTTGCAGAAGAGAACTGTTAAAAATGTGTATATATATCCGACAAAAATAAACTTCGTCTAATCGCACTTCAATTCATGGACTGATTTGGTAGCCAAATCGATGACGATGGTGCAATTCATTTCCACAGATTTCTCCTTCTTAAAAATCTCCAAGTTCAACAAATGAACCTTCCCACTAAGCTTTCCCTTGCTCTTCACCTTCAACAACCCTAATCTCACGTCGCTTTCAAGGCTCTGACTCGCTTTCATCTCCAAATCCACCGTGACGATCCTCTCCTTCACCGACCGAGCCCCGGCCTTTCCCTCTCCCACGGAAACCTTGCCGACCTTTCCTCCGTCGTACTCGAACTCCACCGAGCTCTCCTCGTACCGGTAGTGTCCGAAGTTCATGTTCTTCACCGAAACCTCTGCGCCGAGTCTTAATCGTAACGAAGTGTCGTTTCTGGTGACGAGGCTCTCGACTCGGACGGAGTGGATTCGGAACTTGGGGCTTCTGATACTCATGATTGTTAGGGCAAAGGCCAAAATGACCACAATGAGTAACATCACGATTGCGGTGACGTACGCCAATCTTCTCATTTGTTTTTGCATGTGTAAATCCTTGATTTCTTCATGAGACATTTCGTTGGCTGAATATGTAGACTCTATGTCGTTTGATTTGGGTTGATCAGGATGAACCTGATTAGCATTCATCTCTGTAGCCATAAGGGTAATTTTTTATGCTGTGAATGTTTGCTTTTCTTTGTATCAATACTATTTGAGTAGCTAGGGTTTTCTTGTTTTTTTCTTTGTGATGAGAAGATTTTCTCCTTTCGATTTATATGTACTTGTGTATGTTGTGGATGTTTGTTTTGGGAGACTAAGCTCAAACTAGGAAGCTATTTATAGAGGGCGATAGAGGACAGAGAGGGAAATAGAATTTGCGTTTTGAGTTTTGAATTAGGGGACACGGTCAACGCCGTACATTCAATTCCATGGGTTTGAATAATACTATTTTTTATTTTAATTTTTCTTTCTTGAATTGAATAATAGTATATGACTATATGCTACATACTCAAACGCGGTACACATTATATACTATTAGTTTATTACTTTAGTAATTATATATTCGTGAAGATCGAGTAAAAAGATTTAAAGGGGTTTGAATACGTTTAAATGTGGGTTAGTTGGTCTTTTTGTTGATGCGAATATATAATAATTGGTTATAGGAGAATAGGCATTTGGAGTTTGGACTGGGACGTTGCTAATTTGTTTTACCTGTTAATTGTTTTGATTCGTGATCGGACGTTGCTAATATACATATATTGAAAAAGATTTGCTCAATTATCTACGTACGTGCATCAACGTGTACAATAATTAATAATATATGCTGTTGTGCATGCCGATTTTGACTATTATTCTTGAAGCTGACTACTGATTCTTAAATTTTGGAATTTTGTGCAGTAAGCGGCAAATAGTGTAAATATGAAACAGACTACAATATAATGTCAAAAAAATGACGAGTAAATAATTAAGGTACTTTGAAAAAATATGAAAAAGTGGAGACATAAGATAAAGGCAAAGCTTTGACATGCATGCATGGAATTTGAATGTCCACGATTAATTTCAAACCATCTGATGTGTTGTGTGCTCAGTCACTGGGTATATAATTTTATTCAATATTTTCTTGTTCTTTGAACTTTGAATATATCGTTTGAACCGATCAGTTGCTTAATTCATCAGGGCTTGAGTCTTTGATATACACTGGTTTTTGGTTAAATAATTCGCGAATAGTTGGCATAGTTGGACCAATAATGACGTCATCATACCGGTGTGTGACTGACTAACTGTTTCACGCTCATACTAGTTTTTTTTTTTTCGGTTTCGACAGATGTCCTATCCTATCACTTTTCCAATCTTATTATCTCTTTAATATGTATAAGAATATCATTTTAAATTCGATCAAAAAGAAAATATATCATTTTAAATCATAAAATAGCAAATTTTAAATTTCAAATTGGTCATAATTATCTTCTTAATTTTGATAGAATATCAACGTCATACATCTCTTTTGTTGATTTTTTTTAATAAAATTAAAATGAATGTTATTGAAGAGCTAAACATATATAGGTTGATCTATATATTTTTACTATTTAAATAGTGGACATAATTTTAATTGTCAGTAATCATATTTTACTATTTTAAATAATTTTTCGTATTTACAGAAAACTAACTAAACAAAAAAAAGTATTGTATTTTGTCTTTTAAAGATATAATAAATTGTGTTATTTTAGTGCTTAATATTTTTCTAATAATGAGTGATTCTATTTAATAATATTATACAAAATCATTAAAATTAATCGTGTTATATGTTATAATAAAAATAACATAAGGGGTTTTCGTAATAGAGCATTTATAACATAACCACAAGCGCAATATTAATTTGCTAAATATATATTTTTTTTCTTTCCAATTTTTTATTTGATTTCATCCAAATTTATCTCGTTACAATATATTTATTGCTGGTTTGTTTGACTAATACGTCAATGCTTTGCTTTATTACGATGAAACATTGACCCATTATTCTGAGACTATTTCAACTTGTGAGACCCATCGTATTTGAAATTTATAAGACCTTATTATATCCATCCACGAAGGGTACATATATCAATGTATATATCACGTATATCAATGTATTTATATCATTTTTTTTTTCTTTTGATATTGTTCCTTAAATATCTCATTTTCGAGATCTAACATTCAAATATATTGTTTTTTTTATATATATTTTAAGTCATAGCGGGTAAAAAAAAATAACGAAATACACTTACGGAGGACGAAATCCGTTCAGAATAGAACGGGAATTTGTCCATTTCTTCAGTTGAGCATGTTTGCTGCTGATTGACTTTACCTAAACGTATATAACTGAACGATTTGAGGCTAAATACGAAATTAAAAGAGCTGTGAGACGATAAATTTCAACCAAATTCCGACAAAATAATGTCCTGTCAAGAAACTGATTCCACTGACAAGACTTAATCCGAAACTACTAAAAAAAAAGAACAAATCAATAAGATATAAAGAAAATGTGAACCCTACTTTATTTAAAGGCTCACTCATAAATCTCCACCTCTCACTTTAAGAAGAACATCTACCAAATAACAACGACTAACCCTTACGACTTCATCAAACTAAACTCCATTTTCTCCATTAGTTTTGCTCAACTCGGCAATGTTGATCAAGTCGTAACAATGTCAAAACTTGATTCTACCATCGCTTTTGTAGCCATATCCGTCCGCAATAATGTCAAAATATCTGTGTATTTTTTTTCAACAATCACTAACTTCTCGACGATCATATATGTCCAATGAAATGTAGTTTTATGCTGATGCGATTCGTCCGCTCATGGTATATTTATTTTTTTGTTAAGCGTGATCCTCTAAATTTAGGTGGGATAGAAACTACGAGCAACAACATCACTATTAACGCCTTGTTAAATTTATAAAAAAAAAATGACAATCATTCTACAGACGACTGTTTTTCGTGGAAAATTAAGATTTTGTGGTGATGTGCTTCGTTTTTTTCTCTCCTAAATTTTGAGATTTGACGCCTATAGTTGTCTGATTATAGTGATCATAATATAGCGTGGGTCATGTGAAACGCAACCCTTGTAACCATACACTTACTTACTCGATCAACATATCAACACTTTACTATCGTCAAGGGCGGATCTATCTTTTGAAAATTGTAATTTTTACCTTAATTTTTTTATAATTTTAGTTTAAATTTATATGATCTTTCTAAATTTGTCCCTCCTGAAAAAAAAAAAAAAAAATTCTCAAATTTGTCTCCGCCTATAACTATCATCCGCGTCACGTGAAAAATAAGAGAATGGAAGAATCTTGATTAGGTAAGTACTATTTGTTACAACAACCAAGCTAAATATAGACAATTAATAATAAACTATCTTTATTGTTTCCACCAATCAAACTCGTATAAGAATCAGTTTATTACCCTTTTTTTTATGTTCGACAGTGTGAATATATTTCTTTTTAAAATCTAATAAGCTGATAGCGTGTGAATTGATCGAGATGCTGGCTTATTTGTTTTATTGATTTAATTATTTATTTTAACGTTGTCGTTTTTTAAAGGGAAAATAACACATTTATACCCTGTGTTTTAGTGAAATGTCGAGTTTAACCTTCGGTTTTCAAAAATGTCGAGTTCATACCCTCTGTTTAACTAAAATGACGAAATTATACCCTCTGTTTAACTAAAATGACGAAATTATACCCTGAAATAGACAACAGTGTCACAAATATTCTTTTTATTGACTTTTCATTGACGTTGACTCTAATATTTATAATATAAACACCAATTATCTTTATTCATTCGCGCCATATATGTAATTTATTTAAAAACTAAAAAATAAACAACAGTCTCTTAATCGTGAAGAACACAGAAAGAGGCAAATGGGTAAACATCGATAGTTGATAGTCATCAAAATCGCATATTCGAACAGAGAATCCAAGATTTAGAGTTACTATTCGAACACGGAATGAATTCATTTCTTAGGCGGTATGAGTTTTATTATTTAATTTCAATTTAAGGCTATTTTTATTTCAAAATTGAGAATTTGGAAATTAGGGTACTGATTTAGATTTGATTCGGTTTTTCTTATATAAGAGTTAATATCAATGAAAGGGAGATTTGTGACGCTGTTATTCATTTCAGGGTATAATTTCGTCATTTTAGTTAAACAGATGGTATGAACTCGACATTTTTGAAAACTGAGAGTTAAACTCGATATTTCACTAAAACAAAATGTATAAATGTGTTATTTTCCCTTTTTTAAATAATGTTATATATGTGTGTGTGTTTGTGTGGCACAGTTGCACCTACTATTATTATATATAGCGTTTCGTCAATAAATTTCAACGTGACGATGAAAAATGATAACACATATTTCTTTTAGATTCAGTTCACGCAATCCACAAATCAACCCAAATCCGTATCATTGGCTACAGAGAAAGAATATTGCATGGACAGACGAAAAATAGTGTTACGGAAAAAAAAAATTGTTAAAAATAGTTATTTGATTTAATTAAGAAATACAAAACATGCATTGAACATTTCCATTACGTCTAGATGTATTCTTAATAGTGTATTTTACGGATTTTTCACGGCCGGCAAATTCCTGCAACTCATTAATGTCATCAAGTCACTGTCAAATTCAGTGCAATTAATTTCAATTATATATAGAAGGGACAAGGGACACGCAAAACGTGTTTATCCATCAAGTCTATTTCCATTAGGCAGTTTTTGGCTTAATGTATGCGTAATTTCCGATTTTAATTCAAAATAATAATTAATAATAGATAAATAATACCACTCGTTAAAGGGGTCCCCTCGTTAAATGTCTAATTATCAACAATTCAGAATTTTTCTAATTAAAAAATATAAATACAAATGGTTAACGGAAGAAATGTTTTTCCGATAGTTTTCTTTCACTTTCAAAACGCTATTGAAAGAGTTTCTTCCGATACCGTTAACTACGAAAATGATACGAAACAAAAAAAACAAATAAAAGTGTTCCTTCCGATAAGTTTCGTACCGTTATTAGATCACCTTTGTGCTGGTGGGGATGAATTTTTTTTTTTCTTCAGGAACATTGCATACGACAAACAAAATTATCTTCAAAGCTTATATTCTTCTCAAAAACTGAATCCACAGATTATACAATTTATCTCTGGAAGAAAAAAAAATAGTACACCGGCGATTATACGTCTGTTTAAAGACATAAACAGCTAAGCAAAATATAAATGTTACATATATATATATATATATATATATATATATATATATATAATATACATATAACATATATAGATGATTATATATCTAGTCACACTTTAAATCATGGACCGATTTCCTGGCCAAATCAAGGACAAAGTTGCAATTCATTTCCACAATCTTTTCCTTCTTAAACATGTTCAACAAGTGAACCTTGCCACTCAATTTTCCCTTGCTCTTCACACTCAAAAGCCCTAATCTCACGTCGTTTTCGAGCCCCGGGCTGGTTTCGACCTCCAACTCCGCCGTGACGATCATCTCCTTCGCCGACCGAGACTTGGTTTTTCCCTCTTCGATCGAAGCCTCGCCGATCTCTTCGCCGCCATACTCGAACTCCACCGAGCTCTCCTCGTACCGGAAATCCCCGAAGTTCAAGTTCTTCACCGAAACCTCGGCGCCGAGTCTCAGCCGCAACGACTCATCGTTTTCTGTGTCGAGGCTCTCGACGCGGACGGCGCGGATTCGGAACTCGGGGCTTCTGATCCTCATGACGGTCATGGCAAAGACTAAAAATCCGACCGTTAGCAACAACACGATCACGGTGACGTAAGCCAGCCGTCTCATTCGCTTTTGCATGTGTAAATCCTTGGGCTCTTGACGTGAAGTTTGAACGTTGTTATTAGACTCGATGTCGTTTGATCTTGCCTGATCTGGATGAACCTGAGTAATAACATTCGTCTCTGTAGCCATAATAACTAGCTAGGGCTCTTTGTGATGAGAAGATTTGGTACGTAAATAATTTTTTTTTTCCGAGTATATTGTGTGGATGTTTGGTTTGGGGGATTAAGGTCTGATTTGGGAAGCTATTTATAGGGAGAGAGTGATAGATAGCGTGGAAGATAGGTTATCAGGGTCAAATGCCACATTAAAGTCCTGGGTTTGAATAATAATATTTTTCACACTCCAACGCGGTGCATTACATTTTTTTTTTTCCATTATTTCCATACATACTAATATTCAGGAAGCTTGAGCAAAAGGGTTTGAAAGGGTTTTTTTGGAGAGCCACTTGTCAACGTACACCTCCTTTTAGTGTGGCTTAGTTGGCTCTTTTGTGGACGTGTATAAATATTTGATAACTATTTCGAAAGGGAAATAAAATAATAATAAAAGCAGTGGGACTGGGACGTAAGTGAATTTGTTTTTTTTATTATTTTGTGCATCGATGTGTTCACACACACACATATTAAATTGAAGATTTGGCTCATTAATCTACGCAACGTTGTGCATACCAGTTTTGACTTTGTCGTTGTATTAATTGCGTTCTGCGAGCTGAGTGTTTTTTCTCTCTTTCTTTCTTTACATTTGGAATTTTGATCAGTGAAGAGAGTAGTGTGCTATTTTTATATATTTCAGGAAAATAAACTTGGAACAACAGGAGTATTGTCAAAAAAAGACAAGTAAAATAATTGCTTATGGTTTGAATAAATTGAAAAAGCGAATAAAGTTTTTTTTTTTTAAAAAGGCAAATCTTTGACCTCAATCTTGATGTTCAACGAGTAGTTTCAAACTTTCAAACGCTGATCATCTGTTGTGTTGTGAGCTCAGCCACTGCGTATCTAATATTGATCGAGTAATTTCTTATAGGTTGAAATATCGCTCAACTGATCAGAAACTTTGATCAGTGTTTTATTAGTCTTTAATATTACATGGGTTTGTCATAAATATCAGGCCGAATTAATTTGTTAATCAGCATGATGTAATTTGGACCCAGGACGATGTCATAAATATCAATCTATAAATACATGTCGTTCAAGAACGTTATACTTCTGTCGTTTTTCATACAAATGTCTTGTAACTTTCAAAACAAATCTTGTTTTACATTGAGATTTGGACACGTTTGTCCAATTTATTTACGCTAAGTTTTTATGCTCCGTTATAAATTTGTTTTCAAACGCATATTGCTTTTCTAGAGTTAAATATATTAAAATATAAAAGTATTAATATGAAAAAATATGCAAGGATATAGAAAAAGGGTATTCAACAATTTGCAATCCGAAATTCTTTTTTTTTTTTGGGGGAATGGGGGGAATTAGTAAACCAATTAGTTTGAGGGAATAAAACAAGGTGGTGAAAATACTACATGCCGTTGTATACATGTCGTTTGATTTCCGCAACAAACGACAGAAAAAAAAAACCAATATGTCGTTTGATACCATGAATATGAATATATAAGTGGGGCCTTGATTAAATTGACCAGAAGCATTATAGCTGACTTTGATTAGGTGAATAGTCAAAGTGTCAAACAATGACCTTTCTTCTATTTCCAAGCAGTAAAGGACATCTATCTAACTTGAATGATGAATATTTTCCAGATAATACATGCCTGAATTTTCATTCTTGTCAAAGAAGAAGTACTATTCTCTTGTCAATGACATTTGAAGTTTGCTTTTCGACTACCTGTAAACAATTAGATTTTTTTTTTTTTTGTGGGAGTAAACAATTAGCTTTAAGATCTGCTTTATGGGAGACATTCATTTGGTAAGGTGAGCTTGAATTATGTTAATAGGTCAATATTATATACTTCTTTTAAACAATAGTTACTATTGAGATAATAAGTTTCCTATATGTTACATGTCAATGTTTTAAACCCACCAAATGTTCGAAACAAAAAATTCTTATACACCAATCTCATAAACGGATAGGCGAAAAAAATATGCTTAATAGTATCTGGTGAGATTAGTTTGTAATTATGTTTATTTTTTTTATTTAGTTAAATTCTGGTCTATAATCAATAAAAAAAAATTAAAATTAAATGAGCTATAGCTAGAAGAGGTGAGATGATTGAATCTTTTTAGCTCGATTAACCTATTTCTAGTTCCCTGTGGTATTGCCCACGTTTATTTAGGAAAAATAAACATCTTTCTTGTTATTTTAGGTCAATAGTTGATTGGCTGATTAAATTCTATTCATGTGATTATTAGTATAATTAGACAATTAGAAAACAGAATTTGAATAAGTGAAAATGTTAGAGAGACTATTTGTTCTTTTGATTTTGGCTTTTCTGATTATTAATAGGCAAGATTATGATTGGTTGGTTAAACTCGACTCATGAAATTATTGGTAAAGAAATTATTAGAATAAATGTTTGAGTTATTAATTGAATAGATTACGGACCAAATAATCATAGATAAATCATAAAAAAGTCAAATTGTCACTAGCATATATAGAGTTATGATCCAATTATAATGAAAAATACTAATCAAGATTGTAGCCCTAAAAGGTTGGGAACCATATAAAATATATATATATATATATATATATATATATATAAAAAATAAAAAATAAAAAAAGACTTGCAAACCCTGACAAATATAACAGAAAATATTTCTATAATATATTTCAATAAAATCGTAAGATATTTCTATAAATTCAACGATCGAATAGAGTATAAATATGGATTTTAATTCATTCTACATCTTGAGTGTGGCTAAAGGAATATTGATTAAAGAGATTCAATACGATGACTTTTCCAATTGATCCGATTCATAGTATCCACAGAAATTCAGCCCGTAACATCAATGTCGTTTTATTATAGTCCGCGAAGAATAATGATACACGTACGACATGCCACGATATTCCTGTGTTTTGCGTCATTGCACAACTAAAGTTGAAATTTCAAATACCTCACTGTTTACATTTACACCACGAAGAAGCTTAAACATACAGATTTATTTGACGTGCACGATTACGTCACATCAGTAGAAGTTTCTTTAACAACATGACATCACTTGAAATTTCCTATTATACCACCCAAAAAAGTCTACTTCTGTAAGTTCCCAACAAAACCCCTACCATGGAAAATAAAATCAATCAATCAATCGATGTCACCCTTAAAAAATCAAAATGGAATAACCTAACCCTTCCACACCACACGTAAGTTATAATTTTTTTTTTAACTCAGTATCATCTTATTTCGATCCTTATTATTACATTCCAATATGCTATTCTATAGAAACCCTAGTTACCAAAACAAAAAGTCTAAAAGATCATAATAATGGAAACTGAAAAGATCAATATTCATAATCTCGCTTCCCGATATTCCAAATCACTTCGTCCCGATATTCCATCGCAACGTTCACGATATTTCAAATCACTGTCGTCCTCGTCTTTGCCCTAATGGTCGTGCGCTTCAAAAGCCCTAGGTTTAGCCTCAGGGACGCGACGATAACGCGACCTTCGAAACTCGATGAGGCCTAATTCAGTGATTAGTTTGGTCATGAACGCTCGGTTCGCCATAAGGAACAGAAACTATGGGAGGTACGAGTACGAGACTGGTATGGCTTTTTTTGCCTACAAGGGTTTAGTGATCGGACGAGCAGTCGCGAGCCAGGGCTCGGATCACCAAGAAAGTCGACACCATGGCGGTTCTAAGCTCGGCTAGTTTGACCAGTCAAACCGAGGTTTTGGACCAGCTTGAGAGAGATATCGGAACTAGGATTGTGAAGCTCAGATGTGATGATGTGAGATTGATGGGAAAGTCAAACTCTTGAGGGTGATCAGGATGAAGAAAATTGCTAGGCTTTAGCTGTACCATCCAAGAATCTATTAGGAATCTGATATGATTGTGGATAATAACTACATCCAATAAGCTTTAACTTTTTATATATTTATTTCATTTTTTTCTGCAATTTTGGAGGCGTCATTCATAAACTACAGTCTGAGTCCTAAATAGAACATTTTAATCAACCATAGTAAAGTATAATTATTTGTATATTTTTTTGGATTCAAATAAACTACGTGAACCAGGATGAGCTGCACGAAAAAGTACGTTGTATATATATATATGCTATTTCCAATTTTTTTAAGGAATAATTGCAAACTATGTCCATTTTATTTTGATAGTAGATATATTGATATATTATTTGATAAAAAAAAAATATGAAGATTAATGATATATATATATATATATATATATATATATATATATATGCTATTTCCAATTTTTTTAAGGAATAATTGCAAACTATGTCCATTTTATTTTGATAGTAGATATATTGATATATTATATGATAAAAAAAAATATAAAGATTAATGATATTGAAGTATATATCTTCAGCTGCTGTTTGTAAAACAAGCTACTAGCTAGCCAGTGGTGGTGGTGGTGGTGGTCCTGAATTAGCTGCTGAATAGTTTGTGAGGACATTGATATCTATAAGATTACTTAGACGCTGGATCTTCATTTCTACCAATCTAATTTAAATTTTCGGAAATGATTTTTTTGAATTAAATAAGGTGGATATTAACCCCCAATAAGAAAGCTGATTGAAAACGTCAATGCCGTGCCGTATTTTTATTGCCTTATTAGCAAAAAAAAAAATTAAATAAAGAAGTACGAATATTCATGTATTATGTAATATGTATATGTTAGTTTCGAGTCAACCAGGCCAAGTCAAGCGGTTGTGGTGACGGTCTTTGGTAAAACAAGTACAAGCCTTCTTTTTTTTCTTTTCTTTTTTTTTTTTAATAAAAGAAACAAGTACAAGCCTATATTATCAGCAAAAAAAAAAAAAAAAAGGTACAAGCCTGTGAAATATGAATATGATTAGCAGACATATATTTTTATTTTATTTTCACATCAACATCAAACTATATTCTAGTAGCTTTTTCTAATTTAGATTCCGAGAGCTTCATTTTTCTTATTTTGAAATTGGTATTCAATACAAATGTTATCAGATGGCCTTTTAAAAATTCTTTTATTAAGCAAATTTTGAAGCTACCTACAGGCTGGACCTGGGTGTCAAGACAAAATGGAAATTGTGTTCCGTCCGAATCGGAATTACGGTCTTTAATGGAGTGTAATGTTCTATTAAAATTAATAAGAAAAATTATACAAAAAGTCAAAGTTTCAACTTTTCAACAAAATAGTCAAATTTATATTTTTAGAATTTTTTTGACAGATAAGATTAAAAATTTTGACGATTATTATAACCAATTTAGCACTTTCAAAAAAATTAATTTTGAGATAAATTTTTTTTAAAATCAGATTACTACACATTTTGGCTATTTCACTATATTAAAACAAACATTAACTATTTTGCAAATTTATAATTTTAAATTGGCTATTTAGTTACATCAACCAATAACTACCGGCCAACAAATATCTGAGCCAAATATCCGGGCAAGAATACCGTCGAGATTAGAATTAATAGCTACATAAACTCTATTTCCAAGAGTGTCAACTGAAAATAACAATGAGGTAAAAAAAACATGGTGTTCTTATGATAAGAAAAATGCAAAGTCGAAAGCTTGAAATAAGGACATAATAAATGCATACAGAAAATAGGGTATTTTCAGAATAAGAATAAGATGTTATAACAAAATGGTTTGAAGACGAGTTGACCCAGCTATTACTAAAGGACCGATCCAAAGTCTTACTTGGGTTGGCCTTTTCCGGCCTCAAGCCTGGGCTCTTTATTGGGCATGGAGGAGCCAAAAGCTTTTGGGCTTGTAATTTTTATAATTTTGATGTATTTTAGCCAAAAAAAAAAAAAAAAAAAAAAAAAAAAAAAAGAAAGAAAACTTTATCATCAAATTTTTTCCACTAAATACTAGATTTTGTCATAAATTTATCATTAGAGACTGGATTTAGTGTTAAGTTTACGGGATTCAGTGACAAGTTTAATATTTAATTTGAAAAATAAGTAATTGATTTTAGTGTATATGGGTCCAATTCCGGAATTGAGATTATAGTTGGGAATTAAGAGAATTTGCACTAATTATGACCAATCAATAAAGTTAAACCCCTAATTTTTATTGCATAAATTGCTTCGCATACTGCATCTGTCTAATACCCCATATTTTTTTTTATCATTTCTGGTGTGTCTGTGAAGGAAAGACGTTTTGTTTATAAGTGACAATTATTACGTCGATTTATAATTCATTGCTACTTGCTAGCATATGTTTCGTACTAATTTAAATGTGATCTTAAATATGGCATGCATTCACAACATCAAGTACGTTGTACGATAATGATCCAACAAAACTGCTCTTATCTTCTTTATCATTCTTTTTTGTTTTTGGATTGTTCTATTTTTCTCTGTGGATGATTCAAGGCTTTTTTTTATTTATTATTATTATTATTCCACTCTGATTCTGTAGGAACAAATACCCGACCAAGTTTTGTCCTAACTCCGCAATATATTAAGATCCCAATGATCATCATCCATTAATTATGTTGAATTAGTTACTTTGAAATGTGTCACACACAGATTATCCTAATATTATTCTTTTGTTACAATATTATACATATGACTATGTCCTCAAAATCTAGTTCATGCATATTTCATTTTAATAATACACTTTCATTTCCTGAGGTTTGAACTCCGCACTGTTTTTCACGCGTTAAAATAAATAAATAAATAAATAATATGTATACAATATTATATATTTTGACAAGGTGATTACTAAAGGTCCAATGAACTTGAGAAGCAAGAACTCTTTTTCCAATCATAATGTTCCCTAACAATGTTGTTTTTCTTGGCAACATGGAATATAAATAAACTAACAAAAAAAAAGTGTTGGAAAATTGATAAACATGACACATATTCAAGGTGATAAGTAATAATACCATTAATTTTTATGGTCAAATTAAGATGTGGACATACAATAAAGAACACAATGAGATACATAATCAGCAGAGGAAACATGGCCAATTGATGGCCCTAGGATTAAGACACGGTGTCTTGTCCCTGTTTATTCATTGTTTGTTTGGTACATTGCACTATTAATCAAAACATATCAAGCTCTCTAGTTGATACAATGAATCATTGCCTTTTCTGTTAGTATCACCACTTCAAAGAGTTCATATATTAGCTTGTCTCTAGCTCAAACAATGATGATAAAGAAAAAGGCTCTAGAAACCCAATGTGGGATCTTGAAAGGTATATTGTTCTGCAATCAATCAATGAAGAGTGAAGAGGACCTCAAGTCGTTCATAAATGTTCATGTTTAGGTCAATATCCTCTTAGGATTTAGCACCAACTAAATTCAATGTTGTTTTATATTTTTAACAATTTAGCTTAGACTTGTATTTATATAAGGTATATATAGACAATTAATTATGTTTTTTTAGGAAAATTCTGTCCTGTATTTATGACTTATGACATGAACTTGGCATAATTTAATTGCATTTAGGAAAATTTTATCCTTTATTTATGACTTATGACTTGAACTTACGACTTTAAACATGTATAGGTGAAGGTGTTTGCCACTCGAGCTAATTCATTTAGTTAGTTATGAACACTTATATTACTGTGCTTATAATCATTTTTATATATTAAAATATATATTTTGTTACAATTTAATGCATATATTAGAAGTAGTGCATAAAAAACATGGCATAATTTGCATTTATTTAGCGAATGGAAAAATAAATTGTTTCATGTTTGGCAATTGGAACCAAAAGATCACGTTGTAACGAATATGATTTTCGCGAGAAAAATTATAAGCTAACGAGATTACAGATCTTATTCGCGATTTTTAATTATAGAGTTAAAGCTCTGTTACTTTTTTCATTTTATTTTTCTTGTTGTTTTTCTTAACACTCTTACAAAATTGTAACATTTTTTCGACACAGTTAATGTTAAAATTATTTCACTCGTCTGTGATTTATTTCCACCTTTTAAGTCTTTTCAAGTAAATTTATGCGTTCTTATTTTTTGTATTTACTATCTTTACGGCCAATCAGCTTACAACACTTATAAATAAATAAATAAAACATAAGTAATCACATTTACTACCGTTACAACTCATAGAATGATTGCAATTGTTGTGTCCTCATATGAGCTAGAAACCAACACTAAACAAATACACTAGATGTGAAAATTCAGTTCAACTTCAAACTATACACAAGACTAGGCAATTGGGTTTTGTTGTTGCATTATATGAATGTATTATTGACAGCGATCTCGGTTGACTTGGTGTTGACCAAGAGCATCAAACACATATCATATGAATTTGTATTGTGTGAAGAGAGGTCTCACAGGCAAAACAAAAGCATACCATGTTCAAAACCCATCAACGACCTTAAATGTGATGTCGGGTCATTTGCCACAATACAAGATGGATGACTTGAACATAGTAAATAAATATGGCCCAAAACCAGTCACTTTCACTCTAAGCAAAACTCCCATATACAGATATATACATATTCAAAACTCCCTTTTTTTTTATTTGTGTGAAATTCAGTTGATGACCCCTTAAAAATCTTGTGAGTTGAGGGACCATTGTGCTTAGAAATGTGTATTCCTTCCTATATCCTATTTGTCTTTTCTTGGAGACTTGGTCTCTTTTATATATATAAGAAAATATTTGGAGGGAGATTTTTTTATTTTAAGTTGAAGTGTTGGTTGGTGCATTGTGACTACTTTGGGTGGGGTCTTGAATATGGCTTGAGGTTTATTTTGGCATTATTTGGTCATTGCGATATGATACTCTATGATGACGCTTTGGAAATTTTGGTTTTGGCATTTTTGCTTGTAGGTCAGGGAATTAGTCATCACGTCATTTATGGCCTATGTGGCTATGTCTCTATAATAGACAGTCCTCTTCAAGCTTGCAAATTTTTCAAAAGTGTCCACTTTTTTATGCCATGTTCAATTCTCTCACTTTTTTTTTTCTTCATTTATAGAATTATAACAACCAAAGACATTATTATATTACATATTAGCCATAGCAGTGACTACGTAGGACTATCGTATAAAAAAATTACAACATATTCATTAATTCTCTTACTACATTTTCGCATGTTTATATATTAGCTTGGAAATCTCTTTTCTAGTTTGTTATAATTTTAAATTTTCAGTTTAAGATACTCTTACATAAACTTTTTTAAAAAATTACCCAACTTCAACTAAGCATTTCTTTATTGTCGAAAGAAAAAAATTAAGCATTTCTTTTATTTTCTTTTCTAATTAAAAAATTTAAAATACCCTAAGATTGAATTAGAAAAAACTCAGCTTTAAAATACACAGCTATAGCGTCCATCTCTCTACCACTTACCCAAGCCCTCTCTATATATAAGTAACTAAAAAAAAAAGAACACTCAACTAATAAAGACACAAAATTGAATATTAAACAAAGAAAGTTCTTTTTTTTTCCTTGCTCTTTTCTGGCTAGCCCACGTTGCACCAACTAGCAACAAAAAGAGAGGCAAAAAGCAACCCAAGATGTAGTAATCCATTCCTATTAGCCATTTTCCCACTGCTTCAAAGGCGGCCTCATAAAGCAATTGGGAAAGGATAAAGGGAGGTCAATGCAATTAAGAATATTATAATGGAGTTTATAGCAAATTAATTGCCAAGCTGCAACAGACAGTAATTTTTTTTTTTTTTTTTTAAACTGTAAGCAGTCAGATTTGAATCTCCAAGTCCAGTCAACCATCAGTAGATGCGACTCCTCTGATGGGTTGAGAGAAAGACTTATCTCATCTTTAGCCAGGAAGTGGAAATATGCGTCTTTTCATGGTGTAACGGAGAAGTGGAATTTTCATTAGCCAATTTGTTTGTTGTTCAACGAAAGTGAAATTTTTTTTTATTAGAGTTAATAAAAATTGGTATTTTCATTAATTTTTATTATGTAATAAAAAAATAAAAAAAAATTAAATTTAAATGATAAATGAAAAGTATTTTAATGTTAAAGTTTTAAAAGAAACCGTAAGAGTGGACTAACGGTACGGACTTGTCGAAATGAAGACTTTCATTTTTTTTTCCGCCTCACGGAAGTACCATTTCCATAGTTAACGGTATCGGAAGGAACTCGTTCAATGACGTTCTGGAAGTGGAAGAAGGCTATCAGAAGACATTAATTCCGTTAACTTTCATTAATCATTTGTATTTGTATTTTTTAATTAAAAAAATTATGAACCGTTAATAATTACACATATAACGGCTGGTATTATTTGTCTCTTATTAATTATTATTTTTAATTAAAAATCAGAAAATTACCCCTTCCATTAAGTAAAAAAATTGTCTAACGGAAATACCGTTTCCGTTAAACAATGGAAGGCACACTATCGGAAAGTGGTATTTCCACTTCTTTCCAATGCCCAAGCCTAAGTACTAATATGTAAAATAAATTGCATCTATATTAATAACTTTTTTTTTAAGGAAAAACATTACAACAAGATCAATGTTTTGAAATATAAGTAAAACATTACAATAAGACTACACTTCATTAATAATCATGTTTTGAAAGTTTACATCAAAATTATCAATAAGTTCAATGTTTGCAAATGTTTCTGTTGTCGACGAAAATCGGACAACGTGGAAGACTTCGGGAGGTTCAACCTAAGGCCGAAGATTTCATCTCATTTATGAACATTTCAGCGTTGTCTTAAGACAGTTTTTTTCTTTCTTATTTTTTGTGTGTTTTTTTTGAAAAATTAAAGTAAACACAAAAAACTAAATTTGATATGAGGTATCGAAGGCATAAGAAAGGGACCGAGAACTATAGATCCCACGTAAAATAGTTCCAAAAATTCTTAGCACCACTCTTAACGGCTTACTAGAACGAATTCATACACTTGAGAATGTATTTTTAGTATTATAATCGGTGTGTATTTTATTTGGTATGCATTGTGTTTAATTAATGCTATATATTTCATTAATGTTATCATAATTACTCTTTTTTAATTATAGATAAATCATTTATTTTTATATATTATTTAAAATTTAAATTAGGTCAAAATAAAAAAATAGATATAAATTTATAATTAAAAATTTGGTTGCATCAAAATAGTTTGAATAAATAGTGTAAAAACAAATTTGTTGATATACTATTTAGTACGTCATTTTTTACACTATTTTACTGCAAAAAACAGTGAATTGAAATAAAATTCGCACTATAAATATCACTTTTCACGTTAAAGAAATGATCTAATAATAAAGTAATAAACATATATAAAAAAGCTCGTTCTACAAGAATTCCATATACTTTAATAACTATGACAAATCAACATTGCTAAGCAGAGCCATCTTCAATATATACTTTTCATGATGACCCGTCGCTTCAAATACACCAACACGAGAGCCCTTAATAATCACATCATCAGTAAACTGAATAAATAAATTTATAAAATAAAAAACTAAAAAAAAAAAAAAAAAGAACACTTTACTCGCTAGTTCTTGTCCTTTTTGTCTTTTTACAACAAGACACACATGAGAAAAAACAAAAAAAATAAAAAATAAAAAGCAGAGTCAAATTATATTCTCTTTTCTTTTCTTTTTTTTCCTTTTTCTGATTTTTTTTCTTCTGTAGCTATCAATTTCACAGAAAGTACACTATGTTCTCATAAATCAATGAATAAAACTACGACCACCGTTTTAGACTGAATTTCTCGCCGAGTTATCGTGAGATGTCTCGCTCGCCGAGTGCGATATTCGATACGAGTCTGCGATATCATAAAAGAGAGCACATTTAATAAGATATGTAAAAAAAAACATAGAAAGAAGATTAAAATCTCAGCTTTGTGAAGAATAAAAACTGTACCTGTTGTAGAGCAAGACTTGATCGAAGACGAGTCACTGGTTGATCGCGATAAATGAAAAGAATCTGAAACAAAAACAAAAAATGAGACCAGATTTAAATCTTATTTTCAAGGTTTTGACTGACTGGTTTGACCAGATTTAAGTTTTAACAGTTATTTAAAATTAGTTATTTTCTGGTTTTTACCTCTAGAGGAATTGAACGATCTCTTGCAATGCAAAATCGCGCCTTGAATTCCGTCGTGCTGTTGCAACAGCGAGTCGTCTCTCCGGCCAGACGACGACGACGCGGTCGTCGTTTGAGCGGCGTTGAACGACGGTAGAGACGTGGTCGTCGTCGTCGATTTGCTTTTCCCTAACTGCTTGCAAACGACACGAATCCCCGACCTGTGTTTGGGAGACGACACGAAATTCGCCGGCGAAACTGACGGCGATGAAGCGAAAAGCTCGGCGCTCTTCGCTTTAGCCTTGACTTTCACGTACAGAGGCTTGACGAGCTTCAGGTATCTCTGTATCACATCTTTGGAGGTCGACGATTTCGAGTCGGATTTGGGCGATTCCACGGCGTTGAGTCTTCTCGCAGATTCTCTAGCTCTTTCTGTGGATTTTGATTTCTTAAACGAGAAGGATCGGAAATTCGGAGCGGATTTGAGAATAGCTATCGGAGACTGAGGCTTTGAAGCTGGCTCTAGAGGAAGAACTCTCCGTTTCGGAATCGGATTGATCGGAGAGAGACAAAGCGACGGTTTCGGATAAGCCGGTTCGGCTGAGGCAGAGGAAGCTCTGGTTTCGTCGAATTTCGGAGAAGATATTTCTAGGTCGAAGAACGAGTCTTCTTCTTCGTGAGCTTCGTCGATTATTACGGCGTTGCTTCGAATCTCGATCACTGGAGTGGGAAACGGAACCGTTGGTTTCCAAAACTTCAGGAAGTTCAGAGCTTCCATTTCAGAGAGAGAGATAGAAAGAAAGAGAAATTGACGTACTTGATTTTCAGGGGTTTAAAGTGGGCTTTTTATAGACCGGGAAAGATAAAGGGAAAAAAAAGAGAGGTTTTTCGGTGTCTAAATTGCACTTCGTTTGATGGTTAAGGACTTCGAAAATGGTGATGAGAAAAGAGAAAGAGCTTAAATAAAGCTTTTCTTTTCTTTTGCTTTACAATAGAGAGAGAGAGAGAGAGAGTGCTATGTTTTTGTAGAATATATGTGGTTTTGTAGTTTATATGGAAAACTGACTTCATTAACGTTACGTGGTTTTAAATAGAGAAGGCTTTTTGTCAGTCAAATCAAATGCTATGTATTATTACTTATCTCTATCGCAGAGACTCGAGACCTGTGTGTGAAAAATAATTAAAATATATATATAAGTCTACGGATTCAGATGCTTTCTCTCTCTCTTACGAATTCAAAGTCTTTTGCAGAGCTTATTATTACTGTTTATTTATTTATTTATTTTTATCTACGGTCCCTGTCAATTCTCCCATAACTATATTGCTTGTAATCAATTTTGTTTTGTCTAAATTTTGTTAACTGGAATTTATTCTCCAAATTACCTAGACCATCCGTCAACATAGCTAGGCTCAGTCAGAACTCAGAAAGAATACAATAAGTTGATCTCAAATAAATATATTGAAAATATACGTATATCTCAAGTCAAATACAAAGAGAAAAAATTGTCTCTTTTATCATTCCTTTTTAACTATTTTCACCCAAAAGAATTGTGTAAATGATCTTTTAATTTTTATTTTTAAGGCGCTAGGGAGGGACTTTTTTCTTTAAGGAAACTCGTGAAAGCAAAGTAGTGAGAAACAAAAGAAACAATCAAGTGTAGTGGGTTATATCTTATATCATAGTTATATATATAGATAGGCTTTTGGTTATCCAATTTTACCACTTTGTGTTGTAAACATGTGTAATTTGGTGCAAAGTCTTTCGATACAGAAAGAGAGATGTAGGAAGGTTTATAGGGAATATATATGGGATGGTGACGAGAAATTTCCCTTTCTTAAAAGAAATGAAAAATGAAAGAGAAAAAGGCCAAAAAGAAGAGGACTCAAAGATTAAAAAAAAAAAAAGAATGGGCAAAGCAAAGACAAAGGCAAAGGCAAAGGAAGGGAAGGCCTTTTGCTTTTTGCAGAGAGACCCTTTTAAAAGATCTGGGCTAAGTCAGAGAATTGGGTTCTTTACAAGGCAACGAAATTGGTTTCAACTGGGCACGCTTGTTCAACCTATGGACCCACATATCTCTCACTCTCTTTTCTCTCTCTGTAAAATAATAAATAAAATAAAAACGAGTACCAAACCTTGCTAGTCTTTGCTGAGATGTATAAAAGGTTTGACTTGGAGTTGGAGAAATATTAGGGCATGAAAACGTTGAATAGAGCTGCAAAAATATTTTAGAGAAAGGCCCTTTTGTTATTTTTAATTTAACTACCCACCCAATACATATGTATATGTATATCTTAAAAAATAAGATTGAGATAAGGTGTTTATGTTACTTAGAGCGTGTGTATAATTTAAATATATATAAAATAGTCAATATATATATATATATATATATATAATTTAGAAGGTTTTTTTTTATAATCATATATAATTTAGAATGTGGTACATGACAATTTTAGTTTTGTGGAAGAAGACAAATTGAATGTTAACATAATTACGACTTATCACCTTTTATATGTATCCTTTTTCATGACCGTATTTGGGAAAAATAAATGGGTAAGAAAGTTACTTCTCGTGCATATAGATTTGTTGGTTTTCTTGTATTTGCTTTGGATGCTTGGAAATACTGCAAAATTCCCTATCACAGTCAATTTCCATCAAAATATATCCCTATCTTTCCTTTTCAAACAAATTATATACATAATATATATATATTAATATTTTTTTTTTAGGAAATATATATTGATAATATATATATGTATAAATATGACCTAGAAGTATAATTTATAATGCGAATCATATGCTCTGTGGTCCTAAACAACTACTTTGCATCTTTCTTTTTAGCTTTACTTTTCCATCTTTTACTTTTATTTGAAGATTTATATTATGGTCTATTGGAGAGCGCTATTATTATTTCTTCTCAAAGAAAAAAAATATAGACTTCCGTTAGTAGTGGCATGCACGTCGTAATTACCAAGACTTTGTCATATAGAGAAAAACTTCTTATGGTATATATTATATAGGCTTTGTAATCTTAGGAAAATATATATACACAATATATATACAATTGACATATATATATATATATATAAATAATGCGCACTGTAAACTTTAAAAAATAGACTTAGGTCCATTATATATACGTACTCATTATCCATCCATATTAAATATACGTACGTTGTCTAGCCGAATAATTTTTTATTATCTGTATGTCGGGCAATTTGTATTGTTACAGGGAAAAAAAAACGTCTAATTACTATTCTCATTATTAAAATTTTGCCTAAGAAATATGTGGCTAAAAAAATGAATGATAAATTAAGTATCGATCGTCACTGTACTGGTGGATCAATTTGTAAAAGCTACAAACAAACAATTTTGATCCCACCAAAAATATATAATACATTAATATATATATATATATATATATATATATATATATATATATATACACATTACTATTCCAAGATGCGATAACTTCCTGACCCTTTATACAGGCATCGAAAAAGAAAATAAAATAGTTGAAATTTATTACACAAACGAGTACAATATACAACAAATTTAAATACAACGGTGACAGAGAAACCTCTATATATCCGTTCTCTCTCTCTCTCTCTCTCTCTTTGGAGTGTATTCAAATGTAAAGAAACTTAAATACTTACCATCACGATTTTACTTTCTTTCTTGTTTTCATCTCAGGCTGTTTCAAAGAAAACTCCATTATATGCTCATCATCATCGATCATCGAGATTCAAGAGCCTCCGAACACTTGTTATGGCTTTTGTGATTGTGTGTGTGTGAGAGTCACAATCACTCAACTAAATTTTTTCATAAACGGTTGGCCGGTCAAATGATTCCTTAAAAGAATTTTGCGAATTGGTGGGGTATTTGTGTTTGCTTACCGAATCGTTTGTGCTTCATTTGCCAATTTAAATAATAAAATAGTGCGAAAAATAGAAGGAAAAAAATAACTTGTTGATCGTTGAAAAAAAAAAGGCTTGCGTCTATTTTAATTTATTTATTTATGTTGTCTACCAAGTGTTGAGTCGCCGACCTCGTTTCATAATGCAAATTAGGTTTGCCCTTCTTGTTAATGCTCAAAACCGCGATACAATAATGTACGTAAACGTAAATAGTTTTTTTTTTTTTTTTTTTTTTTTTTTTCTCACGTTGATTTTTATTCTGTTTTTTAGGCACTTGTCCTTTTAAGTTTTAAACTTGGGAAAATATCACATTTATACCCTGTGTTTTAGTGAAATGTCGAGTTTAACCCTCGGTTTTAAAAAATGTCGAGTTCATACCCTCTGTTTAACTAAAATGACGAAATTATACCCTGAAATGAATAACAGCGTCACAAATCTCCCTTTCATTGATATTAACTCTTATATAAGAAAAACCAAATCAAATCTAAATCAGTGCCCTAACTTCCAAATTCTCAATTTTGAAATAAAAATAGCTTTAAATTGAAATTAAATAATAAAACTCATACCTCCTAAGAAATGACTTCATTCCGTGTTCGAATTGTAACTCTAAATTCTGGATTCTCTGTTCGAATATGCGATTTTGATGACTATTAACTATCGATGTTTACCCATTTGCCTCTTTCTGTGTTCTTCACGATTAAGAGACTGTTGTTTATTTTTTAGTTTTTAAATAAATTACATATATGGCACGAATGAATAAAGATAATTGTTGTTTATATATACATATTATAATCAACGTCAATGAAAAGTCAATATAAAAAGAATATTCGTGACACTGTTGTCTATTTCAGGGTATAATTTCGTCATTTTAGTTAAACAGGGGGTATGAACTCGACATTTTTGAAAACCGAGGGTTAAACTCGACATTTCACTAAAACACATGGTATAAATGTGTTATTTTCCCTTTAAACTTTTACCAACTTTTTTTAATTATTTAACTTCTTTGCCAGGAGAACACATTCTAGAATAAAGTTCACATATGTACATATATAAACCTAATTCAAGGTTCAAGAACACTGATGAGTTCTATTATTAAAAAAAAAAATTGCGAAACAAACATAGAAAAAAAAACACCGTGATACATCAATGTTCACGTAAATAATCTTTTATTTTTTTACACGTTGATTTTTATTCTATTTTTTTAGGCATATGTCCTCTTTATTTTTATACTTTTAATAACTTTTTTTTATATTATTATCAAAGTTCTTTGGCAGGAGAACATATTCTAGAATAAAGTTCCACACATGTACATAAACCTAATTTCCAGGTACAAGAACATTGAGCTCTTATAGTTTTCACGTAAGGGAAATGGCCGGATCTAGTAGTCATTTTATTGTTTTGGACCAAAATATTGAGTTCTTTGTTTTGGACACTTTTAGTAGTTGGTCATGTGAGCAAGTACAATGTTGCCCTTTACTTTTATTTTTTATGTTGAAAATAACCCAAACCAAAAACCAACTCACACAAGCCATACGAGCGCACATTTACAGAAAGCCTTCAAAGCCCAAGCCAAAACCCCCTGAAAACCCTTAGCCGCCGTTAGATCAGCCTTCAGATCCACCGGCCGAAGAAGAAGATGAAGAAGAAGCCGTCGGAGAACGGTGTCGCTCACTCTGGCCCTTCTGGCCTTGTCGATGTCACCGTGGCCGATCCGACTCTGGCGCCCAATCCCCGCAAAGCCGTTCTATACCACCCCACAGTCACTCATTTGATTTCGGTCAGTCACTTTCCATGACAGTCTTGTTGATTGGGTTGGATTTTGGATCAATATTTTGTGTTGTGTTGGCAGGTTATGGCCACCATCTGCGAGGAGCTTCCTCCGGATTGTGTCATTCTCGTGTACCTTTCTGCCTCAGGTTTGTGTCTGTTGCTTTTTATTCAGGATATAGCGTTAGAAAGATGAATGAACCCAATTATATAACGGAATAAAGTGAGTGGATTAGCTTAGAGGGTTGGGGTAATTGTATTTATACTTCTTCTTGGACTCGTATTTGAGTTCCAGGTACCCTCTATATTCTTTGATGAGAGAAACAAGATAACTTGAGGTGCCTGCCTGCACATCATTTTTTTAATCGAATTTACTTTTGGTGGTGAGGACCCTGATATCCACTTCAAGTACATCGAGGTAGCTGCAAAAATTGGACAGATTAAGGAGGTTGAGCGAGTTACTCGGGAATCAAACTTCTATGATGCGGAAAAGACAACAAACTTTTTAATGGAAGCAAAGCTTCCAGATGCACGCCCTCTGATCAATGTCTGCGATCGTTTTGGTTTCGTTCCCGACCTTACTCACTATCTATATACAAGCAACATGCTTCGTTATATTGAAGGATATGTCCAAAAGGTAAAAAATTATCAGTGATTTCTTTGTTGTATATTTTTATTGTTGTGCAGACTTATGCCATACAGACAGTTGATAGTCATATTCTCTCTCTCTCATGTTACATATTGTGTTAAGATTGTATTATTACCAAAATTGTGAATATTTTTTGTTCTTATTATTGTTTTGTGTCACAGGTCAACCCGGGAAATGCTCCTTTAGTTGTTGGGCAGCTGTTAGATGATAAGTGCCAAGTAATTCAATTCCCTTAAAATTTCTCTGTGACGAATATTTCTGTAGTTGACTTTTAGTTTCGACATCTATAATTTCTGCAATTGTAGACTTTTATGTCTACAATTCTTGTGAATGTAGCCATTTATATCTACAGTTCCGATAATTGTAAACTTGTAAGTCCACAATTATATGAACTGTGGCTACAGTCACAGGAATTGTAGACATAAAAGTCTACAATTTAAAAAATTGTATACTTTAGTTTTATAAATTACATAAAATCTTAGATTAATTTTGGTGATATGAGGACTGTTTGTGTAGAGTTTCATGTTTTTTTTCTTGACATATGCAGGGAATTGCGAGATTTGTCCCCGAAGACGAGATAGTGGACCTTTGTCATTGTCTTGGTTTCGAGTTTCTAGCTTCGAATGTATGCTCTTATAACTTGTATTGGGGAAAACAAGTTGTTGTAAACTCGATCACGTTTCTAAATAACTTCTAAATAAGTGGATTTACACTCACTTACAGACACAATTTCAAATTAATACTTATTCTTTTGTTACTTTTTACACTAATTATTGTCCTTGTAAGTTCATGCCAGTGTTAAATATTCTCTGTTTTGTTGTGTCACCACCAAAATTTTCTTTTGCGAGTAATAAAATAGTTATTGTATCGGATAATCTATATTGAATAATTTGAAGTAGTTGGACTTCATAAAAATACAAATCTTTTTACTGTTAATCAGATCAAGAAAGACAAAAAAAAAATTATACTAAGAAAAAGAAACAAGCCCTCTAAAATAGTTACCCCCTAAAATAATAAATGTAAATGTTTATGTCTACAAGTTAAATAATTATAGACATGATATCTATAATTTCTATAATTGTAGACATGTATGTCTACAATTTGTATAATTATATACATATGTCTACAATTATCGATATTTATATTAGAAATTTGTAGACATATATGTCTACAATTATCGAAATTGTAGATATACATATCTACAATTATCGAAATTGTAGATAGAAAATAGTAGCAAGAGCAAGATAGTAAGCTATATGTAGGCTTGACATGCGGGTTAGCCTAAAAATCCAAATTCAGTAACAGAGACAATCAAAGTCACATGTATCTAAACTTTTCCATAAGATCAGTAGAGAAATAAACGAAATTAAAATAGTTGATTTTATGTATTTAACTGCATACAATATGAGTAATTTTTTAATTAAAATAGCCGTTCGCTGATCTGCTTCTTGAGCTCATCATTTTCCAGCAAAGGACATTCCCTGATAGCTCATTCATGTTCAGCGTCTCCAGAACTTGAAAATCTCCAAATATAAAGATGAGTGATGGATGTGGGCAGTAGTCTTTCCTCCGGAAAACACCTTATCGCTGAAGAGCCATATATTTTAAACCAGAATATTCGCAAACTTCAGAATTTCATAATAGAAATCCCAGATCAGAAAAAAGAAGAATGAAATATTAAGGAATGTGTAGAGCACAACAAATAACCAAATTCCAAAAAAAAAAAATTAATAACAAGTCATGAAGTATATAGCATTTTCTTTTTGGTTCTGCTACGAATAGTCATCAATAGAGTTCAAAAATAAAAAAATAAAAAAAGATGAATAAAGAGGAATGCCTTTGAAAGTCTGGGGAAAACTCGAACCTCTTGGGAATTTCGTCGAACAGTTGGGGTGCTTTCTCGAAGAGCTTCGACTTGTTGCACGCAGCGAGTATTCCGGCGGGGACGGAGGGTTTTAGGGCTCCGTCGAGGTCGTTCTCGGATCGGAGCTTGGGAGATGACGGAGATAAGATGAGGATGCCATTCTGGGAGCTCGCGTTCTTCAGACCCACGGCCATGGATGCCTCGGAGCTCGACTCAACCCAGGCCCAGATCGCCGATCTCCACGCCGAGCTCGAAGGAAGCTTACGAAGGAGCACAGCGACGAGCGACGCGCGAGGAAATCGGCGGAGCGCGCGTGTGAGGGCTTGGTGCGCGAAATGGCGGGAATGAGGAGCGAGTTATAGGACGAGAGGAAGATGCTGAGGATGCGCGAGGTATTGAGAGAAGAGAGAACATTCAGGGCTTGAATAAACAAAAATAAAAATTAAAGGACAAACTGGGTATGAATTATTTATCTCTCCTAAACTCACTACTAAAAGTGTCCAAAAACAATGAACTCAATATTTTGGTCAAAAACAATAAAATGACTACTAGATATGACCATTTCCCCGTAATTAATCTTGTTTTTCCCACGCGTTGAAATGCAAATTAACAAAAGCCTTTTGGGCCCCTAAAGCCTTTTGGCCCATAATATTCATCAACGTCCGAAAGTTTCGAAGACTTTCTTTTCTAATTTAGCAACATTTGACATTAGGCAGAAATGGGATTCAGATTTCGACAGTTCTGGTAGCAGACTTAACGGCTATCCAAAATGATATATTCTCTTTGCGAAGAGATGGAATATTTATTCTTGCGAAATCGAGTCTGACTCTAAGACGGCGATCTCTATCCTCCCAGGTGATTTGGATATGCAGCGTTATAATAAAATGTTTCAGCTATTTTTCTATATAAAAAAGGTTATTTATAGTCTGTAAGAAATGTTTATGTATAGTCGAAGTATGTCACATAGTATATTGTATAATATGTTAGGATGTCATCACATAGTATATTGAAATAAGTTATGTAACAAGATATACGTCAATGATATAATAATAGATAACAATGCTTAAGGAAATAACATGTAAGATATGTAACATATCCGATACAGTTATTTCTACGGGTAATTCCCATGTAAAAAAGGAAATTCACCGATGAAATTTCAAACTTTTAGGGGAAATTTCTCAGGTAAAAAGGAGTTTCAGTAATGGGATTTTTTTTTTTTTTTTTTTTTTTTTTTTTCACTACATTTGAATTGTAGCTCAAAGCCCTTAACGAATATGAGATTCCTTACTTACACACACACACTCGTTCAATTGTTTCACTCTCATATTAAATGGTTTTTTTTTATTATTATTAAAATCACGATTACAAAACTTAATCTTTATTACTCGATTGTGCCGTATGAACAAAATAGAGATTCACACAAAAAAAAAAAAAAAAACATAAAACACCAAAATCAGTTTTTTCATTGACTCTCACACAGTTAAAGCAACCATGATATTTTCAACATGAGCATCTTTGACCATATGTCGAATCATAAAATAAGACAATTTAAATGTAAGAAGCTGTCCTTCATAATACTATTGTTAATTATAACTTATTAATTTACCTACATTTTAAAGGCATTTTGATACCGTAAAAAAGTAGAGAAAAACCCATGATAGCCAAAACCTTCCATTTAACTTTTTAATAGTGATAATTGACATTAATATACTTAACACATAATCCTTCTTGAGCTATACTAAAAATATGCACACTGAAATAGGTAATCGATTCAGCCAACTACTACCATTTTTTCCAATAGCGTGTCGCGCTTTTATAGTAACTTACCGTGCAATAGGTAATGTGACATAAACAGTGTTTAAAATGCCGGCGAATTTTTCCGACAATCGGCGGCGCGGTCGTTTTCGGTCATCAAACGGCCGAAAAAAGCTAAGATGACGTTTTTCCTCGTTTTGTTGTTCGAAAATCGACAACGGCGTGTCGTTTCCATCCTCTATGTCGGTCGTTTTCGTCTACTATAAAGAGCAAAATCAAATTATTTTCGACTACAAACACAGACTTTCGGACGAAACGAGACTTCGGTGGAGATTTTCGAAGCTGGGATTGAACACGACTATAGTCGGAGATTTTCGGCGACTTTCTTCATCAGTCGATCGAGAAGAAAATATTTGAGATACATTACATGGCTTTGAAGCTAGAGTTTTCACTGTGATACGTCTGTTGAGGCGTCGTTGCTTTTGCTCTACGCGAAATGTGGCCGGGTTGGACTTGCAGCCAAGTGTTTGATGAAATGCCTGAGAGCAAAATTTGTTTGTTTTGTTTTGCTAATGTTTTTTTTTTATTGAGAACAAAAAGGATCAAGAGGAAGCAAATTGATGATGAGGACGGCGTAGAGGACTTCGGCGGAGGAGCAAGGCTGTGTGTGTTGTGTTCTAAAATTCGGTCATTTTCCAATGGAGGGTAAAACAACACTGATCATCATCAATTTACAAACAGTCGAATACAATCCACTATTTTTATTTTGATTAATTGTTTTCTTCATTTTTAGTTTTCGAAATTGTATTCAATAAAAAAAAATATTTATTCGGCATCTCAAGTCGTGACACATGACATTCCGTTTTAACTTAAACGATGCAAGTAGTAATGATTTCAAGTGTTTTAAATTTAGACTATATTTACAAATATATATGTATTCGTTTATTTTGCGTTCGGTTTTCCGTCGGAACGTCGGTTTTCCATCGAAAACAGTATTTCATTTGCCATTTTCATATTTTTTTCCTTTCGATTTCCGTCGACATAACGGTTTTCCGTGAATCAGGAGGCTCGAAACGGCAACGAAAACGAATTTAAATCCTTGGTTTTAAATGATAATACTCGATAAACACGGATCAATTAAAATTGAACAAACGTTGAATCTTAACCAAATCTTTTTTTACTAGTTAAAATTGAGACCGGATTCGGCCGGACCAAATAAAAACATCAATAAAGCCGGATTAAACCGTTTTAGATTCGTTTAAATTGTTTTAATTTAATTATACAATAACTACAAGGATAACTCAAATTGGCTTGAAAATAACCTTTTAGCAGTTAATATGTTCAACTCAAATTGTAGATCTAATTTTTTTTTTAATTAATACAAAAAATTAAATAATATATTAGATTCGGTCGGGTCCAATATAAATAGCAGTTTTAACTTCTAAATGGAATATGACCACTTGCAATTAGTTCGATAATCGGATTGAAATGGATTAGAGTAAATATTGTATTAATCAAACTATTATTTGAAACCCGATCCAATGTATATGCAATGTTAATGCTTAATTTTATCATTCAATTGAGTAATTCTGAAGCCTTGCAAGTGAGAGAATACGAGTGATTGGCCAACCAAAATAACTAAGGAAAACATATATATATACAATTTGAAAAAGTTTAACTAAGGAAAACATATATATATATATATATTGTTTTAGTGAAAAAGTTTAACTTTTAACTAAGGAAAACATATATATATATATATTGTTTTAGTGAAAAAGTTTAACTTTTAGTTTTTAAAAATATCGAGTTTGTATCATCTGTTTAATTAAAATGACAAAATTATACAATAAAATAGATAAAAGTACCACAAATGTTCCTTGTATTGACTTTTCATTGATGTTGACTGTAATATTTATATGTAAACCTCATTTTACCCTTATTCATTCGCACCCTATATATTAATTTATTTAAAAACGATAAGACAATCATTTAATCATGGAGAATACAGACTGACAGAAGGTCATGAATCATGGTGAATACAGCCAGAGTTGTAATTTGAACATGGAAGAAAACCACCTCTTGGGAGGTGTTGTCGCTGAAAATTGGACAACGTCGAAGGCTTCAGATGGTTCGACCCAAGGCCAGACTTAGTGGCCGCGCCCGAGCCGAGTCTGTAAAAACTTGAAAGTCACCAGTTTCCTCCCCTAGCTCAAGAAACGTTTTTCTTTCGTCGCAGAGACATGAAAGTAAAAAGAAGAAGAAAATAAGCTTAGAGGGGCACAGAGGCGGTACCTCCGGCGCGCGCTCCGACGCTTAATATTAGTCTGATTGCTATGCGTGAGGTGGGGGCACCGTTATTCTTTGAGAATATTTGAGAGAATCAAGTTCGATCAGAGTGAAAAGCAAGTGCGAAGGGTCCTCGACAACGTTTCACGACTCTGGAATCGACTAATTGTATTGAGAGAGAATTTTGTGCGTACATGCCCTCTCTGAGGAGGGGTACTTATAATGCTTGAGAAGCTGAGGAGGTGCCTTTGGTCGTTTGGCATGAAGCGCGCGACGTGATTTGGTGAGCATGAGAGCAAGGAGCAGTGCGCGCGAGCGCCCGATTTTTGAGGAGCGCACGCCACGTGCGTGTTCTCTTCTTGGCGGATGGGCTCGAGCTTAGATTTTGTGCCAATTTCAAATGGGCTTTTGACTCCTTTGGGCCTTGATGCGCTTTATTGTGGCTTGGCCTGTTAGACTTTTTTTTTATGTGGAATTCGTCGTAAGTTGCGACGAATTTCATATTTTTTGTTTTTAGAAAACGACCGACAACATGAGGTATGAGTTTTATTAGTCTATTTCGATTTAGGGGTTATTTTTTACTTCAAAATTGAGAATTTCGGGTTGGGACACTGGTTTGAGGTTTGGTTCGATTTTTTTATGTCAGAGTAAACATTGATGAAAAGTAAAAAAAAAAAAAAAAAAAGATTCGTTCTGTTCTTTATTTTATGGTATAATTCCGTCATATTAATTAAACAGATGATACACATTCAATATTTTTGATAACCAAAGATTAAACTTGATATTTCACTAAAACATAGGATATATATGTGTCATTTTCCTATTTAAAGTTTTTTGGAGATATTTTTATCTTGATGATAAAAAAAAATTCGATACGAATGAATACTACTTATGTTTATGATCTAACCATTATTTTTTCTATATATAAAAAAAAAGTTTTCTTAAATAAAAAAAATTAAAAAAAAACACGGTTGATTAAAGTTAAACAAACAATGCTTTTGTGAGTAGAGCGAGTTCAAGAAGTTCCTCTACTTTGTATTGTAATATATATATGTATGTATATATATATATATATATATATATATATATATATATATGTATGTATTTTTATCGAAGTGACGCCCATCATGTTCCATTAACGGTGTAGCTCCGGAACTGCCACGTGTCTTTTGGTGAGACGTTCCTACATTCTGATTCTGATTTTCGGAATGGGCGAATCTCAGATCCAATGCCACGTGTGGCAGTAAAAGCGCACGCCGTGGAACCCACATGTAACGATGAAATTCGGACCAGCCGTTAAAATTAAACGGCCGTTGGGCCTCGACTTGTAGTTGTAGTCATGAACAGACCCTCCTATAAATACATTATAAATACATATAAATGTACATTATTTAATCGCTGTGCACTTATATATAGAAGAATATCCACGCGCTTCATTATTACAATTAAAATGGGACAGTTATTTTTCCATTTAATTGTAGTTAATTTCAATTTTTTTATACATGCATGCTTCTACATGTCGACTCTTTATTACTTGTACTTGGCATTGATTCATATAAAGAAATGTTATCACATCGATCCCCTATTTTTACCCACCACTCATTTTCCTATATTATTTTTCTTTCTTTCTTTCTTGTTTTTATGATGAAGATTCCACATTAAAGTTTTAAGAAAAAATTCCTCAAGAGTTTATTAAAATTATGTACTTCTCCCTTTCTTTTGTTAATTGTTTTTAGATAAAGTTACCAAATTAAGATATGATACAAAATAAAAAATAGTCCATGTGCAAACATCTGTATAAAAGTAAAATGTGTCTCAAAATTCATGATAAGTCACGTATCACATGAAAAAGGCAATAGAATATTGAAATATATTATAAGATCATTACTCGTTATTTTTTATCATCAAACTGACTTTAGAAAAAAAAAAAAAGTTATAAACTATTGACTATTAAAAATAATAGTTACATTCTTACAGCCAATAGTTTGTGAATTTCTTGGAAGTCTTAACGTCTTTAAAAATTAAACTCAAAAGTAAGAAAAATATACTAATTTATTTGTTCATTCATCATTCTAATCTGTGATGTTAATGTGACAAACTTTAGAACACAGATATATTTCCAAATAGAAAACAGTACATTGCCAAAAATTCTTTATTTTATTTAGAATAAAAAATAATTCTAGAAAACAATTCTAAAAAAACAAGGTATTAAGAAAAAGAAAAAAAGAGAGAAGAAAGATGGTAATTATACAGGTACAGCTACTAAAGGGTTGGAAACAGTAAAAATTTCCCAAAATGCACACATTCCTCGGTCTCCGTTAAATCCACCAAACCCAACGCACTCATCATCACCATTTTCAACGGCTCAGATTCGTTCACTTATTTGATCACACTCTCTCTCTAAAAACCCATATAAACGTTCCTCTCTCACTCATATTCTCACTCACTCTTCTCTCTCTATAATCGCTTTGCATTGTGTTAGTGTGTGTGTTCGAGTGAGAAAAGATCATGGCCGAACCAGAGTCTCTGATTGAGAAGATCACGGAGAAGATCCACGGCCACGATTCGTCGTCTTCGTCGGACTCCGACGCCGATGATAAGCCTTCCAAGGTCGAGGCTGCTCAGGCCAAGGTCTTCAGGCTCTTCGGCCGAGAAAAGCCGGTCCACAAGGTCCTCGGCGGTGGAAAACGTCCGTACATTTCCCATCCTTTTTTAAATACACAAGTATTCGTATATATATGATTTGTTTTGCGTGATCGCTTGTGATTGCAATGGAACAGGAATACTCCACTGTGTCTAATTTGATCGATAATGGTGTTTTGTCCGCTCAATTTCTTTCGTTTTATAGATTAGTGGCTTAGCAAGGATGTGTTATGACAGATCGTGATTGTATTTGTGGATAACAACACGCTTATAGAATGTGGTTTATTTGTGTATTTATAACTCGAACCTCGAACAAAATGAAAACTTCGGATATTAGTTGGAAGAACGTTAATATTCCAAGTCGAACCGTAAAAGTAAACATCACAAATTCCTAAAAAAAATTCATACTGTGCAAGGAATCATATTGTTTTTCTAGAAAAATAAATCAAATTCAATAACATGATATTTGAATATGGTTTAATTGTGTATTTATATCTTGAACCTTGAACAAAATGAATCCAAACAAGTAAATATTATTCATTATGTAGTACGTATTGAAATTCTTTTTGATGATCTGGAAAATTGACATGTTGAGGTAAATCTTTTAGCCGCGGATGTATTCCTGTGGAGGAACAAGAAGCTCTCGGGTGGTGTTCTTGGCGCTGCCACGGTGTTGTGGGTGCTCTTCGAGTTGCTCGAGTATCATTTAATAACACTGCTCTGTCATACATGCATACTATCTCTGGCTCTCCTTTTCCTGTGGTCCAACGCCTCAACTTTCATCACAAAGTAAGGTTACATTCATTTAGAGTCTCACATCGTCGATTTCCTTGGAGAAAAATAACTCTATACGGTATGGGGATTTCTTTTTTACATCACAATGTCTGTCCCTAAATCAGGTCTCCGCCGCAATTCCCTGAGATTAAACTCCCTGAACAGTGCGTGCTCGAAGCTGCTTCTGCGCTGAGAAACGAAGTGAATTATGGATTGGGTGTACTGAAAGACATTGCTTCAGGGAAAGAGCCAAAGAAGTTTTTTGGCGTAAGTCGATATCTACATTTTTGGAAATATAAGCATATATGATCAGTTGCTGGGATTTTCTTTGATGCTATATATTTTCCATGCTGTTTAACAGGTTATTTTCGGCTTGTGGGTTCTGTCCATTGTTGGAAACTGGTGCAACTTCCTTACCCTGTTCTACATAAGTAAGACCTCCTTGAATTTTTCACAATCTAAAACGGTCTGTGACACGTCTTGGGTCTTTTATAACACCGATTTCGATTTCTCTGCAACAGCATTTGTCGTGCTTCACACCGTGCCCTTGTTCTACGAGAAGTACGAAGACCAGGTCGACTCGTACTCCGAGAAGGCGACGATCGAGCTCAAGAAGCACTACTATGTTTTCGACGAAAAGGTGTTGAGTAAAATCCCTAAAGGCCCTTTGAAGAAGAAGGATTAGAAAGCTGGAAGAGAGTTGCGAAGCTTATAATTAGGTTCAGAAATGCCAGAGATGACATTGGTTAATCGTCATGTTTAGTCTTAGATTTGTTCATCTGCTGTTTCCAATAGGCTCTCTCTGTTGCTTCCTTTGTTGCTGTTGTTGTTTATTATTAATTTTTTTGTTTTGGCTTCAGATTGTTCGGATCCACACAGTTAAATACATAGCGGTGTATCGCAGTGCCAACATTTCTGCTTTTCGAAGCTTCAATCATATAGAGAGAGGACATATAATTGTTTCCCTCAACAAACTAATGATATTTGTTAAAAGGAAAAAAATGGTATTTTAATTAGCAAGGACTTTTGATTGATATCGGTTTAAATTGTCAGAAATATGATTATTGTAAACAAATTTATGCAACGGGGATAAGAAAACAAGGCAGACTCTTTAATGAGACACCACTTCTGCTAGTAAATCTAAATTTAATTAAATGACAGAAAGAGAACGAGTAATCTTGGAAATGAAGAACGATATATTATCTCTCATCTTTACGAATAAAGCAGAGTTGGTTATACATACTAGTGAGAGGTATAAAAATGCCTAAGATGGTGATTTTGTGAATATATCAAATTTTCTAAACCTTTCATAGATATCTCTTTATTTTTAATTGTGAGATAGTTTTACTTTTATTTTACATGAAAGTTGCGGAGAAAAAGTTAAATGAAATTGTAAATAGAAACTAAAAGTATTCAAATAGATCAGTAAACAAGAAGGAAAATCACGTAAAAATAAAGAAATACGGAATGAAAAAAAGTATACGAGCATTTCAGGGATGAAGTTTAAAAAGAAGGTACAAAAAGTCATTTCCACTATATACTAACTCCGTAACAGACTAATATATTACTGTTTTTGGCCTGAGATAGATGAACGGGCCGATAGTAACAGAGTGATAAAAAACTCCCGCATTCGACGTCAACAAGGCATATCTCATTGACAATTAAAAAAAAACTCTTTATTACTCTTGTACATCTTATTTATTAGAACATTGGGATTTGGTTCCGGAGTTGAAAAAGGACTGACCAACTTTCGGTTAGAATATTACATCTGAAGGCTGGCCACTCTTTTTTCAATTCCGGACCAAATTTTCCACCTAATCAAGAACAAGATACAATACTAGATGTGCAAATGTAAGTAATAAATAGTTGATGGGATTGTCAACGAGATATAACTTAATGATGTCAAATGAGGTACTTTTCGGACAATTTGTCACGATCGGTCTCTCCTTTGTACTTTACCGGCCACAAGCCATGAGGATGGAATTAACAATAATCCCAATATATTGTTTACTAGTTAACGTCGTCAAGTTTAGCAACTAACCCCATGATCTGCAAATGGAATTGCCCAATGCTTATACATTGCCCGCGGTGAATCTTCCTCTGAATCACTCTCGTCTTCCTCCGAACAGTTGATCGCTGTCAAAGAATCATCCGAAATGTATCTCAGAATCTGTGAACAGAGAAAAGTGTCGATAAAGGATCGCACCACAACAATTCATCATTTCTATATACAACAGAAAAAAAATGGCAATACCTGACTAAGTGAGACAAGCTTGATTTGGCGATTACAACTTTCGTTCGGACATCTCATGTTAACATCCCAAACTATCGTTTTGCAGTTTCCGCAGTAGCCTCTACCCGATGTCAAATTTTTCTTCGAAATCCCTAAAATCACATTAAAACAAAAACACAAATTTTCATGATTTACTCGGTGAGAAAAGAAGTCGAAACAAACGATACCTCTATATTTTCTTTTGAAGACCTCTCTCCAATCGCTGCTCATTCCACCACCTGTCTGATAAGCTCTAATCTCATAATTCCCAAAGAAGGCATCGTACTGAGCACGCCAAAGCATATCATCACTCGCCGCTGAATTCCAGGACCTGAAACCACGATCCATGACGAGACACGTCACTCGACACACTTCTAATTTCAGGGTAAAAAAAGTATATACACAACGTAATGGAAATTGGAACTATATTAACTAGTATTTATTCATCATCTATGTTACGTCAGATTTTTATGGGACAAGCTTTTTGACATCCCAAACTCTAATTTGGTTTATTCTGGGCCGCGAGAATTAATTCTTTCGAACTCCATTCTATTTACCAGCAGACAGACGCAACGGAAGCTAGGGATTTCAGATCGAGGAAGCCAAAGATGTGGATGAGAACATCTTGTGGAAACTCCAAGGAACCTGAAAAAAAGTAAACCCCATTACAAATCAGATTGGCCTAACCATATACTAACACTCATTATCATTTCATAAAAGGGGTTGGACCTTTTTCTTCCTGGCGGGTTTTACAGCGGCGCTTGTGAGCAATCATCGCTTGCTTAAACTCCACCGCACCCAAACTCTTCTTCTGCTTCGGAAGCGAAGCCTCAACGCTCTGATAAAGCAAACGAGCCTCCGAAACCGCGTTTCTTGTCTGCATTCTGGGATTGCACCATCAAGTTTATGTTTTTACTTCAATATATACACACATGTCTATATGTATAACTTTTTGTGCAACCAAAACCAAGAGAAGCATGTCAAGAACTTGAATTTTTAATAACGAATCCTTTTTTTATTCATTCTAACTCAATTTCGCTCATCAGTACTCAAATTAACTACTAAACCAAAGGAAAATGATCAAGAGAGTAAAATTAACGAACCCGGCAAGAAGACGAAAGGCTGTGAGAACGTCTTGAAAGATCAAAGCTTGCAGATTCTTGGGAAATTGGGAATAACCGTGTCGGAGAAGAAAGCTTAGCTCTTTGCAGCAGAAAGAATATCGGTGATTTTTGGGGATAGAGTCGCTGTAACCAAGCTTTTGGTATCTTTTAATTAGCGACATCGTTCAATTAGGGTTACTCAAATATGCTCACTTGCACCGATGATTTGGGATTTTGGAAACTGGGGTTACGGAAATCAAGCGTTTATGGCGGTGGTTCGAGGCCACTGGTTAAGAAATTCGGCGGTAACGCCGGTAAGATGTATATAATATTATAATGCGCTTAATTTTATCGCGTTGTATTTATTTAGTAAAACCGTAAAATAACAAAAGTAACGGTTTTAGGTACAATATTTTCAAAATAGCGGCTTTTAAATTCTTTTAAAAATAATATTTTTTTTCAAACGATAAATACTCTATCTCTTAGCCCTAGCATTTTCCTATATGTATATATATAATATGTGCGCCGATTGTTAGTAATGAGCACATTAGAGTTGTAAACATCTTTCTCGTGATTTCGAGTTTTAGTAAGAATTTGCAACAACAAAGTCGATATAATTTTCGCATTGAAAGTGAACCATTATAAATCTATGTGTGTTCTTCGCGTTTTTTGTGCAATTCGTTTTCTGATTTTAGGTTGGATTTGGGATCAAATCCTAATATTTAGTAAATGAATTTACGAATCTAGTATATATTTACTACGAGAGGGTATTTGTGGAATAGTGTGATATTAGTTACTTGGTGGATTACTTCTTTTAATTAAATGAAATTTGAGCTAAAATTTTAATGACATGAGTGAGTTGTGCTACTGTGGGTGTAGACGGCTTTTCTAAACATAAATGTTATTGGGCCGAAAAGCTCGATAATTTAAGAAGGCCCGTGCGGCCCAACAACATATGAAAATACCAAACTACATCATTGTTGTCGTTCGTCATTCTTTTACCGCGTACAGATCGACCTGAGACAAGCCATTTGAACCCAACCCATCTCCTTGAGACGAATTTGGCTCGCCTTCTTCCAAAAGCAACCGCGAAGTCGAAATCAGCACATGGCCCGCCGTTATCTCTCAAGACTCGGATCTGTTGACGAATTCTTCACGGCTGTTAAACCAAGCAGTGTGGCATGGCACAACGAGAGAAAGCGAAGGACGAAGTCATCGACGCGTGACTTCGAAGAGTGTTCGTCATCCTATAAATTCATTTCTTCCGAGAAAAAAATGCATGTTCTTTATTATTTCTCTCAATTATATTGTTTTGAACTAGTCATTCTTATTGTCTCAATTTTTGAATTCGACCCTTAATTTGTCCATTAATAAAATCGCATTTGTTCCTAATTTAAAATATATATTAAAAATAGATAATTCCACATTTATTTTTTTTGAGAAATGATAATTCCACATTTTGTATACATATATATTAAAAAAACTATATCCGCGGGTTTGTGTGAGGAGAGGAGTGGCCTATTGTTGCTAGGTGTACTCAAACTCTCCTTTCCCTCTTCTTCAATTATATGCACTAAAGAAGGTGACTCGAAAGGACAAGGACATTAGACCACCATTTGTAAAGTCGTCGGAGACAGACAAGACTACTTAAAAATTGTGCTCTAATCACAAACTTCACTCTAACATCGGAACTCTCAAGTTTTCATCTAAGCTTCACGGTGATCACCTCCAACTAATTGTCATTTTCTAGCACCCAACAAGAAGTATTTGGTTGATGAAAGAGTAACAATTGTTTTGCTTTTCGGAAAATGAGAGAATATCATGATTGATTGTAATTAATCTAACGTTACTTGATAACAACAATGCGCAAATATTAAAACAACTACTAATAATCATAATAATAATAATGATAATAACACTATAGAACCAATTTACAAAAATACTAGTGCTCTACAAGGGGTCACTGGCTCATGACCACTTCAACACCAGAAAAGAAAATGACATTCAATGAAACACAGCTACTAAAATCTACTATGAAAAATGATATGCGACCGATGTTGGTTTTTATAGGGCGGCCTAGATAAATTCCGACACCCCATCTTTGTACTTATATAAAATAAATGGCTAAGTAGATATACTAATTTCACTCCAACAAGCTTGGCTCAGGCGTGAAGATTTGTGGCGGTAGAGATTTTCAATGTGCACTAAAAAATCGAATACTCTTTCTTCACATTCCTTTCACAACACACACACACACACAATAAAATCTTAATATTCGTTTTTCGAAACTGTTTTAGAGGAAGTAAGTTAGTTGTTGCTTCTTCCTCGAACCACCTTCACCATACAACTCGTTCCACTGCTTCAATTCGTTCATTATCGACCCCTCTGAAGCGAAACTTGCTGCAACCTGCAATTTGTGTTGATGTTTGTTTATGAATATGGACCATTGAAAGAAAAGGAAAAAGGATTGCTTGTAGATCAAGTTGCTGGTATTATGTGTTACCTGATTCTTTGCTTGCCTCATATCTTCCATATTTAGAGTCCTGAGACTGATTACTTTCTCTTCCTTGTCTTCTTCTTTTGGGGCCAAAGCCTCTTCTGAGGTTGAAGAGCTTTCTAAATCATTCTTCTTCTTCTTGTCCTGCATTTTTCACCGTTTCGAAATGTTTTCGAGTGTCAATGTGAGAAGAATATTTTTACACACAGAAAATGAAGTCTTTCAAAAGTTACCTTTTCCTTTTCCCTCTCTTGTTGTAACAATTCCCTAACAGGCCGATACGCAGCCGTGATGCACAAATTCTGTTCCCGAAAAAGTAGTTCAGTCTCATACTCAAATGAATACAAATATCAAATGTGGGTTCATTAAGCTTTTCCTAAAAAAAAAAAGGGAAATGTTGATGTACCTTGAGATCACTTCCACTATACCCTTCTGTCATCACTGCGAGCTCTTTGAAGTCTAGAGTCTCGACTTTCTCTTTCGCCAGAAGGGTTCTCAGTATCATTTCCCTGCTCTCAATTGAAGGCAGACTAACCATGATTCTGCATACACACCGAGGTTTGATCAGTATCACGGGCTGGTTCTGAGATGGAACCTCGTAGTATTTATATGTATATATACCTGCGCTCGAAGCGTCTGATGATGGCTTCATCGAGGTCAAAAGGCCTGTTGGTGGCGGCGAGAACGAGGATTCGCTCGCCGGGCTTGGTCAAGAGGCCGTCCCAGTGAGACATGAACTCGTTCTTGATCTTCCTCATGGCCTCGTGCTCGCCGACCCTGGTGCGCTGCCCGAGCATGCTGTCGACCTCGTCCACGAAGATGATCGTCGGCGACACCTTGGCCGCGAGTGTGAATAGAGCCCTCACGTTCTTCTCGTCCTCGCCGAACCACTTTGACGTGATCGTCGACATCGACACGTTGATGAAGCTCGCTCCCGCCTCGTTCGCGATGGCCTTCGCCAGCATCGTCTTCCCCGTCCCCGGCGGCCCGAAGAGGAGAATTCCGCGGCACGGCTTCAGGAGACCGCCCTTGAAGAGGTCCGGTCTCCGCAGCGGAAGCATCACGAGCTCTTGGAGAGACTCCTTGATGTCGCTCAGAGCGCCGATGTCGGCGAAGGTCACGCCTATCTCGCTCGCCGGGATCACCTCCGGCCTTATCCGTTTCTCGAACTCGTTGTCCGGCGGAACTTCCTGCGCAAGTAACACGGCGACGTAAGAAAAAAAAACTGAGCAGATGACACCTCGTCATACTTAACGCGGCGCAAGTAACGTTTATGTGATGTCTCTTCTTAAATGATGTTTTAAGATAGAATGCTTCTAAGCTCAGTTCTTACTTTCACCGGAGGCGTGTTTTCGCTGTCCTTTTTACCGGAAGAAAGGGATTTCTCTCCTTCGCCTTTGTTTTCTGGTCCTTGACCTTCTGATTTCGCGCTGATAGCTTCTTCGCCCTCCTATGAAACCAAGGGAAGATATACATTTATTTATTTATTTATTTATTTATTTAATAAAACATCTCAACAAACTCGAACCATATCACTCGAGAATTGAAAAGAAAAAGACCTTTGAAGACTCAGCATTAGTCTCCATCTTCAAAGACTCTCCACTTTTTCCTTCTTGGAATATACTCAATCCATGTGTAAGACTGCAACAACAAGAAAGAAGAAAAAAAAAAAAGGTCAAATACTCTCTCCCTTTTCCTCTTCACAACTAGTACTACAACAAACAAACAAACAAACAAGCAGTTTATTAGTAGCGACCTCTTCGACGATATGAGAAGCTTTCCGTTGCGGTACTCGGGGTCTTTGTTGTGCAGCAAATGGTAGGAGATCGCGGTGACGACGATCTCCTCGATGCAGTTTCCGAGGACGAGCGTGTCCGCGTGGCAGATCGATGCCAAGTCATCGCACTCGAGGTCGTTGGCTGCGAGTGCCTCGGAGATGTGGTTTCTGTTGTCTTGTGACCGAATCGCCCTCATGTCCTCTTCCATCTGAGCCTTCCAGCAAAGCAGGTGGGTCTCGTCCTCCGGCGGCTTGATCTCGATGCTGTAAGGGAACATCCCCGAAATCCTCTCCCCGACCCCGTCCCCAGAACCAAGTGCCTCTCTGGAGCCGAGGATCACAACCGACCCCGAAAGCTTCTCCATCATCTTCCGGAACAACCCGTGGAATCTCTCCGACTGGTTTAGAAGCCTCTCCACGTCGCGGATGTAGAGTATGATCGGGCGAGTCTCAGATTTCGACGCAATCACCTATGAAACACCTTGTGAGTGTGTTTGAAGATTCATAGACAAGAGAGTTTTTGTGTGAGCTATGTATCTATATATACCTTGTAAAGTGACTGGACAAAGTCCTTCTCGTCAAAACACCAGCTCGTCGTCGAGTGCTTCAAGCCTTCGGTGCCCCTGGGAACAAAGCAGGCATTTTGGTTGAGAGACATGAAATTTATATGATTCTCTGTAACAGAAAGAAATTTAAGGTTATTCTTATACATATGTACCTTGATTTGACATCTGGAGTACCTGCAAAAAAAAGAATAGAAAAACAGAAAAAAACAATTCTGTAAATATACTCTCTCAAGGACTATGTTTTTGGTGAAGGTATGGTTTGAGGGTAAGTTGTTTCCATACCTTTGGGTTCAGCAATCGACGAGAAGGAGCTGAATAAAGTTGATACTCGCTCCAATGCGGCTTCTGAGATGGAACGGCTCGAAGACTACAGATGAGAAGGGACTGTATATGATCAGGACTCTTTTCACTTTTTTGTTTTTACTCAATTCATTCATTTATGCTTTAAACTATCACAAAAAGAAACAAAGTAGTAGAGACTGGAAAGCTTACCGATGATTCTCGTTTAGCACATCCGTATTTGCTCTGCATCTGCGATGACAGCAAATGAATCGAAGCAATAAAAATATGAGCACTGGCTGTATAATAATAATAATAATAACAAAAAAAAAAAGAGAGAAGATCATATTCATGTTTGTGGACATGGCTCTACCTTTAGAGAGAAAGCAGTAACATCTAATAAAAGCAGCTTTGATTTGAAGTGATGTGCTAAAGCCTTGGCAAGCATTTGGTGGTAAATCTCTTCAACACAAAACATACCCCAAATATGTCAAAAATCACACTAATTCACTCACAAAAATTTAAAAATTGTACAGCTACAAACAAACCTGCTATCTTTAAAAAAAAAAAACAAACCTGCTGGTCCGGAGAGCAAAATGGCTCGGCTAGCGGGCGAGAGGTTTCGGGTGTGCTTCGAAAACTCGGCGTGCCTCAGATGAACCATCGCAGCGCTGGTCAACAACACTTTTGTTCTCTCGCTGTCGTTGACCACCAATCATTATCAGAACACAAGAGTCAGGATAAGAAGAATCTATCTACAAGTACAAGCTATAACTTAGTTGGTCAATTTACTTTTCTTAAAACCCAAATTGACAGCTCAATGTCAAAGCAGAACACTTCTGGATCCCCAAAAAGAATATACAAAAGAAACCCAGTACTAATTAATAATAAATTAAATAAATAAATAAAGGAGGTGATATTCTTGAATTACCTCAAGTAATAAGGGAAATCATCAAATGTGACATTGATATCTCTGCCATCAAAGACGAGTCTGAGAAGCTCATGCTCAATCTGGTCTTCTGAGATGAAATCTGGTGTGGTGTTGATATTGGTTCCTTTGACCCATTTGGTCACTGACTGACCAGAGCTCAATAACCCAACTCCCACACCAACCCCAACACTCAGAGCTGACAACAGAACATGTTTCTGTTCCATATCTGATCTCAAAACTTCTCTCTATCTCACAACCCTTCTTCTCTGCTCTTACAGAAGATTCAACAGAGGTTAATGGAGCCAAAGATCGAGCCTTGACTTGAGCGTTTACGGGATTTCTTTCCTTTTCCTATTTTCTCTTTTTCTTGAAAACAAATTTAAGATGAAGAGAGAATGAGAGAATGAGAGAGAGAGAGAGAGAGAGAGAGATATCGTGTGATACGTTATTGTATGAGTTTACCATTGTAGTCTTCCCTGCCATTATTTATAGCATGCCATAATACTTTTGCACGTTAAATTCTTCCCATAAAAGTATTATAATCAAAATGAGGAAAAACACCTTTTTTCTTTCTTCTTCTTTTTTATTTATTAAATTAATATGCGAATTTAGGTGTATTTATTTTTGTCATTTATTTATTATTATGTGATTGATTTAAGATTTATCTACCAACTCATTTTTATTTTATTTTATTCATAAACAAAAATCAGTAAAATCTAGTTAGTGGATTGAGTCCCTTGGAAAGGCACCGACTTATAGCAATGTGGAACTTCTATGAAAGTATGGACATAGTTAGTGAAATCTGAAATCTAGTTAGTGTTAACTTTTTCTTTTGCCAATTTTTTTGTCGGAAATCTGAATTTTTTTCGTCACTTCAGCTATTGTGAAATTAGTAGGTAATTGACTATTTTCTTAGATCATATAATATTTGCTTTTGTAAAAATCAAATTTTCTGATAACTTGCTAGCTACGAAACCCTTAAAAGAATAAAAAACACTATTGACGATAAAAGAAAGAGTAAATTAAATATAACTTCTATGATGGAAGAGATTAAAAAACATGAAAGTAGATGGGATCAGAAAAATAATACGAGCACGTGACTTCTAGAGTTGTGTTGGTCCTACATAAGTCTCTAGACAAAACATTTGTCACATTACCGGTATTATCCAACTATTTTCATAATTTATATTAACATAACGTTTAGACATCTAAATAATGCTGTTAAACAAGAATTTAGTATTTGCAATTGATAACTTCAAATTGGAAACTGTTAATTAATGAGGAAAAGATCGAAAAAATTTCACAGGATGTTCAATTCGGAGAAGCAGTGGAAAGGGAAGATTAATAGCTGTTAGTCCACAAAAAAATATGGAGACTTGCAAAGAAAATGACAGTGCTCAGATAGAGAATGGAACTACAAAGCGCAACATCAACAAAAACACTGTACACCCTTAGGAGTAATCTTATTCAACATAAATCCCCTAATAAAATCTTATACTAATTAACAAGGGTAAACTAGTAACGTAGCCATTTTGAAACATGGTTTTTGGAATCTAACCAACGTTTGGTAAAGTTTGCAATCTAACCATTTACTGAAATTTACGGATATAAAATACATAATTTATCCTTTTTCTTATACTTACTTGATCAAAACACTAGCCCACGTTTGACCGGTTTGAATTGTATACAGCCAATTAATTTCATATTTTTCGCAATTTAATTGGATATTTAGCTAATTTAATAGGAGATTCGGTGATGTAATTAAAAGAGAAAATTTAATGCAATAAATGCACAAAAAATTTACCATAATTAACAGAAATTAACAAATCAGCGGAGATTAACAAAAATTTACAAACATTTACACTGTATTTGCTTACACGGCTATAATTTCAGCAATTTAATTTCAACTTTTTGAATTCATAATATGAGATTCGTTGATGTAATTAAAAGGGAAATGAAATATTTATTTGATTGAATAAGTCAAACAAGATAATGAATACACGTAATTATGATAAAATCCCGTTCAAAATTAGAAAATAAATTTGGAAAACAAAAATACCGTATTAAATGCGTATTAAAGGAAATGAAAGAAATCGGCTCTACCTGCACATATGTAAATTTACCATAATTAACAGAAATTAACAAAGCAACGGAGATTAACAAAAATTTACGAACATTTACACTGTATTTGCTTACACGGCTATAATGTTCATTAAAGAAAAAAAACGCTCAATAACCAACTTTGCAAAGTATATAATTTTTTTAAAAATTCGAAATATAAACCGAATATAACAAATTCGGCTACAAAACCAAGTTTCAAAACGTGGGCTAGTATTTTTGAAACCAAACCAAGGTTAATATAGTAAATACCATCTTACATAAATATGACATGTCATCAAATTTGGCTAGATTCGAAAATTAAACGAAATGTTGGCTAGATTACAATTGCAACGTTTGATGTGGCTTAGATCGACTAATTTATGAGAAATTTTTTTGATGAATAATATTCTTCCCAAAGCGAGAATCCTCCTCCACAAAAGACCTAATAGCATACAATTTAGAATAAGAACAAACATTTGCATTCATCTTCCATGAACACTTGAAATTATTCATGCAAACGAGGATCAAGGTGTCTTTCTTGATCTCCGGATTCTAAATTGAAAATTATTTCTCAAAGTAATCATATTCATCGCTGAAACAAAAACATCTTTATTCATAGACATATTGTTTACTAATATCCATATTCATGAGAAAGTCATTCAAATCTTGATTATCGAACTAGAAAGTGTCTAAATCAAAATTTCTAATGTCCTGATTTATAACGGAAGATGATGAACTTTCATATTCAAAACATTGTTCTTTGAACAGTTTGAATGCAAATATACAAGTTTGATCTAGTGGTTAAAAATATTAATATTGGTTAATAACATTTATGAACAAACAAAATACAAGAAAACTGAAATGTTGAATAATGTTAAGAATTTCTCATTGAAAGTGAATGAGAACTAACAAGAGCTTATAAAGGTCATGGGTTACTCATTTCATTACCAATTGGTTTTGAGATGGAATCCCATGATATTTTCACATGATACCAACAGAAGATTTGAGAGTAGAGATAGATGAGAGAGAGAGAGAGAGAGAGAGAGAGAGAGAGAGAGAGAAAAGTCTATTGTTGATCAAGAATTGATTCAACTGTTTTTCATTGATTGAACTCTTTACATTTCGGTTGCTTATATGCCAAGCTTCTAACAGAAACAGTTACATAAGTTAGTTATGGGAGCATGGCACATGTCAGGCAACTACTGGAGGTGTGCCTAACTGACTGCGAGCTGAGCTGGCAGCTGAGTTGTACGTCTCAGCTTCACATTTCTAACAAGAGCTTATAAAGGTCATGAGTTACTTCTTTCATTACCAATTGGTTTTGAGATGGAACCTATTGATACTTTCACATGATATCAGAGCCCATTAAGCCCAAACGGGTATCCGATCCAATCATTGGGATTCGGCCCAAAATGAGCGAACGCATAGAGCCGCCAAAGGGGCGTGTTAGGAATCTCACATTAAAAATGAATGAAAACTAACAAGAGTTTATAAAGGTCATGAATTATTCATTTCATTACCAATTGGTTTTGAGATGAAATCCCATTATACTTTCACAAATAAGTTATGAAAATTAATATTTTTTTTATGGTCCTACTTACCCGATTGATCAAAGAAAATGATGAATCGGCTATTACGAAATCAATAAAAGGAGAAAAACGAAAATCACGAAGAAACCAATATTACCTTTCGTCCAAACTTTTCAATGTCGCTCAACTTTAATAAAAAAAAATCAACATAAATTTAGAAAGAAATCAACTTAGATTAATTGAATCAACGAAAATATTTGATTTTGCATTTTAAATCAAAACCGTGTGAAAAGTTTAATAGGGTTACAAAGGGAATTTACAAACGCCAAAAATCGATAACGTTAGCTCAATTACCATCGGTAACCATTTAATTTATAAAAGTTGATCTACTGCTACAAATAAATAATTTGAAAGGAGGCAACCAGACACTATCGTGGTGGGTCTTTTTCTTTTTCTTTTTGGTTTATTAGAGACTTTCTGATTTTATTGTAATTAAAACAGGTCACATGGAAAAATATTTCCCATCAATGAAATTAACATACGTCTGTTATCATTTAATTGGATTTTCATAATGTTTATATTTGGCTACCAATTAGTCAATTCTGCATTACTCAATTCATTTATTCATTAACCTGTCTTTTGTATATTAAATGTATTTTGTTTTTGCTATATTCTGTTGGATTTTGATCGACATGTATCTCCATAGCCTAAAAGTGTATGCGGTAATTAGCATGGTCTAATTTAACTTAATTTAGTTGGTAATTTCAATTCACTTTCAAAGTGAAAATTGTGGATTCAATCTCCGATGTCAGTCAATTTGTCTTTCAAATAAATAAATAAAAAATGCTAAAAAGGTGTACAGTTTTAAATAATAAAAAACAGTGTAGTAAAATAATTATTAACGATAATTGATTTTTCAAAAAATTAGAAAAATAGTCAATTTAAACATTTGATATTGCTAAATAGTCAAAATTTGGTAAATATTAGGTAAATAGCTATAAACGATGACGCGATTTAATATGGCAGTGACTATTTACTTAATATTTATGTTTGTAAATATATAAAATTGACTATACCTAATATTTACTAAACCTTGACTATTTAGTAATTCCCAATATTTAAGTTGGTTATTTTGCTAAATTACCCTTGATTTTTTTAACTAGTTTGTTAATCTTACAATCTAGATACTTACCTACCAACTGCAAAATAAACCAACTTTCAGCATATATTTCATATTTCGATCAATGTTTTATATATATATATATATATATATATATATATATATATATATATATATATATATATATATATATTTTTTTTTTTTTTATCAGAGTTATTGAAATGCATTATTATAATTAGAGAAAAACAAAAGCGATTCCTATGATTTCTTTTTCTTCACTTCAAACAAGGTAGATCAGATGTGTATACAAACCACTATCTTCTTAGTTAATATATTGTTCAGAAACGTGTCTTTTTTATTTTAGGTACTTTTCCCCGAAGTTTTCATATTTTTATAGATATTTGATTTTTTTTTATCTAAAATAAAATTCAGGAGGAGGAAGAAAATAGGATTACACTATAAAATTCTAAAAACTTTTATCATTATACCGCTTATAAGCAAGCTGATAAAATCTTCTTGGTATAGCCTTTCATGATAAATAGTACGTAGAAAAATTTGGCATTCATAATAGTCTGGCTTGCAAAATAACCTATTGGAGTTAATGAGTTTGCAAAATAATCAAAATTTGTCAAATATTTACAAAATAGTCATTATTTGTCTAAAATTAATTAACATAATAGTCAAACTCTTACAGAATTCTCAAGTCCTATATGTTAATAAATTTTTTGACCATGCATATATACAAAAATTTATGCATGTGTCCAAAATTTTATTTATAACAATATCAAACGTCGATTATTTAGCTAAAAAAAACCTTACAATTCAACTATTTTGATCAAAATATAAATTTTGGCTATTTCACAAATCAATTAATTTTGAATTGCGGGAGTATAATTTTTACAAAAGGGTAAGAGTAAGACCATCAAATATACGAAGTATTTTAGAGGACATAATTATTTTACTACTTGACACATTTGGTATAGCTTTAATATTTTAGTTCTCATTATCCTTTTATATGGTTTATTTTACTTTTTTAATATGTATCTACTATTGCAATCACTTGGAGAAAAAGAAGACTCGAGAAAGGTATTTTGCACACTTCTTTGTTCCTTTAGTTTGTTGGACTTTAAAAGTTTTTATTGCATTTCATAGTCATTTCGACTTGCACTATATTGTATAAAGTGCCATTTAAAAAAAAATAAAAAAAAATATAGAGGGCTAAGCGACTAAAGATGGGCATTTCCAGCTCAGCTCCACGGTGGATTGATGCTGGCTTGATGTAATCTTGTAACTATTTTTCACTCTCAAACTTACTTTCTGAAGTCCTTATTGTTACATAATCATGTATATATGGCTATATATATAAATGGCTTATTTTAGGCTTTAAAATAAGGAAAATATATTATTTTCTTTTTCAGGCATAGGGGGTGGGAATGAATAAAGCTTTCTCATAAGGCACCACTGTCATGTCCACTGTGAAATTTTTGTACTAATTAATAATTGGTCGGAACTAGTGAGTAACTATTAGTACTTTGATCACTATACGTGCTATTGCTTGGCAAATATTATATCATATGGGCTTAACAGTATTGTGTTAAGTATCGTATATAGCATGTCACATTGTCACTACCAATATCAATTGATGTTATATATGAAACGATTATTTCTGTGATATGTCTTTGTTTCTAATTAGACTACACAACAATAATTAAGCTCATTAGTTAGTGGGTTTTTAGTGTGTTGTGCTTCTGACGTCTTGGAGTGTTTTGAAAGAAAGAAAGCGCTGCTATATTGCATTATTAGGGAAATACATTATCACAAGTGACAAGCCCTTCGAAATATGAATCTAACTTATTCTCTGAAGACAAATATATAATTAGTATGGGACATACTCTATACCTATACTACTATTATTCTGTATTTTAAAAAGACTATGCTATACTATTGGTTATTGAATACATAAAGCTTTTACGTATACAAGACATTACTTTAACTATCACATGATGATCAAAATGTTGCCAAGAAAATACTTGGAAAAAAATACTGACAATTTTCAACTTGATTCAAGACAATCATGACCCACAATAACACAGTTTTCTTCTTCTACAATGTATATATAATATATGCCCAAGCAAACACGTCGTAGGAAATAAATTAAAGGCATTGAGCCAGTTGAAAATTGATTTCTTTTTTGTTTTCCCTTTCTTATGACTATTAGTTAGGGTTCTTTAGTAATTACGAAAGCAGCAAGTTGAGTGACTTTTTAACCTATCAATTACCAATTATGCTTTTTGTTGTGTCAAAAGAAAGTGAACGTAAAAGTTGTGGCTTGGGCTTCAACGTACTAGTCGGCAAAAAAGAGGGTCGTCCTGTCCAAAACAGTGAGCAATAGGAGAGCTTATCAAATATGCATAAATAATTAATAATACGAGAATACTAACAAATTCCAAAATGGCTTTTACAAAGAACATATATTATTGGAATAATATATGAACGAGAGAAATCAAATAGATTTTTTAAGTTGCATTGGAAAATTTTGTATTCAATTTCTAATGTGGATTTTTCATAAATATAAAAAGTATGTGCTTTCTGACCAAAAAAATCTTCTCTCGAGTTAATCACAATGTTGTTGAACGCGGTTGACTGTAGTCAACTGTGATCAATAGCACAACGTTGACTACAATCAATTGACGGTTATAAGATTAAAAAAATATATTTAAAACCTATGTATTTAATAATATTTTAGTAAAATTATGCATATATTTCGAATTTTTAATTGTTGACGCGTATCAATTAGACTTACTATTACACATATAATAATATGAAATTTTCCTAAATAATATTAGTATTTATTCCAGGCTTTTTTGTTTCCACCTCAGCCTCACATGCTTTGGTTCAAAAACCCTTCTGCAACTTATTTATTTGTGGGTTACACGCAATTCGCCACTATACTCTTCAGTACTACTTTTAATTTTTATTTATTATATTCAAATCACACTGTGATTCACACACCACAAACAATCAACTGTTAAAAAAAAGCTTCTCTGAAAGAGCAAGCAAAAGGTTAAAGAAAAATAAAGAAAGAAAGTAACAAATTCAACCGTGTAAATTAAATAGAAAAATGAATTAAAGAAAATAAAATAAAAAGGGGACCCCCATAAATTCAGCAGCACTTATATAGTGGTCCTAGTCAAAACAGACATTTTGCCATTCAATTAATTTCTTAAATCATTGCGCTAACTTTTACTTTTTGTTCGATTTTTTTTTTTTATATTTTAATTGCTTATATATTTCTTTTATGTATCATCACTACATACACTTGAAAATTCTACATTATTTAAAAAAAAATCATATGCGAATACAAGCCTTAATGTATGAAAATTACCTTCCAACAAATAACATGCTGTAGTCTGTACTTCTTTTTAAAAAAAAAAAAAAATTGATGCCAAGCTTAAGTTCCCCCTTTTTTTTGGTGAAATAATTTAGACCCAAAAAACATGATGCCAAGCTTTTAGAGTTCAAAGATTATTACTGCAAATAAAAAAAACAAAGTATTACCTTCAACAACATCTAGTTTTGTTTTGTAGTAATTTAAAAACTCATCTCTTTAATTAAATAATATAATGAAGTGTTTTTTTAACTGAGTTAGTCCTAACCCTATTGCGGTCCTTATTTGATTATTTGATTGTCGTATTCTTCTTTTTTCTTCTCTAATAAAATAATTAAACCAGCTCCACCACCATTGTGTCGCCCTCTTAATATTTGTTATTTGGGCCATGCAATACATTAGTGCTTATATTTGCTACAAAATCTACACACTCATTTCTCTCTTTCAATAATTTGGATGGCAAATTGCCCACGTACAGGACAATTACCGAACTTCCCTTTTCATGATTGTGGTGGAGATTCGTCCATTCATATTCAAATTATTGTAGCATGCAATATATAATGGATATCATTGTTCTTGTCCTCATTAAGGCAAGCATATATTTTATGCTATTCAAAAACCATCACTCTCTCTCTACGAGACCTCTTTCTAATTATACTTCACAGTATAAAAACTTTATTACTAACATCCGACCGATTGATATTTTTTCGCCAAAATTACGTGGTTTATGTTAGTTTTTCTTAAATTATTAGCTCTTTTAACAGTTCAAATGACATTATAACGATTATGGTGTAACTCTTCATTCCTCATTTAAGGACTAATTGCTAATATGTTCTGTTAGATATCGCGTAATTTATGTTAATCGGAAAATGGTGGAGATATTCCCACGATTATAATATTTGGAGATCTGAGTTGCAAACATATATTGTCTACGGTCTACCTATAAACTAGGGCTTGCATGTGACTCTGGACCTTTCTATAGTCTTATCGTTACCGTATAAATTAATGAATGAGACAAATCCATCTCTAGGAAAAAAAAAATTAGTCATATGGTTGATCCTTTTCAGGGTATCAACATCAAACATAAAATTTCCAACATATTTACATGTAAGTCAAAGTCTTTTATCTCTTATTAATAATATTCATATGTGTGTACTTGTATGTCATATGCTTATAAGTATAACTACACAGATCTTGTTTCTTTTTCTCTCTCTAATGAATATGAATTTATCTTCATTTTTTTTGCATCAGCTCTTCATTTACTCTTTATGCGCATATATATACACTACACAGACAAACAAATACTTCTAGCCATGCCTGCGATATCAAAAAACACACCATATAAGCTATATTTGCGTATGCAAAAGATAACAGCAAGTAGTTATCTTAAACTCTCTTGAGGTTATGCTTTGCATGTGGCTATAATCAAAACACGTAACAAGAAAATGAAAAAGATAATGTGTATATATATATATGTATATATGTGTATGGGTTTGGTATCACTTTACTGAATAGCTAAGCAAACTGTTCTCTACCTTCCAAATACAAAAGAGGAAGAAAAAAAGGAAAAAGAAAAAGCAAAACAAAACATGTTAAGAAATTGAGGCTTTTAGTGAAAATGTTAATTTTTTTTGTTTTTTGTTTTCTTATATTTAAAAATTTCTCTCCTTGTATTTGATCGTACTAAATCAATAGTGTCCTAACTTTCCAATTGCAGAAAGTTTGGGTCCTAGTAGATTGGGGACACAGCAAACTGGCCAGATCTTTCACCAACGGCTAGCCAATCAAATTGTAGATTCTCTTTTGCATTTGATTTCACAATAATTAATCAATTTTGGCCGTCCAATAAGGTTGAAGAAAAGGTACAGCGAATAATGAAAATTAAATAAAGTAGGTACCTTGTTTTTCTTAAAGCTCAAAGCTTGCCCTAATTGGGTGGCCAAACATTTTCAGACTTGAAAAAAAGAACGATCATAAACAAAATCTCCACGTAGCCTAATATTTGAGCATATGATCATATTTGGATTTGCACTGAAGTAAATTATTTTGCACTCACTTTTTCATGGGCATTGATTCAATATATTATTCTTGCATAGAAAGAATACAAAAACAAAACAACATACTTATAGAAGGCAAAAGAAAATAAATAAGATTTTTCCCATCGCATGAGGACCTAACATCAATATAATATGGTTATTTTATTTTATATAGTTTATTTTTTGCATTTAATATGTGACCATAACGAATATAATATTTATATAAGCCGACCACAGGCTGTAGAGAGTCTTTTAATACTTTTTGGAGAAATATTCAGCCGTGCTTGCAGGGTTTCTGCCAGCTTGGCCCAGCCAAAAGTTGCCCCACCGGTGGCTTCTTTTGTTGTTTGTTGGTGCTCAGTGACACATCATATTATATATATATATATAGCCGCTAAATTACCTTTGGAGAAAAACGGTCTTCAAATTATCGATTTTGGAATATTTTTATCATTTTTTAGAAATATATTTTTCTTATAAAATTCATTGCTATATAGTGAATTTTTTTCGTAAATATTAGGTAAATGACAACGTCTATGTATTTACACGTGTAAATTGACGTAAATACCCCACTATTTTATTTTAATGAAATAGCAAACTAAGAATGTTACGTCATGTTTGTGGAGATTTACCTAATATTTACGAAATTGTGATTATATAGCAATATGAAAGTGTAAATAATACTAATCAACAAATTGTTTGTGTGTTTTTAGTACGTAATAAATTCTCTAAAATTTTAAAAACAAAGTCTTACTCTGCAATTTTAATTACTTTTTGGAGTCTCATTTAGTATTTTTAGGTTTAGAATGCAATTTAAATTAAAAATAATTATATAAAAGTTACTCAAGTTTGTATATAATTTTAAGTTGTTTTTGGTGCTAAATTTCTTCAAAAAATAGTTTATTTTGGAAACAGAAGCATGATACCGTATTAAATTTGGTCCATTAAATATATAGTCTTATTTACAGTTTTGGATTGTCATTTAACCAATATTTAGTAAGTTTTTGGTAAATAAAAATGAGCAAATATTTACACGCGTAAAGCAACTGAAATACTCTATTAAAACGTTGGTTATTTACCTAAAACTAACAAAACGTTGGCTATTAACCTAAAATTTACAAAATGTTGACTAATTAGAAATTCATCTAGTTTTAACTGGATGGTTTGCTAATTATTTGTATTAAATTTGATCAATAGTAAGATAGGCACGATTAGTTAAGATTTTGAGGAATAGTCATTGAACATTATAAAAGTGTACGTAGTGTCATGACAAGATTTTCAAGAGTAAGCGTAATTTAAAGAAGAAATAAACAAGGGAATAAAAAGGAGTGAATTAATAGTGAGTGGTAAGTGAATAATTCTTATTATGATCATTCTATTCTTTACCACATTATGCATTGTAATCACTTAAAATCATGTTTGTAATTTAATATTTTATGGTGTGAAATGTTTACATGTGTTTGGATGATTCCAGACGAGTTCAGAAGATTGACAAAGCATGTCAATGCAAAACACACTCACAAATTCTGTACAAATAAAGTACAGCAGTAGCAAATATCTATAACTAGTTGTCGATAAAGATCTCCAAAGCAGATAGACTGGTTCAATGCTATGATCGGTGTGAATTGACCAAATAGAAAAAGTGATTAACCTAATTCAATCTTATAAGAGTTTTATTAGGTTATCACCAAACTTCTCGCGAATCTGTTATTCTCATAAATCAAATCCGAGAATATCTTTCATAATCTTTTAAATTGGAAACAGTAAGATATTTTCAATTTTATTCGCGCAAGAACAAAGTGACTTTAAGTGACTCGGATCTTAAACAACTTCTTAAAATTTGTCTTGAACAACTTTATCAAAATTCTTTTGTCAAATTAAACCATGCAACATAGGATTCAACACAAAGATTACAATAGAGAGAATATGAAATGTTATTTCTTAATTGAATTTGTTTCAAGGTGTTTCGGATGAGTGATTTCCCTTAAGCTTTTCAGAAATTGATTGAAACACTTTAAACAGTAGTTGACGACTATTTTGCTCTAAATAATACTTTGTATGCTAAGAATCCAAGTACTATTTGCCCTAGAATACTTAATAGCTTTATATAAATTTTTTTTTTTTTTAAAAGAAGGGCCATACTTAGTCACTCTCTATAAGTAGGTCAAAACGAAAGGAAAATGATAGGTAAACAACAATTTGAAAAGCAATTCACTTTATGAAAACAACCCCCCTAAACTCCACTTTATGCAAACAACCGTCTCTTATGGTTACCAAGTTCTTCAAAAATCAATTATCGATGGTCCACCTTGAAAGCAATGTTTTCTCTGCAGGTCGCTTTCTGATTTTTTTATTTTTTTTTTCTTTGCTTTTCTTAAGTCACATATATAAAATAAAAATATCCAAGTTTATAAAGAGCATGCGTTTCTTGGTGATTGGACAATTCCTCGAGGGAAAATAGTAGGAAAAAAAAGGCACATTTGCAAATTGCTATATGTATAAATTTAGAGGAGGTCTTGTCACGGTGTAACTACTTTGTAAAAAAATGAATGATGATATTTTCCGAGAAAGTTATTTCTTGCCTTGCTACATGCGGTTTTCTTTTTGTTGATTTCCACAAGATTTTGTAAAAGTTACTAAAAGAAAAAAATAAATCTAAAATCTTTAATTTCAACGCTTTCATAAGTTGTATGCGTTTTTAGTACACAGCAAAATTCTTTCATGCACTTCTTCTGGTCCAATCATGTGGGTCAATCAATGGCTCTAAGCTTCATTAATAACTTTAATAAGGCAAGTCTTCATTGAAATTTTTTCTTCATTTGGTAACAACGCCTGATCCCACTTTCTTTTCTCATTTTGTGGCTAAACAGTATATAAGTACAGATTACAGATATTTAGTAATACGAAAATAAACTAGCGCATTCTAGCAACAAATGGTATCCAAATACATGAAAACAATTTTTCGAAGCAAAACTTAATATACGCGATGTTCTCAATTGTAAAGTTTTTCACATGTTTTACGACTACATATATACGTGCTTTACAGACAAGACTATATATTAACTTCGATATTATCCAGAAGAAAATCATACTATTGTGTTAGTACATTTGCACTTCAATACTAGCAGAACCAGTGGGAAAAAAAAAAAATCTAATCCCACTTCTCATCAATGTCTTGCTTTATTAAGATAATTGAACGGCCGTACTGTCTTGTAGGGCGTGTTATTTATTTCTATCACATCCTCAGTGCTTGCAAAAGACGTGACAATCTATAAGAATGTGCTTTGTAGAGACATTATTCCATTGTAGGGTTTAGTGGGCTTCTTAAATACATAACAAATATTCGTGATTTTTTCTCCTCCCGTTGGCTATGCCTATGTATAGTCTTTAACTCTCCATTGTTTAATAAGTGGAGGAGAAATTATAAAAGCAGGGACAAAAGTCATAACAATTCAATTGCCTTGTAAAAATATGCCATGTGTATACACCTAATGATAGCACTTCTTGTACATATTTGGTTTTGCATGAGAATAACAGATATAAAAGCTATATATTCTCAGTCTCACACAGGGTATCCTAGGTTTTGTATATATATACACTACACTATAATATACATTTCCAAAAGTTGGATAACATCAAAGCATGAATTGTACATATTGTACTTCTATGACATGAATATAATCATCTATATATACACCTAATTCAGTTGATCCCTTAATTAAGTTTAAGAAATCACGGAATCATTAAAAAAAATAAAAAAAAATTCATATGAAGTATATGTTCGCTAATGATGTCATATCTTCTATAATCATTAATTAAGGAAACATCATTCATGTGCATATTGATTTATACAAAATATCATGCCATAAACGTCTCTTAGTGTTAAAAAAAAAGTTGCTATGTAAAATATGAATATCTATCTCATATACCACATGATACATGACTCGAAAATCATACATGATACACCGAACTATGTGGGACGTCTCCGGCAGTCCGTATGCCTCATGTGTGCCTTAAGAATCTCATCGTGGCTGCCAACGATTAAGAGGAATTCAATGAGCTATTTAAGCATCCGACCTCACGTACGCTCGACGATTCTTCTAATCACAAGGCGAAGAAAGCTTCGGACTCTCACGTTATTCTAGCCAAAGTGGTTGAAAAACGTTCGATTAATCGGAATCTCATGATCTTGGTCTTAAACAATGTTTAAAAAACGTCTAGCACAAGACTATTACATAGCTTAAGGCAGGGGTGTTCCGGTTAAGCTTCCGGAATCTGAAAGACAAAGAAATAATCCTTGATAAGGCTCCCTGGACCTTTAAGGTGCTTAGCTCTTTGTCATGAGCTGACTATAACACCTCAGCTTGGACAAAATTCAATTATCTTCATGCCTCTTTTGGGTGCGCCTCGTTGGTATCCCTTTGTCGGCCAGCAACCAATCTTGTCTCAATCGATTCACATGGTTCTTTGGCACAGTGATAGATTGTAGAGTCTGACCTAGAGATTGGTTCAACTCCTTCGTTCGCTTCAGATTGGAGGTCTTCATCTCCAGATCTTTCCTTCATGTTTTCTTTCTTGAACGGAAGGATCAACCGGCAATATGGGTCCAAGTGAAATACAAGAACCTTGGGCTCTTCTGCTTTTGTTGTGGCGCTCTGCCTTGGTCAGGCAGATTATTCCTGGAAAGCTGAATTGACGATGGTTAGAGAAGGGTTCTCGAAGGTTCTCACTTATGGCGATTGGCTTTCAGCCAGCTCCTCCATCGACTCTTGCTTTTCAGAAGGAGGACTACGTCGTCTCCAAGGGGTTTCTCATCATCCGGCGAGAAACCCGTCATCTTCTTCATTTGCGTCAATCCTTACATGACCGTCGCTTCCCATTACCCTTCAGCCTCCTAGGGAATGAGGTTACCTCTTTGGGGATTATGGCTCATTCTCCGTTTCTGCTTTGTGAGGTAGATAGCCTGGTGTTTTCTCCTTTCATCATTTCTCCTCTTTTGGAACCCAAGAGTCGTGTTTTGACTTTTGTGCTTCAAGTTCCCTGAGGCATTGACATATGTTTCAAAAGATCATAATGCACTGCAGATGGTATTGGGCGCACTCTTCTTAAAGCCCATTGCCCCGTAAGCACCTATTTGTCTTCTTCCTTGGGCCTAAGGGCTTTTCTACATAAGCCCACTCCGAGTTTGCCGCTCCCCCGGGAAGGCCCATGCACCTCCACCTTCTCTGTCAGGCCCATCCGAGACAAAGTGAAGAATTTGGCTCATTCTTTTCGTCTCTCTATGTGAAAACTAGGATGCTCTTCTACCTCGTCTCAAAAGCGTAAATCTCAGGAATCTCCGGCCCACCCCACGGCTGTTCCGCGTGTTATTCGGAATCTCGGAAAAACCCCAAGCATCTGGTTTGCCTAAGTCCACCGGAAACGCCTAAGGCAAGCATCGTTCCCTCTCTCCACAAAAATATCTTAACCTATCACTCTGCTCTGGATTTTTCTTCAATCGAAGATGTGTTCGATGTGCCTCCTTCTATTATATTGCCATCTCCTCGGAGCAGGGTGACTGATCTCAATGATAGGTGTGATATGGAACGTCCAAGGGATTGGAAACCCTTGGACAGTGTCGTTCCTCCGAACACATGTCACAAACCATGAGCCGGAATTCATTTTTCTCCTGGAGACAAGAATTCTAAAGCGTAAAGCCGAGAAATCCATATTGAAATTGGGTGTGTGTTTTGTAGTGTAAAGGGTTAGTCTCATTGGTGGTTTAATTTTAATGTGGAAAGATACGATTGATGTGAGAGTGCGGTCATTCTCCATATTCCATATAGAGGCAGGTATTGTTAAAGAGGATGGCAAACAGTGGAGATCTATTGGGATTTAGGAAAATCCCAATGTCTCTCAAAGAAAACATAGGTAGGAGTTTATGGAGCGGGTCTATGACCTCGACGACGGTCCTTGGTTCCATGGAGACGACTTTAATGAGATTCTTATAGCCTCTAAGAAAAGATGGGGCTGGTATAAGAGTCTAGGCCAGTTGATGGATTTTTGGAACACGCTCCTTGATTGTGACCTCGAAGATCTCAGTTTCGTCGGCGATCTCTTCACCTAGTGTCGCATCACCGCTTCGGGAGTTATGCTTGAGCGTTTGGATAGATGTGTAGCCAACCCAAGCTACACCGAGCTCTTTCCCTTGGCTTTGGTTCACCATCTCGAGCTCCGGGATTCGACCATAGTCCGCTTTTTCTTCATACCGAGCGGCCCACCGTTCCCCCCTCGATCCATGGTTCTCGGCGCTTTATGTTCGAGGAGGCATGGTGTGAAGATGAAAAGTGTGGTTGGATCGTCGCGAACTCATGGTCCTCGGAGCTTAGCACAGCCTTGGAGAGTGGTGCCTCGACCGGAAAGAAGGGAAATTTCCTCCTCAAGAAAGAAGGGAAATATTGAAAGCAACATAGTCCAAGCCTATAAGATGCTGGATTCATTCAAGCTTTTTCACAATAAAACTTTTGATCTCAAACTCTCTATTTTTTATTCGTGCATGTTTAAATGTTTTGAGTGAGAACGTGTTTTTAATAAAGTAAATTGCTATAACCTTATATATATATATATATATATATATATATATATGTATATATATATATATTTATATATATATATATATATATATATATATATTTATCCTCAAAACAAATTATAACGACTTTCGTGCTGTCAAATTTTCAGCCACAAACAAACTATTATAACTGACATTTTTTATAAGTGATTTTTCGTGCAAAGATATACATAATATTAATATATGGGTAACACATGTTCCTATAGTATATCGACGTTTGGTAGCCTTTTAAACTTTATAGTACGAATCTCATTGGTCAGGTAGAATCGGAATATTGGTGGGACGAAAGGAATTCTTTTGCCTTATAATATTTTTTGGGTTCCTCAGAAATGACAACTCTAGTAACATACGGACAAAAGTTCATCAGTACAATCTAGTGTGGAAGGCCCACGAATTGACTAATATTACCCTAGCTCTAGTTTATTAAGTTTTGATTTTTCTTTTATTTCATAAAATCTTTATTATCTCTCTGCTAGAACATCGAGTGTGCTCACATGGGTACGTATAGGTGTGGGTGGGGATTTGGTGGAGAGCATGTAGTGATATTCATTTCAGACAGCGTGTAATAATATTGTATTTTTCAGTTAATACATTTGGATTCTTTAGAATTTTACAAATTTACCACCCCTATCCTATAGTATCAAAATGTGAGAATTGTGATTTAGATATTAAATTTATCATTTATATTTTTATTTTAAATTAACTATTTTTTTTTAATTTACTGTTGTATAATTTTCGTTATAATTTACGTTCCATTTAGCTCTTTTTTTATTTATTTATGATAATGTATTTATAGGCCCGCAGTCCCAGAGGCTTTGTTGGGCTAAGCCTTGTTATAGCCTAATTTATCAAATTATTACTTGAAAATTACCTCAAGTTTTTCTTTTCAAACGTAATTCTTCAACTATATCATTTCTACTTTTATTCCATAACTATCTCTATTTACTGTTTTTTTTTTTAGATATATTACTTTTTATTTTAATTTTTTAAGTTTCATTTAGCTTTTGTTTTCTCCTAGTTACAGTTTCGTTTAAAATACGGGAAAATTTTATACATATTTTTTTAAAGAAACCTATTGTTTATGGGTAGGCTTATAAACTTCAGGTATTCTAAATATTGCCATACTCAAATGGCATATTTGTATGATTTTCCCAATTTTTATTCACACCATTTTCCCTCTCAATTTATGTCAATCTCCCTTTGCCTTTGTTAATTATCATAAGCTCTCAATTCGTTTCTTATATTTCAACATCCCGATAAAAGAATCCATTTCCATCACATTACCAATCTCGCGAAATACTCACCATCAGAAATTGCATAACATTTTTGCTAATTTTCTTAACTTCTTTATACCAACACTTGTTATTTTATCGACTGTTTATACACCTCATCTATCTCTTCGCAATGTCAAAACATACCGATCATTTTAAATAATATATATAAAAAAAAAAAAAACTTTCCCATTTTCAAGAATGAATGAAAGTATTGGAGTGCACATAAAATAATATTGTATAGATTTGAAACAATTTTAGATCCCTATGATAAATTTAAGCGAAATTTTGATTGATTATTCCGAAGGAAAAAAAAATTACTTGATTACCAAATGGTGGTCGTAAGTTTTGATGAACCTTTCAGGGATTAAGAGAAGAAGTTTGCGGAGACTCTTGTGATCGATGACATTCTCGAAGAACGTTGCACTAGCTTAGCTTCTGAAATAATCTAGGCAGGCTATTACAAGTTCAAAAGATTTTTTATCAAGCTGCACAAACATATTGTTAATGTTCCCTCAAAAAACAAAAAACATAATTGTTAATGAGTTTTCATTTCAATTCAGTAAATAACTTAATGTATATTCACAATTTCATGAGTTTTTCTTAATGGTAAGTGATTCAATATATTGTTCATTTTTTAAATTTTCTAATTATTTTTATATATGTTTAAAATAATTTAAATTCCAACTAGTTTGATTTCATGGTTGAAAGACGATAGAAGACGGTCAGACTACTCAGAAACGGACACAAAAATATTCGTCCATTCAAAACCAAATCCATGAATATATCTGGGGAAATTTTTAGTTATGTCCAAAAGCTCACTATTAATTTTCGTCGACGTAAAATTAAACTCTTCATTGAGGCTAAACTTAATAACATTTAAAAAAATTTAAATTCATCGTTGAGGCTTTATATATTTGTTTTGCGTAATGATTTTTGTCCCGATTCACGAGTGGGGAACGATCCACTCGTGAGTTGACACGTGGCCACTAACTGCCACGTGTCAACTCACGAGTGGATCGTTCCCACTCGTGAATCGGGACAAATAGCACAGTCCATTTGTTTTCCAATATATATAGAACCTATCCTATCCTATGTATCGAATAGAAAATATATGTGCCCTACCAGTACGTGAGAATTGGAAATTAAGAAAATCATAAGGGCTTGAAGTTATGGCATTTCAAACAGAAAAGCCCAAATAAAATCTAAAAGACATAAACCCAACAAATATTCAAACTATTTTATGGATGTTCTTCGACAGCGCGCTGTATCCGCCCCAAATTATTGAAACACACTAAAATTTTAGCTGGCTCGAGGCCTTTCTTAAATAGCATATGGACATATTTTGTTATTAAATTAGGAAACATGACATACATGATTATTTTAAAAATAAAAAATTCAAATATGACACTTCACTCACAATATTTCAAAACTATCCGATATTAATTAAAATTTAGACAACTTTTTCCTTGATGATTTACCAAACAAAAAATATGGATCAATTCGATCAAGTTCTGGTATAATATGTCCGTCACTACACAAACTTTAAGAGCATACTCCGACAAAAGAAACATGAAACTGAGATGAAAAGTGGTCTTTTTCTTGAATTAAATGGATTAAGACAATATTTCTAGAACTTAAGTTTAAGAGTCGGTGGTCTAGGTATTTTTTCAATTAAAGTACAATTAAATGATTATTTATCATAGATTTGTGTCAGTATGTCTATAAAGAAAGAATCAAGAGTTTTTTTTTTCCCAACATACTTATAAGTAAGTAGTCGAAATTGAAGTTAGAATTCGGTCTTCTGAATACATTATTTCTTACAATTAAGTATAAATTATAATGTATTAGGCCCCGTTTAGTTATGTTTTCTATTCATGTTTTCTGTTTTCTGATTCTAAATTCTAGAAAACAGTTTTAGAAAAACTGTCTGGTTATAAATTCATAAAACAGATTTAGAATCATGTTTCTGTTTTCTTTGAAATTTGTTTAGAAAACAGAAAACAATGAAAAATTGTTTTCTATTTTATCTCTATACAATTGAATGAAAAACATAACCAAACAAGATTTAAAATATTCTGAAACGTAATTCTAAATCTGTTTTTTAAATTTAAAAATTAGAATCAGAAAACAGAATTTAAAAACAAAAAACGAGTTTAAAAAACTAAACCAAACAGTCCCTTAATCTTTCAAATTTTATAAAAATATTATTTGATTGAGCACTGTCCTCTCAAATGAGGTCCCAGGTCTTACCACCTAAGCTAGTTTGAATTTTGGGATATAGTTAATATTTATATCTTTCTCTCACATGTGATATATAGCTTTGGTATAAGTGCATCTAATAGCCATTCAGCTTATAAATTTCTTGAAAGAAAAAAGTGATAAAAAAAATGTTTAGAAAATACAGCGATAAAACAAATTGTTACGAAAGCCAAAAATCTAGATTAGAGAGGGCTAGTTTGCAACAAAAAAAAAATTAATAATAAAAAAGACTGATTTGTAAATGTTGAAAGTAACAAATATAATAATAAAATAAAAAATGGGCAAAGTGTGCACAAAAAAAAAATAATAAAAAAAAATAAATAAAAAATTGAGGGAAGCTATAGCTCACTTTGAGCCGGTACTGCACGAGCCTTTACACACACACACACACACACATATATATATATATATATATATATATATATATGGCACTACATTTTAAAATTGACTGTAAACAAATCACATGGTTGAAGACGTTTAATTATTTATTTCCATAACAAAAATTAAAATAAACGAAGACGTTTATTTTATTATGATAAACCTGTGTATTTATTTTTAAGGCGGGTTCAATGAATTTTTTTTTCTTTTGGCGTGACATGGAGAGCGATAATGGTGCGATCTGTGATCCTTAATTAAAATGACAACTCATTAAAACCTACGTGGCAGGGATGTAAATCCTATGCAACGCAAATGCAATCAGATCCACGTAGATAGATTCTTCCGGGCTCCCACTAATTGTCATCATTGCAATTTTATGCGCATGCATGGCGATCCTCAAGTGAAAAATCACGTCCTACAATTAATAAAGAGCTTGTAAAGTGTATTTTCTAAAGTTCAAGAATTATTGAAATTTCAAAACGTGTTGTATAGTAAATTAGGTGTTATTAGTTTCTAAAAACTTAATTTAATTACGAAAATCATCAAAAATGTAATAAAATTAATACTATATATTTAAGAGCAGTTTTGTCTATTTAATAAGTTTCTCTAATATTTCGCACGATTCTTGCGAGTCGACTTCATTTGATAGAACGACATTTTAAAATCTACCAATTTTGTTTTCTTCATGTGTCAGCATTTAAGATGATCTATTGTAATTTACTTTTAAATATTCAATGCAAGTTTAAGATACTATTTACCGCTATCATGTTGCAACTCCGATTTTACTAGCAACTTATGTACTTTTAGCGATTTTTGAAGCATTATATATTAAAATCAGTAAAACTAAAATTTTACAATATTTGAGAAAATAATTAGTTTTCAAATTTCCTTTTTTTTAATTGTATAATGTTTGTGGTATATTTGCAAAAAATAACATGATTTTGGAGCATCCCGCGAGAGATGTTCAAACTGATCTCACACACCTGCGAAAATCGCGATACCGCATAGAATACTTTTACCCCACACACTATTTGAAACCTTTGTTCATTGTATACAATACACGAAAAAATATACTAAAACAAAAACTTAATGCGTAATCCAAAATAAGTATTGGAGCATTTATCGAGTGCATATTTAGGGGGGCAAAACTTGATCTAAATGTACCTAATTATGTCTTATGCAAGTGTTAGATGAGAGCTGTTATAAGAATCTGAATGTTTCTTATAATCGTTGCTTTAAAGATAATTTATTTAATATAACTTTGAAACGTTCGAGGATTTGAAATGTCTTAAAGGCTCAACTGGATTTGTGACTTTGAACGTTCGGGAGGTGTTAGAGGTAGTTCTCGAAGTGTGATGATCTGAATACCAACCGAAAGTTTTTTTTTTTCTTTCCAAAAACAATTAATTCTTTTATTTCTTTATAATGATCTATGACGTAGTTGAGCTATATATATTAGTTTATGTGCATAGTGTGATCTATATATCACACATGGTGACGTACGTACGCGAGGATAATGGAAATAATAATAAAAACCACATCAAAGTATGTGATTCGAGCACTTACTTATCTTCTCCAACTTGAATGACATATGGGCATAAAAAGCATTCTTACCTAATTAACGCCTTTTTTCAAATTGCACCATTAAGTGTATATATATATATATATATATATATATATATATATATATATATATATATATATATATCATGCAAATACGCAAATTTGGATTTTTAAACTACTAACTAAAGTTTTGGATTTTTAAACTACTAAATAAAGTTTTGGATTTTTAAACTACTAAATAAAGTGTTGAGAATACTATAGCGAGTGCTGATTGAAAAATAGTGTCTTGAACAGAGAAACCGTATCTTATATAGGAATATAGGGATCTCTTCTAACACCATCCAGACTCGAAAACAAGCTGTAAGAACATCTCTAATCTAAAATAGGATATAAAAGGATTTATTTCAGTCCAACTCAATTTTTTTTTTTCACTATGAATTAGAGGATACTCCAAATATGAAATTATATTATTTATTTAAATCCATTTTAGAGTGAGATTTATAATTATATAAAATTAGTTTAACTATGACATCATTAGATACAAAATATATATAACATTATCTGATAAAATCTATATACAGATATATAAACTATAGTGTGATAAATAGTAAGGTGTTAAAATTATTATAAAAAAAAAAAAAAAAACGAAGGACGTACATGTTTTTTTGGCGATAAAAGTATAATATCGGGTTAGAGATTAAACACTTATTAATGTGATAGAAGCTGTATTTTACAGTTCAAAACATTGTATTGTATTTTGAGTTGGAAGTGCTCTTATAAAAATTTCAAACATAAGACCAAGGTTCAAAATATCACCGATATATAGCTATATGGTATCGGTACTATGACGCGTATGTCACTTCGTTTCACAAAATTTTTCTTCTGTTTTAATTATATTCAAACATTTTTTTAATCATTTTTAGTCATTCCATTAATTATTTTTGTGAAATTATCAGTTAAATATGTACATGTCGGTCATGTGACTGGGTAAAAAAGGTCAGTATGATAATCTCGCAACAAATAATTTTAAAAGAAAGAAAAATAAATATAAATACAAAAAGAATACAATGTATACACACATACAAATTCTATCTCTCTCTCTCTCTCTCTCTCTATATATATATATATATATATATATATATATATATATCTATCTACGACACGAACACATATATACATACAAATCTAATGGTTCCATTGATGGTGTTCCTGGCGAGAGAGAGCTTTCAGAGGAATTGGAGCTGAAAGAGTCATCTTCCTAATCGGGCGGATAGAGCGAAGCCGTCGAGGTTGAGCTCGGTAACGACTAAGGGAATTATATAGAAGTAAGTTAGTCAGATTTGAAATATTCGGAATCGAACCGGAGACTTTGTTTAAATTATAAGAGCGAGGATTTGGAGATTCTTTAAGGGTCCGAGGACATTAAATTTCATAATCAAATCATGTCCTCAATCCACACAAAGTCAATTTCAGAATCTCTCGATCAGATTTTAAAATTCAAAATCCTAAAATCATAATCCCAATTCAATCCCCAAACTTTCAGATCAAAATCGAAGACAGAATCTGAGTTCCTTACCGTGGAACAAACAAATTCCGACAAAGCTCAAGTACTCTTCGTCATTTTCGATTCCCGCCGAGACCTTGACAACCCAGCCACGACGCATGCTCTTGATTCCCGGTTGTAACTCTTCCTCCAGATCTTAATCACGCCGTCGAAATAAATGCGAGCACCAACGAGCTAAAAAAAATCATGTGTTTCGATATCACGCACCGACCTCAAGAGAAACAAAATCGAGAAGAAAAGCTCAAACCCTAAAATTTCATTGATGAATTTCGGAGAAACGGATCAAAGAAGGATTTCCTTTTCCTCACATTGGATAAGCTCCGGCCGTTGTCCTCGCTTTCTTCTTCTATTCTCTCTCTCTCTCTCTCTTCTTTATTTTCTAGGCGTGATTTGTACGAGTGAACGAAGAGGATATCTCTTTTCCTCTAGTTCATCTTCGTCAATTGCAATCTCTCTCTATTTTTTTTAGCGATACTTTGCTCTCTCTTTTCTTTTATTTTTGTTAATTATTAGTCTTATTTTATTTATTATTATAAAACAAACTTATTTATTAATAATAGATTTATTTATTTACAATTGAATAGGAAGGCAACATAATAATTTCTTTTTTTAGAGTTATCATAAGCTGGACACGTGACCATTTAATAGACTTTTTGACCAAAAAAAAAATAAAATTGATAGGAGGACAAAAATTGCTATAAAAATAAAAATTTGAATATAAAAAATGCAAAAAAAAAAAGGTTTGTGTACCACACTGATACATTTCCCATAGTACAAGGGCAAAGATGTCATTTTAAAGATATTGTGATTTTTTAACTTCAAATCAATTGTCATTATGTCTGCCAAATTCCCCCCACTATGCATTGATCAATGAACTAATTAATGCAAGCGTACGTACGTCGATTAGATGCTTAATATATATATTTCTGAAGTCTGATCAATGAACTGTTAATGCAAGCGTACGTACGTCGATTAGATGCTTAATATATATCTCTAACCATATGGTGTGACAAGTTAGGTATCTCGTCAAAATTCCATTAATTAACCCCTTTCTATTAACTCTTATTTAACGGTCATAATCTTATTTATCTCTTTATGTTCAAGTTAGGCTAGATACATTGTATCTAAATCAATCAAATGATATAGAGCATGTTTCCCACCTCAATAATCTAATTGGTTAATTTCCATTCACAAAAAAATTGCATGGTTCACTGATTTCTGCGCACACTCTTCAATGTTTCTCCACTCGATATTCAGTGAACAGGTCAACAGCTCTAGGTGGCACGTAACGCCAAAAGTGAAAAAAAAAAACTAATAATTTCCTAAAATTAATGTGTAAGAAATTAAAAAAGCTACGCGCTAGACAATATTTCTTAAGCATTTATTTTAACAATTTTCATTCCAAATCAAACCCTAGATTCCCTCTGAAAATTGATTTATGATTTTTTTTTCTTTTTCTTTTGGTGTATAAGAGGTCTTTAATGCTAAAGAGACTTCACCACAAATAAATTTCCAGCGACAAAAGAAGATACGATTACGTAAGCATTCAAGCACATCATAATCTAACAGTATTCAATGCTTTTAAATATTTTTTTTTTAATAATTCAATTTTACATCACACGTCATATCAACAAAAAATTAGCTAAATAAATCATCGAAAGTCTAAGAATTGCTAAATAGTTAACCTTTTATCATTTTTTTGTAAATAGTCACCTCAACTTATTTACGACAATAAAAAAAAGACAAAAATACCCAAAAATATTCTCGCCTATTTTGAGTTTTTTTTTGTCTTTTTGAGTGCCGTAAATAAGTTGACGTTGTTATTTACAGAAAATTAACAAAATATTGACTATTATACAAAACGATATAAGTTAAATGACTATATAGCTAAAATACCATATCATCAATTACATTAAACATTTAAACACAATATATCATCTTCAAACATCAATATTACGTTTCTTAAAAATTGAATCCTCGTTCTCTCGTAAAGGTCTCCTCAGAAACAAGAGATCTTGTCATCCAATCTAAACTCTTAAGAGTTTTTTTTTCCTGAACTTCTATTTGCGGAAAAATTTGAGATCGTTTATTGATAATTCAACATTAATTAATACGCCGCGAGGGAGTAAAAAGAAAAAAAGAAAAAAAGAAAAAAAGAAGAAGCTGTTGAGCTAGTTACGTACAAACTTTAAGCTCTTCCCACATAAAAAGGCAAAAAAGCTCAAAGGTGTTGTGTTTCCAACGCATAAACATGATTCCAAAACCTTTTTGGCCTTTTTATATTTTATTTTTTGGTGTCCATATAGCTGTATCCAATGAAATAGATTTTTCCTTCCATTTAACACGTCGTACAAATCCATATATGTTATAAGAAATATGGATTCTGAGTTGCGGCGAAATAATTAATATATTTTAATATGGACACTTTTTTATTTTTGATAAAATAATAATAATTATGTTATAGCATGAACAATAATTTATGTCTATAGATTTGTCCTCGTCTTTATAATATATACTAATGAGAAATTTTATATTGTGAGCTTCAAAAGTAACAAATATCAAAACTAAATCTACTAGTTGAAAAATATATAAAATTGATTTTCTGACAGAAAAACGGATAAAAATATCCTTTCAACCGATTTATCTCTCTATTCTGTATGAACCTCATTGTACACCATCGTATGTCATATTACACCATCGTACACTTCGTAAGTCATCGTACACTATCGTAAATCTATACGAATTTCATCGTATGCCATAGTATAATATCGTATTAATTCCATCGTAATTTTTCCGAAATTTAAAAAGATAACTTTACCGAATTCGATCTAAATCATTCAAAATCATCATGAAATTGGGTGAGTGATAAGGAGGGAAAGTGAAAATATGAGAAGAAAAACAAACAAATATTTATTTGACCTGGAGAGTATTTTTGTTCGTTTAAGACAAAAATCGAAGTTTAGATATTTTTATATTAATGAGTCTAACCTTAATATTTTACTAGTTTTGAAGCCTTCAATATAAAATTTCTCTATTTTTTTCCGGTAAAATTCCTCTATGTTATTACGGTGACATTGGCTTATAATCACTGGTGGGTGGATTTGTTTTGCAATTTGAAACGAACATTCCCGGAATATCTTAAGCGCTTTCGAAACCTACAAAAGAAAATTTAATTATACATATCATTTAAAATATTATTGAAAGAATGAGACGTGGGGGACCAGACCGTAATAACTTGAAAAGTTGTGAACATAGTGTTGGATCTGAGATCTTATGTATATATAGCTGTATGTGGGGACGAACAAGCTATTAGTTTTTTCAAGTTATTAGAGAATATCCGAATACTATATATATATATATATATATATATATATATATATATATATATATATTCGTTTGACTTCTAATGATCATGTTTATCGAGATATATGTCTGTATTATGCTTTTTCGAGTTTTTAAAACGGCGGTGATGTATTATATTCCAACTTAAACACGGAATTAATTTACAAATAAAGTCTGCGTCGTTTATTGTACATCTGTAGTGTTATTTAATCATATGGTAATAACATTTGATAATATATTGATGTACCAACAGAAGTCTATCAATGAAATTATAAAATAAAAAATTCTTAACTCATAAATCAATGTATGAGTCACAACATTTTCTATCATACATCAAATTAATTATGGTAAAGCATTGTTTTAAAAACGAAGTGTTATTGTCGAAGAAACAAGTGTTAATGTCACTATACTTAAATACTTATCAAATTCAATTTTCTGTTGAAATTTGTGATTGAGTTTTAGATGGCAACGTTTATTAGAAAAACGAGAGGATGATTAATTTTGCTTTCTTTTTAGTGATTTTAAGTCATAGCATTCAATTTAGATTGGACAAAAAAGATTTGTTTTTGGGGACGCATTTAACTTACACCTGTCCTAATATTACTTATTTTCTTGAACCACCTCTACCAAAAATATTTTGTCCAAAACCAACCATATTTTTGCTGTCCCGTCGACTATAAGTCTATAAGGCGTAATATTATAAAATGTATACGTTGGGCAATTAATTCGGATTTGACTTGGAAGATTGCGATGTTACTATGTACATTTTTTTTTCTTATTAAATACTCTCCGTGGCCTTATAATAAAACCCGTGTCTTACAACTTATATTCATAAATAAATAAAAAATCATAAAGTATCATTTCGAAATTGACTTGTTTGATTATTCTTATCACAAAGATAAGCTGGTACAGTACACCTTTTATTTTTTACGCTAAAAAGAATTATGGTGTCACTTTCAATTTAAGGACCGTCACGTTCAATCCCACATTCAAAATATAGGACCATATATGTTTGATTCCTCCAACTAAAACCTTTTTGTCATCTTCACCATATAAAAAAAAAAAAAAAAAAAAAAAAAACACTTTGTGTCCACCACGAATAAAAATAGTTGCATTTTCTGACTGTGTACACTAATGGAAGGGATTAATATTCTTTACTTTTCCCCTGGATCCCTAATGTATATAAAGTTATTTATAAAAAGAAAAGAAATGAAAAAGAAACTAGTTAGTGTTCTAGCCATTTTCTTAAAGAGAAAGTAAAAGGAGTGGATTTCCTACTGATTCTTTATCTAAGTCAAACCTAATTTTCTGACGCAAGAACTAATTTTCTTTATCAAATAAGGAAACTAATTAATGTTAGTAATTAATAATTTGAAAAAGCATATAGATGGAAAATTATAACGTAAATAATAGTGCCATGTAAGGCAATTAACTGTTTATTTAACATTTTTTAAACAATTAACTATTTATTTAACATTTTTTAAACGTCGACTATATTGAAATTCTAAGTTTTGAAGTGGCTTAGTTTATGCTAAATCTAAAAAAAAAAAAAAAGTGGTGAAACGTGATGGCAAAACAATCAAGCTTATCGTAGTTTGACATTTTGCTCATATATATATATATATATATATATATATATATATATATATATAATATAGAGGCAATTAAGTCAGTAATCCAATAACATTTTTTTTTTAGAAAATAGTTCAAGTTTGATTTTATTAAAAAATTAGCTTCATCATACTGAAGTTAATTAAATTAAATGTTCAATTAATTAAATTAAATATGAGTTATTTTTCTAATAAAATAAAATTTGAGCTGAATACTGAAAAAAATAAATATTTGTGTAATATAATATACCAGCTTAATAATTCTCTCATTTTGCATGCATTTGTTACTTAATTAGAATTAATTTTGTCTGTTTGCTTGAACTTCACGAGTTTGAAATTATGTCTAATAAACGCGTCACCCTAAATTAAAGCATAGCCGTAAATTTTATCCCCCAAAAAATGATAATAGTGCGTGTGATGTAACCCTTCAAAAGTTTGAAACACGCCATTATTTTGGACTATAAAAAGAAAATATTTGGAGAGACTGTTTGAGATCAAATTGTGCTCATCTTCTTCTTTCTTCTTCCTTTCTTTTCTTGTCTTCTCTTCTTTGGATTCTTATCGAGCGCATTATTCGTTGTCACTCTTGGTCTCTCTGATAAGCTCAGAACTGGATTTCATAAACACCCAATCACTTTTTATATATCTGTATAGGAAGAAGGCTCGAGAAAGGTGTTTCTGTTTCTATTCCCATATTTTTGGAGGTAATTAGAAAATCTCTATCATTTTTTTTTAATTATTTCATTATATATCATGAACTTACATTATTAACATTTGACGTTTCAAAACTTTTTTCCACAGAGAAAAAAGAAAAAGAAAACAGTAACAAAATAATAGAGATATATTGTAGAAATATATGTTTCCGCGAAGAAGAACATACAATAGATTTGACTTAAAAGTGGTTAAATCGTTAAATGTTGGTGGTGGGTATGTATTATATCGTTTTTGACCTTTCTTTAAACTGATCAAATTCAGTCAGGAATGTTCAGCGCTGATTACGCTTTCTGTTTTATTTATCTTCCTCTTCTTCTGAAACAAAGACTAATGTTATATATAATTAGAGAAAACTAAAGAGACGCCTGTGCTTTTTTGACTAAAAACTCTGTTATATATATATTCCTAGATTGGGTTTGAGTTGTTAATGACTCAACCAACAGCAATAATCTGGTAATTATCAGATTTGAACTTCCAAGGAGTTTTAGAATAAGTTTATTTATATATAGACATAATATATGCATGTCACAACACCTTCTTGTTAATGTTTGTGTTTATTTTAATAAATTCAGGCGTTAAAGTAATTATCACAAAATGGAAACAAACAAAGACGTGATTGTGGTTGTAGAGCAAGAACTCCCTGAGACTCCACAGCTAATCAAATTCATTTCGGCGAACGAAGTTGAGGGCTTTGACAGCATTCAAAATGCCACCTCATCACTCAGGGTTGAAGGCTCACACTCTCCTATAGTAAGTAGTTCCACCTTAATTACTACCCAAATCTTTCATTGTCGTATGTACTGATTTCGATCTTTGGATTAATGCAACAAAAAAAGCGGGAAATCGAAACTCCGAAGGCAGAGGGAATCGAGGCGAAAGGACCGAACAAACCCCAGGCTCTTTCCATAAGCATGCCATTATCTCCGACCCACAACACCAAAAGAGTGGTGTTCGACGACGCGGTGGCGGAAAAAGACGGCCGGCGAGTCGAGAGCGGGCCAAAGGCGGCGAAATTTTTCTCGCAGCCGATCCAAGTGAAGCCCAGTTTCGAGCAGAGCCACGGCGGGCCTCGAAGGCCCATAGACCGGCGGTTCGACTCCTTCAAGACGTGGTCGGGGAAGCTGGAGAGACAGATCACCCACTTGCGCGGAAAGCCGGCCAGAGAGCCCGGCCCCGAGGACATCGTGCTCACGAGCTCCGAGGGGATCGAGAACAACCTACCGCTCCACCGCTACTACGACGCCCTCGAAGGCCCCGAATTAGACACCCTTAGGGTAAGTAATCAATAGAATTTCGAGTTTTCGAACTCGTTTTAACCGTAAATAGTCTAAGGTAAATTTGATACGGCATAAACTAGACTATTTTCTTAATAATTGAATGTAATCATTCGACTATTTATAATATAGGTTTCAATAAAACTTGCTTAGGAAATTGAATAACTTAAAAACAATTTTGAATTTTTGGATTGACATTTTATTTTAAGCATACATTTGAATCTCATAAAATAACTTGATGATCATGAACAAGAATATAAATTTATTTTGAAAACAGGCTTCGGAGAAGATCATTCTACCGGACGACAAGACATGGCCGTTTCTTCTCCGATTTCCGATCTCATCCTTCGGTATATGCCTCGGAGTGAGCAGCCAAGCGATCATGTGGAAATCTCTGGCGACCTCGATGTCGACGAAATTCCTTCACCTCGGCGAAACCGTCAACTTAGTCCTCTGGTGCATCTCCGTCTTCCTCGTGATCTCCGTCTTCTCGATGTACCTCATGAAGATCGTCTTCTACTTCGAAGCCGTCCGGCGAGAGTATTACCACCCAATCAGGGCGAACTTCTTCTTCGCGCCGTGGATCGCGCTGCTCTTCCTCGCCCAGGGAGCTCCGAGGTTCGTCTCCGCCGCGATCCCCCCGGCGCTGTGGTACGTCCTCATGGCTCCGATCCTGTGCCTCGAGCTCAAGATCTACGGCCAATGGATGTCCGGCGGGCAGAGGAGGCTCTCCAGGGTGGCGAACCCGTCCAACCACCTCTCTGTGGTTGGGAACTTCGTCGGGGCTTTGCTCGGGGCTTCGATGGGCCTGAAAGAAGGCCCAATATTCTTCTTCGCGGTTGGGCTGGCCCATTATATCGTTCTGTTCGTGACGCTGTACCAGAGGCTTCCCACGAACGAGACGCTGCCCAAGGAGTTACATCCGGTGTTTGTGCTCTTCGTTGCGGCGCCGAGCGTCGCGTCCATGGCTTGGGCTAAGCTTCATGGCTCCTTCGATATTGGCTCTCGTATCTCTTTCTTCATCGCCATGTTTCTCTATTTCTCTCTGGTTTGTTTCTATGCACTCTCGTCTCGCCTTGAGAAACTGGATTTTATATTATTAAAATTGCTCATCATTTTTTTTTCCCCTTTCCTTTTCTCTTCGCAGGCTGTTCGTGTAAATTTTTTCCGCGGATTCAAGTAAGAATTTTTTTTTTTTTTTTTCCTGTTTAATTTTAACCATCTTCACAATAATTTTTGTTTTGGTCTAATTTTATCAGTCCAATTTAATTATGACACGCAACAAAAGTATTTTACTAAATATAAGGATACAATAACATGTCTAATTCTCAGCCAGCAAATCAGATAAATGTTTGCTCTTTCCTAATAGAGTCTAAAAGATGCATAATTCGTTATATATATCCTGTATTTTTAATAAATTTAATATTAGTGTGAACGTTTGTACTAGCGAAGATTTATTTCTCATATATAATATATTTTGAATTAAGTGTGGTTAACAAAAAATCAACTATATAAATTTTAATATATATATATATATATATATTTAATAATGAAAATTTGTGTCTATTTTTCTTTAAGAAGAAGGATTCTCAAATTCAATTTTTACCCTCTTTATCCTCCGCAACACACGAGAAATGAAATTAAAAAAAATATAGTCAAATAGCTACTCTCCATTAAAATTATAGTCAAATTATTTAAATAATTAAAAAAAATAGCACAACGTATGCATATGTCTCAATTATATGATGCACGAAGTCAATAAAGAATTAGGGAGGGTTTAACCCCCTCCCCCTCAATTTTTATTTTTATTTTTTGGATTTTTGTTGTTTTTTTAGTATGTTTTACATTTTTTTACCCTAAAAATTTACAAATCAGTCTCCTCTCAAACTTTCTTGTTTTTTTTTTTTTCCCATATTAGCCCTCCCTAACTTGAATTCCTGGCTTCGTCCCTGGTCACATCACAGGTTTTCGCTGGCGTGGTGGGCGTACACGTTCCCGATGACGAGCGCGGCGATCGCAGCGATGCGATACGCGAACGAGGTGACGAACCCCGCGACGCAGGCCCTGTCTGTGGTTCTGTCGGTGGTGGCGACCCTGACGGTGGCGTCCCTCCTCGTGTCGACGATCCTCCACGCGTTCTTCCTGCGCGACCTCTTCCCCAACGACCTCGCCATCGCCATCAGCGACCGCCGCCCCAAACACCGCCCCAACCGCAAATGGCCCTTCCACCTCAGCTCCGAGAACTCCAACCTCGAAAACTACCTCAAATTCACCGATCTCGAAGCCAGCACTGCCACCGACGACAACGACAACCTCTTCTCCGACTCCACCAAACCCTCCGACTCCGACAAATAAATCAATAATTGATTGAAGATGTTGGACGGTTGGTTTTCGAATGATGATCACTTGGACATTCGAGGTCTATATATATTGTATAGTTCCTGTGACCATGCCATGTGAACAGCGAAGAAGCAGCTGAGCAATTCCTACTAAGCTACAGTGTATATATATTACAAATCAGTTATTGTGATGTTTGAGTTTTGAGATCGAGTTCATGTTTGTTTGTGTTCAATTATTCTACCGTGTTTGTGTTTTGGTTTCTTTGTTATATTTCGATCATGGATATACATAGTCGTATGTTGTGCGTCGGTTGTCAGTTATGACATATGTGTTTTTAAAGCGAAAATTCCTAGAATAACGCCGTGAAATGCTATGTAATCGATTACCTATGTGATTTGTGTGTGTGATTTTTCTTTTCTCTCTCTGCTACATGGAGATTGACGTTGAGGGACGAAGAAAAAAGAGTGATTAAGGAGATTGAGAGGGAAAATGGACCTAATTAGAGTCAACCACGTACGGCGTGTGGGTTAGAGTCAATATTATGTACTTTTTTAGACTATTATCTACTGATTTGGCCATTCGTCACTGATTAGTTAAGTCCTCTTTTTTCTTTCTTTTCATGTCAATATTTGTCATCTCAAGTCTGAACGATGAATTGAAAAAGAAAAAGAAATCTAGTCCTGCCAGACGTACACATTGGTTCCATCATGCGCCACAGTTTGTATATCTTATTTATTATTGACCCATTTATTGAAGAAAAGTAAAAGAAAGAAAAAAAAGCCTAGCCGCCTCTAGAGTTTACCTCAAAGAAATTTCTGCCGGTTTTCTCGGCTCTCAAGGGAGAGTTCAGCCGAGCTCGTGGGTTGGAGTAGAGCGGACGCGATCAAGAAGCTAAATTGTGACACCAACGTTCTTAATATTATAAACGCGACAAGTCGTATCTATATTACGTTAAAATGCGTAGGTTGTTTTGAAACATTCAAAGAAAATGCGACAAGTTGCATCGTTTATTTTATTTTATTTTTAAATATAGACGCGATTAGTCGTTTCAATGTTAAGTGAAAAATAGAAAAAGAGAGGCAACTCTTTTGAAAAATATATATTTTGTCGCGCCAATTTATTGTCTTTTTTCTTATAGTTAGGAGAGAGAAATATTTTAAATATAAACTTGGCTAATTCATGCCAATTTTACTATACAAGTTTTATGTGTGGAAAAACAATACAAGTCGGGATTTATTTATTTATTTTGGTTGAGTAGTGCTACATTTTTTGTAGTGACTCTATAAATGATTATTAGATGAATCAGGGTTTTCATATTTCTTTTGCTCTTTTAGTTTTTTTGGTTTATTTCCCTTGACATCATTCTCATTTTAGAATGTGATCATGCCCCATTTTCTTTTCAATTTTTAGTATATCTGATATACATCAAGTTCATCGGTTATCCTTAACAAAATATTACTGTTGTAAGATTTTACGCTCTTTCTTCTCATCGGTTATCCTTTGCTACTAGTTTGTGTTGCTTTTTATCTTTACTGTTGTTACCGCCTAGTGCGAACCTAGTGTATAAAAGTCCATCATTCTTAAAAAGGAATATACTTAACTATCTCAAAATAGATACATAATTTCTTAAATACCTCGTGTGAAATTATTCTTGGAATATTCACGAGTTACCCGGACAAAAATGTCCTTGAGATTATGCTCAATACGATAAAACTATTTTTGTGGATAAACTGTTCCCTTTATCTTGCCAACGTGTCTAAAAATAATGTGTGTTTAAGATTTTAAAGTTAGGGCATAATAGATGTTGGAATAAAGTGAAGGTCTTAGATCATAAAGCCTTATTATCTTATTAGCCAGCGGTTGACTTTTGACAAAGATTTGAGTCGAATAATTTTTGCGTATTATTATTATTATTTGCGAAAAAAGGTATAACATCAATTATAAATTTTCCAAAATCGGAGCTATAATAAATGAGAAATTGATACTCGAATTATGCTTAAAAAACACAATTAATTGTATAAACACATTAGTTGTGTGTAAGACGCGAAATGAAAGAGTCTCACATGCAGTGAGAATGAACAAATATGTAAGCTTATATAACTAATTTGTGCAAAAGGGTTTGGGTTCCCAATGGTGACTCACCTTAATTTGTAGAGAGACAATGGCTTAGGGAAGCCCAAGTCCATCACGCGCAACGTCGCTATCCGTCTGGTCGGCCGTGAGCTGAGCTGGGCCTGAGCTTGGACTTGTTTGTAGGAATGACAACGGGTATGGATCCGACTAGGTCCACTTATTCCGTTAGCCGAACCCGATTTAAAAATACACCTGTTACCCGTTTAAAGATTCCGGGTACCGGGTCGAGTAGACAGATAAACGGTTGGGATGACAATAGGCATGATCCTACAAAACCAAACCCTACCCACAAATGTCTTTTAAAACTATACTCTACTTATACCCATTTATTTTTAATGGATCCGGGTCTGAGTAAAACCATAGAGGGTACATGGTAATCCATGAGTATTTATTTATTCATTTAATATTAGATTTATTGATAGTAAAAAATCAAATCTAAAAAAAAACTTAAATTAATAAATACGTGCAGTAAAATTTGTTTAGAATTCATAAATATATTAATAATTTCAAGCGGGTAGGGTATGAATAGGATCATGGGTAGGGTACTTAAAACCATATCATATCCATACCCATATAATTTTTAATGGGTAAAACCCGTACCCTACCTATTATATATTTATTATGGTAAGACCCTACCCGTGGCAGGTAAGATCTTGCAGGTATGTGAATACATTGGTAAAATTATCATCCCTAATAAATGGGTAGAGAAGTGCCGAATCCGTGACCCGTTTACCCGTTCAAAGATTCCGGGTACCGGGTCGGGTAGACCCGTTTACCCTTTCGAATTAAAAAAAAAAACTTACAATCTTATTAAAAAAAAGAGATTTGTAAGTAACTAGGCCACTTTAAACATGTGATTTTGGATCTAACCTATGTTCGACAATTTTTAGGGATATAACCAAATGACTTATGTGGCAATAATTAAGGTCTGATTTGCCCTTATTTATTAACAAATTCGTCACTTTCTCTCTCCTATTTTTTTCAAATACTTTTTTTTACATCAAAACTTCAAAAATTCGTATCTTTCTCATACGAACTCGAAATTGAGTGATTTCAGATCCTACAAATTCGTGGCGTCGAGATCTTCAAAAATAGATCCATTGTGTTTGATGAAAAATTATGTTTAATGCATCATAGTTACGTTTCCATTTATTTTTTTGATAATTTCAAAAATTTCCAGTTATTTCCATATTTAAGGTAGTAACGTGATTTTTATACGTCTATGGTATTAAACATGATTTTTCATCAAACACAATGGATCTATTTTTGAAGATCTCGGCGTCACGAATACGTAGGATTTGGAATCACTCAATTTCGAGTTCATATGAGATAGATATGATTTTTTGAAGTTTTTATGTAAAAAAAGTGTAGGAAAAAAATAGGAGAGAGAAAGTGACGAATTTATTAATAAATAAGGGTAAATCATACCTTAATTATTGCCACATAAGTCTGTTGGCTATTTCCCTAAAAGTTGTGAAACATAAGCTAAAAACAAATTTCATAATTTCATTTTGGCTATTTCGCTACAGTGTCCTTAAAAAAATATAAAAAAAACCACCAATCATTTTTACCATTCAATCAATTAAAAGTAATTTGAGACAATAAAATAATATTTATTACAAGACAGTATTATAAATTATACTAATAATGATATAATATTATTCTTCTAATACTATAAACACTATGTAATACTATTATTACAGAGTATATAATCAATCAAGGAAAATACCTATTTGTAATACAACACACCTTATAATACAACACTATGCCAAAAATGTGGTTGTGTCGTTTTTTTTTTTTTGTTTTTTGTTTTTTTGGCCTTGGCGTGTAGTGGAGTTAGACTGTAGTGAATTAGTAGCTAATTAATTTTGTCTGTATAATTAATTTTTCAAATTATAAACATATAAAAAAAATACTATAATTAACAACTTAGAGTGTTAGTTAAGCAGAGCAAAGAGAAACATTTCGCGTATTGCGCGCGATTTTCTTCTCCCCGAAGGCCCACGGAACAGATATGAGGTTATTTTGCAAATGTCCACTAATTTTGTAAATTTCGTATAAAATTCTACAAATATCATATTTTTTTTCATAAAATAATACAATTACCACAAATAATTTATAAAATTTCGTAAATATCTCAAAATATTTCGTATATATAATATGTATGTTTGTGGAATTTTTTTTCCTAAAAATGGTTATTAAATACCTCGCGAGAAATCATTCTTTTAACGGTTTACTTCAACGGTAATGATTTATCAAACGAAAATGATAATCACTAAAATTGAAGCCACGACACGGAAACAATAAGCGGTAAATTGCACCCCGAATAAAAGTTTAAAACAACTAAAAAGACAAGGGATCAATTCCTAATAAAAAATCATTTGTATTAGTGTTAAGTTGTTAACGGGTCATGTACCGAGTAAACGGGTTTGGATCCACCTATTCCGTTCCTTTGACCCGGACCTGCTAAAATATTAACGGGTCTTACCCATTTACCTGATAAGAATGGGTCTCACCCGGTCCGATTAAAACGGGTACCAAGTCGGGTAACGGGTAACAAGAAAAATATCCATCCCTAGTTGTTTGGGGTATTCCTTATTTTTTTATTGAAAAATTACTTTTGAAAGTTTTAATTTCACAAATAATTCTTTTGTTGTGTTGAAATTATTTTATAGAATGGTGTAACCATGCATTTGATGCAGCGGTTTTGCAAACGAATAAAAATGTTCATAAACGTTTGAATAGCTGTTAATAGCAAATTAAAATGCATTGATGTATTAAATGATCATTATGACTGGATGTTTTTTGTGTGGATTAAATCGTGCACTCCGAAACCTTGGTTATATAATGAGGCCTTTAGCTCTCATTTGAACACTCTGAGACCTTTTCCCAATCTTTCTCTCTCGAAATTGCTTTTTTTTTTGTAGTCGGTGGTTGGTTCTGTTTGAGTCTTCGTTCGCCGGAGAAATTCTGTAGATATGTAAAACTCTTCTCATTCCGCCTTTGTATCCTGAGAAGTTAATTGCTTGTTGTTTCCATCATTCATGGGAGAACAATATTACTATAAAGAAGCCATCGAACAGGCCTCGGCGTTCCTCCCTTTTCTTTTCTCTTATTTCCGTTCTTATTGTTCTGTTGTTGTTGTTCTTATTTTTATTAAAATTCTATCATAAAATTATTTTTATTTATTTCTTTCAGCAAGTTGGATTATTTTCCCGAAAAATCAAATATTATTTCCGTAACATTTCTAACAGTAGAAAATACACAGAAAGTAAGATATTTTCAAGTTGTAAAAGAATTTTTGAAATGATCTCATCCAGGTACGTAATTCCACATTTCCATTTCCATTAACTAGTGGCACTTATTTTTAATCTTCGAATCATGATGTTATAAACCATACACTATTATTATTATTATCTTAGGCGACATTATCTTATCATGTTTTAGGCTATATTTCCTTTTCATCTTTTTCACGTTTACATATTTTGTTTAATCTTCGCTTTTTAAGAAAACACTAGCTACATCTTTGGGATTTATACACAGTTGTCTAATATATTAGCCATAAACGTATATACCTCATTCTATTAAATTAATGATTATTATAGTGTAAGGTTATACGTAAATGTGTAATATTACTAGGAAAAAAATATTAAAGGAGCATAATAGCCTACCATTCTAAAAACATAGGCAATTAATGTTATTTTTACTATTTTAGCCATGTTTCTACGACCCAAGTATAAATTTATAATTGCTGTCGTTTTTTTTACATTAAACGTCGTTTTCCCTCGCCGCATTTGGACTGCCATATATTCTTGCGGTGCTAGCTGCTGTGTTTAGGTCGTTTATATAGCCAATCTTCTCATTTCAATGCCAGAGGCTGAACATAAATATTAAAAATTAAAAAAAAAAAAAAAAACTTAATCTCGATAACCAAAAAAAAAAAAAAAGTACACACTCAACCCAACAGAGCATACTGAAATTCCTCTTACCCTTCCCTTGAATTGGCCCGAAAAATTGATTCTCCCAGAACCAGACCATTCAAAATTTTCTATTATATTTACGAGTACATAACATTATTAGTCACATAAGTCATGTCTGTTCATTTTGACACAGATAACAGAACCTACCCGAATCCTATATAGCCTAGCTAGCTAGTCCAGTACCACTCTAGTTTAGCCAGCCTAGTACATTGAATTCAAAAGACATAACAGTATTAGAAAATAAGAAAGAAGAAGTGACAAAAAAAGCTCGTATAACGTTGTAGTAATTATACCTTAACTTTAGGATAAAAATCTGTTTCCGACAAACGGCATATAACAAGGTTCCGATTATTTTGGGTGTTTAGATTCAATTTGTCTCCCAAGAGAAGCATATAAAGCGTTGGCCGTAATTATCTGGTCAACATTTTTTGTGTTTCATGCATAGCTGTTATATATCTGCGTAGCTTCTTTATATATGTATATATAATTATGTCATAGACCATAAATATTAAACAAAGCACAATTAATATTCTTTGATTATGATTTGTTCATGCCCTGAAATCCATAGCCCTAGCTATGGTCTAGATCTTCAAGTGCCTAGATTTCATTGGGAATTGAAAAATCCTTGCCCTACTATTACAGCCTATGAGAATTATCCTTTTTTTTTTCAGTAAAGTCATGACAGACGTTTGTAGCTAGGGACTGACTATATTCTTTTTCTTTCCACTAAAAACTATCTGCTCATGATCATTGTTCATGAAAATATATACTGGTGTTCATGAACTTTTGTTTATTTTGAGTCCTGTCATTCACAATGAGATCTCCATCGCCGGCCCAGAAAGATATTCCAACAAAAAGCATCTTCAAAAAATACTAAATAATAAGTAAAAAACAGTCGGAGGACATAATTATATCACTGAAACCCATATCAACAACTTGCAACGAAACAAAGAACTTTGGAACATAAAACATCTTGATGACGACCACAGTTTAGTCACGGCAATATATATACATATATATGGTTGTTGCAACAGAATGACAGAAAACAATATTAATCACACGACAAGTAACATGTATTAATAATTGGTCCCCCCCAAAACCCTAATCTGGTGATGAGATACACCTATGCTATACACATACATGCATATATGCATGCGAGAAGCAAATCAAAAGAGGAAGATAAAAAGACGTACTGAAAGAAAGAAGGAAAATAAAAAACGTATCATCAAAGTTTGAGCATTTTGTGGCAGCACAATTTGTCCATGTCTCCTCTTATTTTGTGCCTCGCTTACATGTGACAAAAGCCATTCTGTTACATGCCCCGAAATAAAATTTAAAAAAAAAAAAAAAAAAACCACTGGCTCATATTCGGCCACCGAGAACCCGTTACGAGGCTCGATCAATATTTTTGCAAATATATGGCTTAGTTATAAAGTGACACACATCAAACTTGTGGACCCCATAACTTAGGTCTTAGGGGGACCATAAATCTTATCTTCCAACGCCTCTCATCGACTCGATATTGAGGAAATTAAATCTTTCTTTTCGTAAAATTATATATGTAGTTTAGTTCCATGTCAACGTTGTGGGAAAATTACTGTATTTAAACTTAAGCTTGGGAAGATAAATCACCGTGCGAGCATGTTTCTCGTGCCCTAAAAACGAAATAATTCTCTCATGTGTTGTTCGTTATATAATGCTGTATTTCTTTGAGTTTTTTTTTTTTTTTTTTTTTTTTTAATAACGCAGCAGCACCATGATAATTTTTTTGAAAATACTCACTCGTGGTGGAGGAAAACCGTAGTTACAATTCTTATTAGAAAAGAAAAAAATAAAGTACGAGAGCACGAGATATAGATTACAAAAGCTTTTTCTATTAACAGTACCCCTTGCAATCTTTTACTATTAAATCTTTAACACTAGAAGGCAAATTCAAATAATCAAATTTCGAAAAATCATCCAAAGATGATCAAACTTGCATAGAGCGTCTGCAACTATATTTTCTTTGCGATACACGTGTTTCATCTCAATAGTCTTCATGGCGTTCATTGTGAAATTCCATCGACAACCAATAATCCACGGAGATTTAATCTTCCCTAAAATAGAGTCAACATGTACCTTAGAGTCAATCTCAATAATTTGAGATGTATTTGACTACAATTCAATCTCGTTATAAATTTTTAGAACCCCGGTCTAAACTCGACCGGACCAGTTCCTAAATTATATATTTAAGTTAAGATTTTTAGCTGTCGATTTATTTTTGAAATTCATATAATTTATGACAAGATTTATTTGCACTTATGGCTCTTTAACTTTATTGGTTGTGGTAGAGTGGCCCTGCTTTTTTTTGTTTTTTTTTTTCCCGGTAGCCATAGTCCTTAAACTGAATATTTGAGACATGTGGCCCTTTTGTCTAATTCTAGCTATTTTTTTTACTAGAGTCTCAATTTTGTGATCCATATAAAAATTTCAGTTTGTTGGCAAAAAAAAAAAAAAAAATGATCAATGAGTGATACAAAGTACAGAGTAAAAAAAGAGTTCAACTCAAGAATAAAATCCAGATAAATTAACCATATTACCCTAAAATATAAGATAGCACTAGTAACATATTTGAGATTTCAGTCAAAATTTTGGTAAGTTAGGATAATGCAAGTACCAAAATTTCTGATTTCGAGAATGTCGGTTCCTTGTAAAGAAAAAAAGGAGTGGTATCTACGTGTCAATACACTAAAACCTATAAAGTTCAAGGACCACATGTGCAAATAAAAAAAACCGCTGTTAATTTTGGACTATATAATGACTTCGTTTGACATTAATGTGCTTAAAAAAAATGATTTTAAATGTTGTTGTAGAAAAATCTGTTGTTTTCAAAAGCAGACAAATATTTGGTAAACTGTTATAAAATAGCTTAGTTGTTAGCATAAACATATTTAGTGTTTGATAAAATTAGTATTAATATTTGTAATTAATAATGATTTATATAAAATGTAATAAATAATAATAATATATTCTTAGGCATATAAAAAAAATATTAAAATGGGTGACTTGTAAAAATAAATTAAAATTCTTTGTGACATCAAAAAAATTATTTGATAAATGCATATAAAGATAATTATTATTAAGAGTTAATGTAATAAAATAAAAGAGTTAAGAGAGAGAAAGTATCAGTCAGAAGCAAAAGCTACTTACACAAAGTTTCAAAATATGATTTTTAACTCTCTAGTTAAAATATTGGAAATCACTTTTCAACTTAAAAAAAAATAGTTTAGCAAACACTTGAATACGGTTTAATTTTTTTTTAAAAAAAAAGCTAAAAACATGCCTAATAAGCAATGTCAAACAATATCAATAAGTGAATTTTGCTATCCTGGGTCTTAATTGTCAAATTGTTAAAACAATCCTACTATATATTATTCCGAGATTAGTTTAAACCACGTACCGGAACATGCATATATATATATATATATATATATATATATATATATATGTGTGTGTGTATGTATACGTACAATACTAAGATAAATATATGTAATGTATGTCGGGGTGTAATCGGGTTGGGTTAATCGGTTTTTAATGTGCTATCAACTTGAATCGATATAATAATTTTTTTTAGTTTTAAAACCCAAACCAACCCGATATAAATGTAAAACCAAACCAAATAAAAAAATCGGGTTTTTTTGTGTTGGTTTTTTCGGGTTATTTTTTTGGACAAATAATTTTATAATCCGAGTGAAATCATGTATGTATATTATATTTAATATGCTAAGTCTTATCTTAAGATAATTTATATATTAAAATAAAATTACCCATACTTTTAATAACTAAATCTTTATGCATTCACAATTAATAAAATATAATGACTATTGTTTAATTTAATTGTAATATTATTACAAAAAGAATGTATATTTTTTAACAATAGTTCATATAAAATATTTGCAATTTTTAAAAAAATTATTAGATTAATGTTATCGGGTTGGTTTGGTTCAACCCAATCGTACGACTATCGAAAATCAAACCAACTCAAAACACTTGCGATTTAAGTTGGATACAGCCAAACTTCTTCGGATTTTAAATGGGCGGTTTAAAGAAGAGTCCAATTTGATTTGAATGATCGGATTTTAGTTTTGCAGTTCCAATGAACTCCTGTAATTGTACGTATACATATATAAGCATAAAACTAGCCCCATTCGGGAGTAATTATGTTTTAAAATAGACCAAAAAGTTTGAAGTTGCTGTGAAATGAGTGCTGTATATTAGCCAGGCGGGTCTACAAATAATTCTGGGTACTAATTAAGTGTGAGGCCAAAATAATAGTGCAAAGTTATTATATGTCCCTATAATATAGTACCCAATCACATGTACTATATGTTCCTTTTTCCTAAATAAATATATATTCCTTGCTATATAATAATTTATGATCAATTAGTCAGTATATCCGTCGGTAAGTAAATAATATATCATCTATATTATCGGTAGTCGATATATATATATATATATATATATATATATATATATATATATATATATTAATCGATAATCGATATATTAGTAAAATTAGAACTTTATTATCGATATCGGTATTTTAATGATCTAGGAATAGTTCTACCATATGCAAAACCTCAAGTTGATGAATTCTTAACTGACGCATAATATTTGACAAGGTGATAAATGCTGCAACGAATTCAAATATCTCCATAAGAGACGACAAAGAGATTTTGACAATTAGAATATTAATTAGTAAGTGTAGCATATATTCTATCTAAAAAGTAATATACTATGCAGGTGTTACTTTATTTTATTTTGTTTTCCTTTCCTCTCAACCTGGACTAGCTTGGAGCCAATTTTATTTGAAAGTGATATATTTAATAAGGATGTATATGAGTGTTTTAACTTTATGAAAACTGGGATTCTTTTTGTTTTGCTAACTTGTGGTCTGGGTTAGAGCACTTGATGAGTTATGACATAAAATATTAATTTAGGACTTAATTATTATTCTTATCTTTATTGCAAGAAATATATCCTTTTTCCAACAATGAGCTCAATATACATACCTAATACACATTACACATGCTTACATCGAAAAATATTCTTATATATAATTTCATTTTATTTAGTTGATTAATAAGATCATATTAGTAAAGTTATAAAGTACGTACGTGAACAATATGATCCTGTATCATTTCACTAAATTAGAAAATTTACAGGTTCACAGAAGGCATGTTTTTCAAAAGCAGGTAGATTTATCTCTTTAATAGAGAAAGAAAAAAGAAAGGACAAATTTGTAGTATGTATATAAATGTCCTTTTTACACTGCGTAGCCCATGGCTATGGCCATCCTTGAGTAGCTTCTTCGTAGACAAAATATACATTGTCACCAAAGAAAATGTTGAGCAAAGTGACAAATAACAAGTGGTTGATGAACTTCTCTTATTGTCACACCTCTTATTTCCTTTCCTTTGCTTTCAGTTTCCATGTGAATGATTCTCTTCTTCTTGTCTCCTTCCTTTCACCTCTTCTCTTCTCTTATTTGCAAATATCATGAACTTATATAAATTCCTCAATTTCCTAAAAGAAAGAAAATTATAGATTAAAAATAGGTCAAACAATTTGTTTATAATCACCGCAAACAATATCAATAAAAACATCATAAAATCTTTTTTTATTTAAAAAAAAAAAAAAAAAAAAACCTACCTATAGATCTCTTGCAATGAAGAACAGCTTCATAAATCGAGGTATCCGAATCGCAAGACTTTCTCCAACAACACTCGTCCGGAGCAGAATAAGCCACGCTGATCCTCGGAGAAGCGGTTTCCGATGAATAAACGCGGCTTTTTCCCATCTGAGCCCTCTTCTCGCCGGACAAGGATTTCGAGCCCGATTTTCCTTGACCACCGCCGCGGATTCTTCGATACAACGGCCTAAGAAAATTCAAGTACTTTTGCAATAACCTCTTGGACACAAAAATTCTCCGGGACCTCCTCATGGACGACGAGTAATCCGAATTATATTTCCCACCGGAGACACTACTACCACTAGTACTACTTGTAGTAGTAGAATTAGTGTTCGAGGAATCAGAAAAACTCGGGAGGCTATTTTCGTCGTCGACACAATTGGTGCTATCGTTGGCGAAGAACCCGAGAGGCATGAGATAGCCGTTGGAGATGAGCTCGTCGGCGTGGACGAGCCCTAGCGGAGAAGGCGAAGAAGGGAAGTCGAACTTGAAGTCGTGAGACGATTTCCTGATCAAGAACCTCTTTGAAGGAGTCATTTTCGGGTCCATCTCGATGAATGAAGCTTCGTCGGATGTGTCCAAGGAAGTCCTCAGAGAGTTGTCATGGCTGTCTAGTAGTGAGGGTTTTAGGTTTGCTAACCAACTGTATGAGAAGCTCTCTATGGAAAGAGGAGAAGAATAAGAAGAAGAAGATGTTTCCATGGCTAAAACCTTTCTATTTCTCTTTGGTGTGTAAAAGTACTTATTAGTGAGAGGAAATGAAGAGAGTGAAATCAAACTATTGCAAAGTTAGCTCATGAGGACCACCCTCTTATACTGTTACACACATATATATATATATATATATACACACATGTATATATATCTTATGCACCTCAATATCCTTCAATTAATTAATTCTATATTTTTTTTATTTCTCTTTATCTCTCTCTCTCTCTCTCCAACAATTGGGTATGTGGTTGTCTGCTGAGAGAGACTACACTGAAATAAATTTGTTATAATAATTGAAAAAGTATGAAAAAAGAAACATTAAAAAAAAAATGTTAGTCCCCACTCCCCACCACAAGCTTATATAATGTACTATTCCTCGAGTAGTTAATAGTTATCCCCACTTCTTGTTATAATCATGGTATTTCTAAAGGCAATAGAAGTTAAAAAATAAAGTAAAAAAGAAATCAAATAGAGGAATGATGTTGCTCTCCTCTTATCCATTTAAGTTACAAAGAATGTTTTAATTTAACCTATACTTAAAACATTACATTCATGCATATATAATTGTTTTACTTTCAAAAGTTTTCCTGACTTATTAAGCAAAAAAAATGAGAAAAAGGGTGAAGGTTTTTTTTTTTTTTTTTTTTTTTTTTTTTTTACCTTCTACCCTTCCGAAGATTAATTATTTAACTTTATCCAAGTGGTATTGCTAGTAGCAGTCTGCTAATAAGTTAATAACTATATGGAAATAAAGTAAATATGACAAAATTGGCGCTTATGGAGGCCACGTGGAAGCATGTTCCAATGTTTCTATAACTTCCTTCATAGGAGAAACTGAGTTGATTTCAAGTCTCAAAAAGCAGTGGGAATGTTCTTTAATTATCTATCTTTTTTCTTTTATTTTTTTATTTTTTGTTTTGATTGAGCAATTATTTTAAACATTTCGTACGCAATTATGCTTATTTTGCTTAGCTTGCTCTCCTTTGTCTTTATCGTTTTATTAGTCCAATTTAGTAGTGTCAATCTCTTAGCTTTTTTTATTTTTATTTTTTTATAATAAGCCGGTTTTGACATGATGATTTCACCACCATGATGCTACATCCTAACTACTTCAGCACAAAGCTGAACCTAATAAATTCATAATATATTCGTAGTGGCACAATCATTTTAGTGTTATTCTTCATTCATAATAATAATAATAATAATAATATAAAATGATGAAGAAACTTTTTTTTTTTATATAATGAAGAAACATATGAATATGAAAAACATGTGACCAGAATGAGTCATGTATCTGAAATACTGAATAGGACAGTTTTTCGATGCAAATTATATTATGTATGACATGATTTGGGGTTCTTGGTCTAATTTAAGAGAATAAATGAAGCCAATTTTTAATTCAGGAGTGACTTATACGCATTGAATATTTATACGCAACAAGTACAAATGCCAATTCAATAGGGAGCGAAAACATGCATAAATAAGGGGTACATTTTTGCATTATTTTTGGGGTCAACATCAGATATGAAATTAAGAGCTATAGTTATTCAAGATGCGATTATCAAGTTTTGAATATTTAAGAAGCATGTTTTCCTTTTTCATTGGCAGGTTTTCTGTCTAACTTGTCTATTTTGTTTTCTTTCATTAATCAACTTCTGCTAATTGAATTCTATTAGTTCAAAAGAAAATGATGGATGTACGTGCATATATGTCATGATTTCTTGCTTATTTGTACTATGGTATATATCTTACTTGCAGTCATTCTTCAAAAATAAGCAACGATTAAAACAATATAATTACAGTAGTTTTGATTTGATATAGCGCTAAACCATTTGCGTACAATTTTTTATTTATTTATTTTTATTTTTTTTCGGATGGTGGCATAATTTTTAGCGGTTTTTGAACTTGCAAACTTTTGCTCTTATTCTATCTAACTTTATTAGTTTTGGACGAATTTTTACGGGAAACTGATCACGTGAATTTATTTTAGGGTAAATATTTATTTCATGATGCTTCGAAAAACATTCACCTCTGTCATATCTATTGTGAAGAAAATATAGTTCCCGACACTCTTAGTAAATTTGGTCACACGATTGATTCTTTTAGGCCATTAGCTCATGCTCATCGTTTTGAACATATTAAGTCTCGTAAAAAATTGCAAGATGTATAGATATCACAAAAAAAAAAAATTGTGTAATTTATATCTCACATACAATCTCTTTCCCTCTCTCTTTTTCTTATCTTTTTAACTTTTATTGTTTTAAAATAAATGTAACCACGATTTTCCTCCGTGAGTGAGAATTATTAATAAAAATAACGTGTTTTCGCCTAAAAAAAGAAGTCATCATCAAGTAAATTTTTAGACGGCAAGTGTATGACCCACAAAATCAATCTTGTTATAAATGTGAATACGTTAATTTTGTTATGATTTTTAGCTTATATATTTAAGGAAAAATGATGTATATATACTTTGAGTTTAAATGAATTAATAATGCATTATAATTTTTTTTTTTGTCAATTTTTCATAAATTTTTATATTTTTTTTACCTAAATATTTATAAATTAGCTTCGTCTAAACTTTTTTTTTTTTTTTTTTTTTTTTTTTTTTTTTTTTTTTTTTTGCATATTAGCTCCCCTAATCTAAATTATTGGCTTCATCCCTGGTTGTACTCTTGATTTTCATAAATGTCGTGTTTTTACCTTCGTATGAAATGACGACATTGTACTTTAGAATACATAGTTGCCACACTTACTTACTTTTTTGTTGAATTTTTTTCCAATAAAAGTATGTGAGTCCAAACAAATAAAAAAGTCAACAAAAGAATAAATGTAGAACAGTCATGTATTTTAAAGTATGTCTTATATTTCATAAAAATAAAAGTATAAACACGACATTTCTGAAAAATCAAAGATATATATATATATAACACTTCACTTAAACTGAATTTTCACCCTAATTTAACATAAAATAATATAATTTTGCTTTTTCACCCTAATTTTACTGAATTTTCAGATATATGATTAAAATGGTCCCAAATTTCCAAGTCACTGTTTATACAAAAGAGCAAGTAAATTAATTTTATATCTGGTTGATTGAATTTATTTTGGGGTCCATACTAATTTACTTTTATATCTTTCTCAAAATAATTTATAAAAGATAGACAAAAGGAAAAGAAATGTTTTCAAAAACACCATGATTACCTTGGCAATTGACAAAATTATTTTTACTCGGTGTTTGTCAAACCAACAACAAGACCTAGAACCAAAAACATAAAAACCAGACAATATGAACATTAAACTCCACAACTCCATGATGATCAGCAGTGTATATGTACCACAAACAGATGAAAAAAAAATCAAAATCTGATCCTCAATGTCACATATCTAATATATTGATATTATATCTTGCATCTTTGTCCTCTAACAATCAGTACATCTAAAACTATATTAAATATCACAAAACTATTCTCATGGTAAGGAAATCTCGAGCAACTCCGTCCACTACAACTCTGAGTGGTGGTGAATTAAAATCTTTACGAAATGCCTGAATGTTTTCGCAAAGACACATCCTTTTCACTTGAAAATTGAACTCGTTATAGATAGTATAAATACGTACAATCGCAAAATAAATAATAAAAAAGATCATCATATTTATCATGATAATTATTTTTTTAAAAAGGTAAAATAGAGATTGCAAAGACATGGGTCCCCTATGATGTCGGAGAAAGACATGGGCATAAACTGAGGTGTTTTTGTGACAAAAGTCATAAAAAAGAGAATGACTTGAAAACAAAATCGGTCCCCTCTTATGTCTCCCTTAAACGACAATAGCTAATTGCTAGACGATCCAAACCCCCTCATAAATGCAATTTTGAAAATCAATTTAATATGTAGAATGTCATTCCATCAATATATTAAAAAGATAGAGAGAGTACCCAAACAAAATGTTGGTCCTATTTATTATTGGGGTACATTATATTTAATGTAGAAAAATAGATAGAGGGGATAAGAAGCGTATATATATATAATATATCAAATCTCGTATATAATATATAATTGGTCCTACTATGCAATCACGGATTTCTTTCATGATGAATGAAATGACGATCACAATGATATAATTTGTTTTTCCGTTATTTTTTTTAAGCTTATACTGTCATTAGAAACCACTAATTATCATGGTGATGTAGGTTAAAGCAATAGTGTCCCTTCAAAAATGAAAACCCACTAAGAAGAAAGGGTTATAAATTAATTCAATGAATCGGTAAGTGAAAGCAAGTTAACAAAGCGAAGTGTATCCATCTAAAGGATAAAGCACTGACCAACTCTTTTTTTTCTTTTCTATTTTTTGCGCTTTTGGTTTAATTATGTATCACTTAAGGTTCGCATTTCTTTTTCAAGAAATCATTTGGTGTTAACTTTCTTCTTTTCATTCTAGATACAATGTTCTTGATTTTCACTTTGATTCCGAGTTGGATACATGTGAATCTGTATATACGTTTGGGAGACTATACATTTGTATACATATACTATTGTTTTAGGGTTGTAATTTTTTTTTTTGTGAGTTTGATACATGTTAATTTGTATATTATTCATGGGGTACGGAATAATGTTGTGAATTTTTTCGGATATCCCTTCCTGTTTATCTTAAAAATTATATGTTTATATCAACGATCAAATTCTACCTCATATGCACAACGGAATATCTCATGTACTTGCTCTTGCTGCATGCCCCCATTTTTTTTTTTTTTTTTTTAATAATCATGCCCCCACTTTAAAGATAATATCCTCGTATATTTTATCATTGTTATTATTATAAAACAAGAAGAAGAACAAAAAGGAATTAAATAAAGTCCAAAAAAAAATTAGTTGAAATACAGATTTGATGGCTCGCGACTCAACTCTAATACAAACATTAGAACAAACGTATAAGTGCTCAAAGCAATTGGAAAGAACTCAATATCGATTGACATTGAAACATATGTTGGCTTCAGCCACGACAATTGTCACAGTTAAAATTTATAAAAGTCGCGGCTACTTTACTTTCAGCTGAGAAAGGTGCGTGTGCGTGTGCGTGTGCGCGTGCGCGTGTGTGTGTGCGTGTGTGTGTGTGTGTGAGAGAGAGAGAGAGAGAGAGAGAGAATCCTCGTGAAGCGGCAATTTAACCTAAATTTTAGTTGCGATACGTCGCGGATGGATTTTTTTAGTCAGTCTTCAATCAAGTGGTACCAAATGTCACTTTTTTAAGCCGTGGAAACGTGAATTGAGATCGTTGTTATGCCGCGGCTGTTCATTTATGTGGCTAAAGACTCTGTTAATTGCATCTAGATTATCCAAGCTAATTCCCTACAAGAGACGAAAATTGACACTGTGTTATACCATGTGAAAGTATTATGAGATTCCATCTCAAAATCAATTGATAATGAGAGGAGTAACCCATGACCTTTGTAAACTCTTGTTAGTTCTAATTCATTTTTAATGTGGGATTCCTAACACGCCCCCTCAAGATGGCGGCTCTTTGTGTTCGCTCATCTTGGGTCGAATCTCAACGATTAGATCGGATACCTGTTTGGACTTAATGGGCTCTGATACCATGTGAAAGTATCATGAGGTTCCATCTCAAAACCAATTGGCAATGAGAGGAGTAACTCATGACCTTTATAAGTTCTTGTTAGTTCTCATTCATTTTCAATGTGAGATTCCTAACATATCATATACATAGGGGTACAAAAAAAAATAGATAGATGAAAACAACAATATGAAGTTTAAATAGATAAATCATGTAAGAGTACGGTAAAAAATAACTTACTCCCCTCGATAAATCCTTTTCTTGATCGTGCAGAATCGCATTTACATGTGGTCAAACTCTCCCACTCGTATGTTTCGAAAAATGTAAATCCATGATTGGACCCGCAATCTCCCCCAATATATGTAAGATATTTTGACAATTTACCTTTGATGGTTTTTCGACCAATAAATTACTGATGAACTTTACCGAGTTCTAGAATAATGCAAATAAGCTTTAAGAATATACTACGATGAAAGAAGCGTGAAACCATGGCTTTCGTTAGAGGTTTAAAACGTAATGATTCAATTTTCAACATAAGTTAAAGAAAAACAAATTGATAATTTGCTTAGTAATTAATTATAATTAATTGATTAAAACGGTATTCCTATATATCAAACCCAAAAATCAGTACAACAGATAATTTCTTCATTATTTATAAACAGAAATAGTTTGATATCACACGGTCAAATTTCCTAAAATTTGACGAACTGACATTTTTCCGTTAGGCCAGGACTTGTGCTAGATTTGGACATGTTGACCATTCCCTAACATAGATACTTGGCCCAACTTGATTGGTTATGGGCCTAGCCCAATACTGCTCTTGCTATACAAATATTGAAGAGAAAAGGGAAATTGGAAATTGAGCCAAATAACGTTATTCCTATAACATAGATAATAAATGCAACCTCTCCCCCAACTTTCATCCGGGGGCCGCCACGTGGCGTCGCCAGGCGGCGACACGTGACGGCTTCAATTTTCTTTTTTTTTTCTTTTTTTTTTCTTTGCTTTGCGTTTCCAGGTTTTTTTTTTCTTTGCCTTTGCCTTTCCCGTTTTTTTTTTCTTTTTCTTTTTTCTTTGCCTTTTTTTTTTTTAAGTTTTTTGATATTTTGTAAAAAAAATTTATTTATATTGGTTTTTTTTTCTCACTCTCACATCAATATATTTTGTATAATTTTTTTAATGTATTTTATAATCATAATTACTGATACTATATTATACTATATCAATAACATACATTATTTTGACTGTATGTTAGTTTTATATTTTCTTTATTAAATTCTATTTCTTTTTCTCTTTGATATTTATTTCCCTTCACCTTATATATGTCTTCATATTTCATTGAAAAGCGAACGCAAGTCTTATTTACCCATGAAAGTCTAATCAATGTGCAAAATAAATTTTTTACATTTTATTATTCGTTCATGATTTTTAAGGGTGTTTTCTTAATTATACTATATCGTTTTTTTTTCAATCTACTTTGTAAATCTTTTTTTTATGTATATTATTTTTTTTTCTCTCTCTCTCGTCAATATATTTTTTATAATTTTTTTATGTATTTTATAATCATAATTACTAATACTATATTATACTATATCAATAACATACATTATTTTGAGTGTATGTTAGTTTATATTTCCTTTATCAAATTCTCTTTCTTTTTCTCTTTGATATTTATTTCCATTCGCCTTATATGTGTCTCTATATTTCATTTGAAAGCGAACGCAAGTCTTATTTACCCATGAAACTCTAATCAATGTGCAAAATAAGTTTTTTACATTTTATTATTCGTTTAATGATTTTTAAGAGTTTTTTCTTAATTGTCGATTTCTTTGGTGCCAATTGTTTACGAATCTTGATAACACAAATTAACCTCTACAAATTTTACTTGCTATTATCATTTATAATATGTTAAAATCATTCGCGCGTAGCGCGATGCTAAAACTAGTATAATTAAGGAGCTCAACAAAGCATGACGAACTGGCGATGAATATGATACAGCTCAACCAAGCAAAATATAAATCAGGGACCACAACAAGAATGGAGACAAACTCCAAATTTCCTCGTTTTCCTAACCGTAATAGTTGACTTTTTTCCTGTTATTAATGTTATTGCTAATAATTCGAGTTATTGGCGTTATTAGATGTATAGTAGAAAAGATGATTAATACATCAATAATGACCAAAGGATAGCTTCACGTATCAAAATGGCCACCGATGGAAACTATACACATATTTGTCAACGCTTACGTGGATACTCAATATTTAAAAAGGTCCCACACAATTATGCTCCAGATGCTTAATTTTCAACAGGTTAATTCCCTATCGCTCAAAACGAAAGTACAACACATTTCTTTGAAATAGGAAAACAAAGTAACGGATAAAATATTGACATTGTTCATATAATCGCCGTCGCGACTTTTTCTCTTCCCCGTCCATTTCACGGCTCTATGCATTTCTGCCCCGGGACAAAATAATTCAATAGTCACTATAGGCTCTATAGGAACAAAATAAAATATATAAAATGAAAAATGAAAAAAGAGCTTAGGGTTTCATTTCACGGAGGCAAAACCGCGTGACGTATGTGATCTTTCTTGCTCATCATGCATGCACATGCAAATATATACATAGCGAGGAAAAATTGAACTCAAATACGATCTCAATAAACCCCTACTGAATAAGTGATATAACGATCGGGTATTGCACATGTTAGAGTTGTTTTCACATGCAATTACGTACGTACGTCACTCACTACGTAACCTATATCATCTTTTCATGCATGTCTAACTCTTTAACAATTTGTTATCCATCACACCCAAAACAGGGACTATAGTACTAGACTAAACACGCTATAATTTGAGCATTTTGTCGTTTTTCAATATTTAGTATTGACCTTCGCCGTCATCCACAAACTAAAAAATAAAAATACGGAAAAAAAATATTAATAAGAAAACAAACCAAACCCCTACGTCTTTGACAATGTGAAAATAAGAATATTTGGTCTCGTCATGAAAATAACGACGACAACGTGTCAACATGTTGATGGTCTTAAAAGTTGCCACCCAAACTCTCTCTCTCTCTCTCTCTGGACACTATAAACAGTAAACACGTCCACTATCAATTCAACACGTGCTATCAATCAATCCACAGCCGACCTATCTTTTCGCAGCTAAGAGATTTTATTTTCAAATCGTATTAGCTCAACCACCAATACCCTACGTGGCAATAACACATTCCATTCTTCTTCTACTTTTTTTTTTCTTTATAACATCTTTTAGTAGACTCTCTCCCACTTCCTTTTTAAAAAGTCCCTCACTGATCGATCCATCGTCCAAACTATAGATGGCCAATAGTTCTATTGCTTCGTTACTAAGCCTGATATTGATCGCTGCGTTTGGGTTTAATGGGTTTGACGTGGCTGCGCAGATTGGTTTGGGATCGAGATTGTTGGCGAGAGAGAACAAACTGTGGATTTCTGAGAATGGGACTTTTGCTTTGGGATTCACTCCAATGGAAGGAAATGATAACAAGCGTTTAATTGTTGCAATTTGGTTCAATAATATTCCGGGAGATACAACTATAGTATGGTCACCAAACCGGTACGTACTGATCACCATCATTCTCTATAATGCTCTCTAATGCCTAAAGAAATGAGCATTTAACTTTGCTTTAATATCTAGTTCCAAACTTAATTTCTTATCAAGAGACTCTATAGTAGTAGAACTGAATGGTTTATTTTAATATATACTATTTATTAATATAGAAGTTTTTGCAAATTACAACAGTTATATGACCAAATTTCTTCTTTTTCTTTTTTCTACTACGTTATTTATTAGTATTAAGATTTGGAGGACGTAACATAATCAGCACAGCCAATAAATTGCTTCAACTTCATACCTACTAATTTAATTATAAAAAATATTAACCTTCATATCTTTATATATTTCTCTATTGTAATTCCTGTAGAATAATCCTGATCACGAAGGACAAACTTTTTACAAACCATTGCTTCGTATTTTATTGTATTCCGATTCCATGCACATAATAATATAATATAACATGAAGAAACAAGCTAACAAAGACAAAGTAACGGATATGGTAGTCATACCCAGCAAAAGAAAGTCAAATTTACACCATCAAATTTGCAGGTGAAAGACAAAAAGAAGCAAACAGAATAACAATTTTCCTCCTCTCTAAAAAAATCCAGAAATTCTCCGGTCAACAAAGACGCGGCGCTGGAGCTGAACCCCGCCGGAAACCTAGTCCTCACCGCCGGAGCCACCACGCTGTGGGCCTCAAACACGTCCCGCTCCGGCGTCCGAGCCTTGAGCCTCACCGAGTCCGGAAACCTCGTCCTCTACAACTCGGAAAACGCCGCCACGTGGCAGAGCTTCGAGCACCCTTCGGACACTCTCCTCCCGGGGCAGCCTCTCTCGGCCGCCGTGGAGCTCTCGACCCCGAAATCTCCGATCAACGGAAGCTACTACTCCCTCAAGATGCTCCAACAGAGAACCTCCCTCGGAATCGCCCTCACCTACAATCTCCCGGAGCTCTACCACTCCTCGCCGGAGACTTACTCCAACTACTCATATTGGAAAGGTCCGGACATATCCAACGTCACCGGTGACGTCACCGCCGTCCTAAACCACGCCGGAAGCTTCGGGATCATCTACGGCGGATCGTCCAACGGCGCAGCCTACGTCTACAAGAACGAAGAGGACACCGGAGTCCTGTCTCCGGTCAACGGGACAGCCTCCGTCGGGAATCGGCGGAGGGAGAATTTCCGGCGGCTGACTCTGGAGCCGAACGGGAATCTGAGGCTGTACCGGTGGGACAACGACGTGAACGGAACCCGGCAGTGGGTGCCGGAGTGGGCGGCGGTGGAGAAGCCGTGCGAGATCGCCGGAATATGCGGGAGCGGGATTTGCACGCTGGACAAGAGCCAGACGAACGCTTCTTGCTCTTGCCTTCCCGGGACGGACAAGGCCGAGAAGGACGACGGGCAGTGCTCGGAGAAGCCAAGGGCGATCGGAGAATGCGGCGGAGGAGATCGGAGGAGAGACGACGGCGATGAGTTCAGAATGGCGGCGATGAACCAGACGAACTACTACTACTCCGACAGGGCGGTGGTGATGAACTACAGCGACGTGAAGAGCGTGAGCTCTTGCGGCGAGGCTTGCCTCACCAACTGCGAGTGCGTGGCTTCGGTGTACGGATTCAACAGCGAGAAGCCGTACTGTTGGGTTCTCCGGAGCCTGGATTTCGGCGGCTACGGCGACACTGGTTCGACTCTGTTCGTGAAGGTCAGGCCCGGCGGTGAAGGCGGCGGCGGCGGTGTGTCGAAGGACAAGGTTTTGGTGATTCCGATCGTGTTGGGGTTTATAATAGCGGTTGTGGCTTTGCTCAGTGTGTTGTTGTACTTCAATGTGCGTAGAAAGAGAGCTTTGAAGAGAGCTATGGAGAGCTCTCTCATCTTGTCTGGGACTCCCATCAATTTCAGCTATAGGGATTTACAGCTTCGGACATGGAATTTCTCTCAGGTCCTTGGGACAGGTTAGTTATTTAATCAGCTATTATAGTGTGAATGTTTACTGAGAAAATTATACAAAGTAGTCATTGCTTATGCTAAACAACAAAAAATCTAACTTTTTTTTAATAATATAGTTAAAATTACTTGTAAAAAAATGACACTATTAATTAAAAAAATTGACACATGTATACAAGAAATTTACAATTATAAAAAATGTAATTGATAAGGTCAAAAGTTTTAGTAACACCTCGTCTTTATATATATTTTTTAATTTGAACTATTACAGTTATTTTAGATCAATTTTGACTATATTATAAATTGATTCATTTAATTGGATATTTGTTTTTATAAATATATTAATTTCAACCTACAGTATAACTAGAACGTTCATATGTATTTATACATTGTACGCAATTTTGGGCAAAAGTGCAATCAAGTATCCCAAGTATATATCAGCTTAGTTAAGTCAAAAAGTTAGAATTAGTTTTTCATATTGTAAATGGCGTTCCAAATCCAAACTGATCATTTTAATTTTTAAGATTAGTGACACGATAGCGTTTGGATTAAGCTGTTTTATATGCATTTATTGATTTAATAGCTATAACTTTGACTTTTTTGCTTCTTACGAATTCAACGAAAAAGTTTGACTTTATTCCAGTAACATCAATGCTCTCTTTTTTTCCTTTGAAAGGAATGTGGAGTCACGAAATATACTTGCACAATCTTGAAATTTTCAAAAAGTGTAGCGTAGTTATTTCATTCTGATCATTATTACGATAGTGAACGGTGATAGTAACATGTAATGTAAATAATAATACGCCGTTATTATTGTTAATGGTGACACGTGTAGGAGGGTTTGGGAGTGTGTACAAGGGAAGCCTTGGAGATGGGACACTGATAGCCGTAAAGAAATTGGACAAAGTATTGCCGCAAGGCGAAAAAGAGTTCATCACTGAAGTCAACACCATCGGCTCTATGCACCACATGCACTTGGTCCGTCTCTGTGGATATTGCTCTGAAGGCCAACAACGGTAACAATCTTATATTTAAGTCCATTTAATAACCTTATTTGTTTCCCTTAATAACCCTATTAGTTTCCTTTAAAAATAGTTAAAAGCTTATTTAATAATTTATTTGAAACTAATTGATTAGTAAAATACTTCAAGTTTCAAATTGTAAAAAAAAAAAATATTTTGACATTAAGATTATAAAAAAATTGACGATTTATATAAATAATTTATCACTTACAAAAAAATTAATTATAGGATCAAAATAATTATTAAAATCTGATACTTGTACATCTTGACTATTTCACTAATGAACAAAATTTGACTAGTTAGCTAAAAAGACCCAAACACCAAATTAATCATAATTGGATGAGATCTTGCACGTGGTAATTAGTAGTTTTTTTTTCTTTAGGCTATTGGTGTACGAATTCATGATAAACGGGTCGTTAGATAAGTGGATATTTCCGTCATCACGAGACTTCAGTAACACAAAAGTGATGGATTGGGCGACGCGGTTCCACGTGGCATTGGCGACGGCGCAAGGAATAGCGTACTTCCACGAGCAGTGTCGGGACCGGGTGATACACTGCGACATAAAGCCGGAAAATATATTGCTAGATGAGAAGTTTGAGCCAAAGGTCTCGGACTTCGGGCTGGCGAAAATGATGGGGAGAGAGCACTCGCACGTGGTGACTATGGTTAGGGGGACGAGAGGGTATTTGGCTCCCGAGTGGGTCTCTAATCGGCCCATCACTGTCAAGGCCGACGTGTATAGCTACGGTATGCTTCTTCTAGAGATCATCGGTGGTCGGAGAAACCTCGACATGTCTTACAACGCCCATGATTTTTTCTACCCCGGATGGGCTTATAAGGTACCTACCTTCCTACTCATGAATTTGAGTGATTTGTAGGCTTTATCCCATTTTCTGGCCCAATGCAACATATCCCTAACTATTTTGGAAAAGTTGAAAAATACTACATAGGGAAAGGAAAAAAAAAACAGTACTTTGAGAAATACCTATTATTTTGAAATTTTGAAAAATATCTATTTTTTAAACAAAAAATTAGAAAAATAGCCAACTTAAACGTTTGATATTGCTAAATAGCCAAAGTTTGGTAAATATTAAGTAAATACCCATAAATGATGACGTGGCTTAATATGACAATGATTATTTAATTAATATATACATTTGTAAATATATAAATTGGCTATTTACCTAATATTTACCAAACCTTGGTTATTTAGCAATTCCCAACGTTTAAGTTAGCTATTTTGCTAAATTACGAATATTCAGTCTACCTGAAAAAAGAATTACATCTTTTTTTTTTTTTATGGGAAAAAATAATTACATCTATAACCCCTCTTGTTCAATTTTTGTCTATATTCTTAACGAAAAATTAATCTTTTCGGATATAAGTGATTAATTTTTAATGCAATATCATTTAATATTCATTATGAATTTCATTGAAACAAAATCAAACTAAAAGTATTTAAAAAAATTAATTTTAACTTTCAATAGTATATTATTAAATTAATGTTAAAAAAACATATTAAAACCTATAAGCTAAGCCATGTACGTAATTAGCCAGAAGTCAGCTTTTCGGGCAGGTGAGGCTTTCGTCATTTGGGGGCAAGGTGGCCCATTTTATATATTTCCAAAATGTATCTTATTTCCAAGTCAACCATATCATAAAAAATAAAAACAAAATAAAATATGTAGATTTCATTTTCATGAGCGGGTCATAATAATAAAATTACGTTTGCAGGAGTTGACAAACGGAACGGGGGTGAAAGCGGCGGACAAGAGGCTAGAAGGGAAGGTGGATGAAGAAGAGGTTGAAAGGGCGTTGAGGGTTGGGTTCTGGTGCATCCAAGACGAGGTTAGCATGAGACCCACCATGGGTGACGTGGCAAGAATGTTGGAAGGCTCTATGGACGTGAACGTGCCTCCGATGCCTCAGGCGGTCTCGGAATTGGTCGAGGAAGGCTTGGACCAAGTCTACAGAGCCATGAAATTCAGCTCCTTCACTCTCAATAGCAATGCACACCCTTCTTCTCGCGCCACGTGTAGTTACTCCACAATGTCTCCTAGGTAGTTTTTGAGGTCTCGTTTTGTAGTAGAGATGAAACGGATATATTTCTGGATTCAATCCTTTTAATATTTGGAAGGAAAGAAAGTAAAAAAAAAAAAATTAATATATCTTCTAAACAATCCATTCTTCTATCATTCTCTCATTTATAGTCATACCATATATACGCAACTAAAAAATATATGATCATTTCTTTTCTTTTCTAATGTATTCTATTGTAGAAGTATCGACCTTTTCAACTCTTCATCCTTCTTACTTTGCATAATATAAGAAAATCATACGGGATTATTAGTACACTCTCGAAAAATTAAAATTTGAAAGATTAAAAGGTACGAATGTGATGGGACTTTTTTTAAACTCCGTTCTTGCAATAATGTTAGCGACTGATTAATTTCTCATTCTTTGCAAGTGCAAATTAGTATATTTAACTTTTATTTTTATTATTTGAATGATTGAGCTGCATTTTACTGAGATAGTTCTATGGCTGATACGCAAACATGCTAGCTAGCGGTGATAATATAGTATTTGAAAGTATGGAAATCGTTAGCACATTTATAATTCTAGTAACTAAATAATAATCAGTGGATTTGAGGACGAAGCAAGGAAAGCTGGATTGGTATTAAATTTTGACTAAAGCACCTAAAGAAAAAATCAGTGACTAATTACAATATAGCTAATCGTAAACCGATATAATTAATAATAAAACTGGATTTTGTTATACCTATACAATACAAAGGTTCGGTCGAGCTGACAGAAATTACTGTAATTTCCAGGAACTCGTGTTTCATGTTTGTATATGAGGTATATTTCACGCCGCTTCTAGGATCTTTCGTAAAAGTCTAACACCATTTTATTTTATAACAAAGGCACTCGCTGGATCCAGATGACACATATGACATGCAATTTTTTTTTTTTAATTTATCCAATGACAAATGCATTTCAATTTCTTATTGCAACTAGCTCTAATTAATAATTAAAAAATATAATTATGCGTGTTGAGAGAGAGAGAGATAGATAGAGAAATTACGCGTGAGAAATTAGAAAGAGTGAGACGCGTGAGAGAGGCGGAAAAGCAAAGAGAGAAAAAAATACCGATAAATAAGTAGAAATATGCTTGATGATCTTTCTTAAGAAATAAATCCAAATGTAAAAATTATATATTATGTACGTAATTGAGTATATATGAACACCGTACGTTATTGAACATATATCATATAAATTTTACACACTTATTCTTTTCAAAGACATGCTCTTCAAATGACTCTCCACATAACAGAACTGGAGAGAAGCCGAGACGAGCTAAAGGCGATCAACGAGAAGCAAGAGAGACGCGTGGCGTCTTATCGAACGAGGATCGAGAGTTTCTCAATCGCGTTCTTGTTATTGCAGGGCTTGAACCTCGTCGCAATCTCTGCCAAGTCATCATCATCTCCGAAGCCCAACGAGTGGCTGCTCTATTTCGCCGCCGTTCTCTTACCTTCCGTCATCTTCTTCGCAGCCTTTTTCGAAGCCGCCGTGAGTTTCTATGGGACGCGGTATGAGCTCGACAGAAACTACCTCGACATCGAGATCATACTGAGTCAGATCCGAGAAGCCGAGATCAATAGTCGGAAACCGATCAGAGATGACAATAGTTTCGAGCTCCGTGTAGAGACTAGGCCGTACTCGGATAAGGCCGTGGAGCCAAACAAGGCTGAGCTTTTCAAGCGCAGAGTCTATATCTACTTCGTGGCTTCGGTGATGATCCTCGTAGTCATCGTGGAGCTTTGTGCGTGCAGATTTATTCTGCGCCCGGAAACTCAATCTTAATCACGAGTTCACGACTATACTTGTAAAGATAGGTTTTGACTATCATAGCTTCACATAATTAAGGGTTTTTTTTTTTTTTTTTTTTTTTTTTTTTTTTTTTTGCACAATTAGTCTGAATTTGTATAATTATGGCATTTAAGTCTCAAAATATTGTTTTGGGGGCATTTTGGTCTTATATGAGAAAAATGTAATTTAATGCCTAAATAGCTTAAAACATTTACATGTATATGATATATATATATTGTTAAAAGAAACTACTTAAAATCTATTTTGTGCCTTAGCACTCAAAACAAAAGTTAAAATAATTTAAGATTCATAGGGTATTATTTTTAAATAAAACTATTCATTATTTTAGTTTGTAAATATGTTGTAAGTTGTTTATTAGAAGTTGATTTCTTTGAAGAAAAAAATTAGTTTTGATAAGGACTGGATGCTACAAAATAAGGACCAAAATGCTCTGAATTAAAATAGTTTGAGATAGAAATTCCAAAAAATCATATAAGTAGACTATTTGCGCCAAAAACAAAAAAATGATTATTGCTATATATGTTCTTGATTTTGAGACTTCTTGTTTTGCTTTCGCCAGATTGGAGTAAGTCCCATAGCTTATGCTCTTATTTTTCTCTTGGACAACAAAGAGTAAATAAATAAGAGGCATTAGCAGCACAAAGGATTTGAACAAACGACCGCACTAGACCAACACTACAAGAAATTATAGGAACAACAACTACATATGTAGTCGCTATTTCATACTGAAGTAGTCGCTGGTGAGAATCAGCGACTACAGCGGCGACTACATTTGTAGTCGCTGATTCCTAGTCGCGCTTTCCTACAGTGACTACAATTGTAGTCGCTGCTCGTTTTTTTTTTTTTTTTAATAATATCGATTTTTAACTACAGATCCGGGTAATATAAATGATAACTTGGGAAATATTGTAAAAAAATTAATACATCGAATATAAAAAATAACTGATATTCATGATCATTCACACTTAAGAATATGAACAACTAACCAAAATATATCTTGAAACCTAAAGTTCTCCTACAGTCAATAGTGTTTGTTAAATGTGAAACAAAAAATTCATACATTATAGAACTAAAATGAAAGCTAATCACATTCGAAACTAACCCTAATCGTTGTCTTCCTCGTCATTGTCTCCTAATGGATATTGAGGCGAGATAGTCGACTCGATATTTGTTGTTTCGAAAAGAAAATTTGGATCAATCGACTTCAAGTAGGCTCCTATCTTCTCTACGTTTGATGCCATCTTTCGAAGACCATCGATCGTGAAAGATGAATTCTCATGCGTCGGCATTGATGCTCCATCACCACGTGTATAAAGGAGAACCTTCGCTGGCAATTTTGGCCCGATTCCCTTGGTGTACGAGCGGCCAGATTGCAATATTTGACTCATGATCTCCTCATCTGTGGTGTGATCGTTCGGATCAACATCGTGTTGTTGTCGGGCCTTGTCCATATGTTCCTGAGGCAAATTCAACACCTTAATTAATTTTCCTTAAAAAATACTGAATAAACTATCATCAATGCACTTTCAAAAGCCAAAATGTAGTTACCATCTCTAAGGAGGAGTTAAAAGCGTATATCAACGTTTGATTAAAGCCGTGCTCAACATTCTCAACCGCTAAATTTAAAATCATAGGAATATACAAACAATTTTGCTTAGACTTCATTTAATGCGCTGGAAACTTCACCACATCTTCCAGGCTGTGTAATATCAATACTTGTCCATCATGAAATTAAGTGAATGAGGCATATATTTTCCAGTCCAGCTACATTACATACTCTTTGAATTTTTTTTTTTTCTGTTTGCATTTTGCATTGAAAGAGTCCCACACAAATTAATTGACTTGGTCTCATTAAGAACTTCAGACTTTTTTTTTTTCTGAAAAACCTTGAAATATTTTTTTTTTCCTAATAAATAACACCTAACAACAGGGACTTGAATATATGTCTTTATTTTTTCCTTGATCTCATCCTACTCTAGAACATTAACTTATTATGATCTAATCTTTGATTGTTTCACTTCCTAAATAATGAATAATAAAACGGTATCTAGGAACTTACATAAGCAGAGTGGGCGGCAATCGAAGTCCATTCCGATTCTTTAAAATGCAAATTTTTCCACGCATCGATTGGACTTGCCCATTCACCTGTCTCCATATTACGCTGTAACATGTGTTCAAAATCAAAGAGCACAATGATATGCATAATTAGCAAAAACAGGGTCAAAAGAAGATTTCCATACAATTTCCAAATTCAGCGATAGAAACTCCTATAATTACCATGCTATATCGATATTGCGCAATTGACTGTGATCCTTGCCGACTTTGAACGGCCACACAAGAGTGATTTCTAGAATAAATTTCTGACCTTGCCTTCATATATAGATAATCAGCGTGTTAGACAATATCCTATTATATATGTGTTAAACATAAAAGAAAAAAAATGTAATTACTTGAGTTATTGGACTCTCCATCCATTTCAAGAAGTCCTCCCATTGTTCCTTACTGCGACATTGGTCGGGTTTGTGTTCACGGGCTTTCTCTTCACCATACTCTTGAACTTGTTCAAGCCACTTATTCTTCAAATCGTTCTTCCAATTACAAACCACCTTTGCTGCTTGTCGATGAAGCTGCACTATAAGTTCTTTGTTCTCCGGCATGATAAATACGTCCTAGACACCAATAAGTTTCAGACTACTTTCTAATAATGTGTACTGACACACATACACACAGAGAAGTATTTGTATACATAGAGAACAATAAATTTTGAAACATAAAAATACACAATTTACCTTCATGTTCGTAATAACCCTTTCACGGGCATGCTCATCTTGATCTACATACTTCATTATATTCGGTTGAAGAGTATCTCGAACCATCACACCTAAATAGTTGTTGAAGATCTTGGCATTATTTCCGACAGCCTTCCACGTTTTCCCTTCATCAAAAACCATAGGTATCTTTTCCCCATTTGGATGTTTTGCTTTCCATTGCTCTACCGAAAAAGACTTATTCAGCCCTCTAACCCTCTTTGGAGCTCGATAACTAGGACCTTCAGAATCTGCGATTCAATTCAGTATAAAAAACTTGTAATAAGTTTTTAATTCAAATACATATTATATATGTATATATAACTTCTAACCATAAACAGGTTGTCGTTGGTCCTCTCCACCGCCATCTCCGTGGTAATAGATACGCTCAACAGTCATCAATGCTACTATAAACTCACAATGCAAATATATATTATGTATAAATGATCCAAGATTGCAGCAAAAAAAAAAAGAGAGATTATGACATACTATTTTCCAGGGATTGATCTTGTTGTTGATGGCAAGTTTGTGATCTTTGGAGATACTGATGAGAATGTTTTCTTTGTTGTGGTACTTGCTGCAATTGGATATCAGTCACAGGTTGTCATTAATAAAATTGAAGTAATTAAGAGAACCAAAAGGCAAAAGATCATTTAAACTCTTTATAATACATGGGGGCTCAAATGATTAATATTTTCAACTACAATTATCAAAATTAGGAGCGAAATCCAATTCCAATTTTAAAAACTAAAATCGGAATCCTCGTCGTCGCGGCCTACAAAATCGTCGAAGAAAGATCGAGAGTCCTCTGTGACAAAATTGAATCCCCGTATACTTGAGAAGATCCTTTATTTGCAGCAGTACAGTTCAGTTCTCATTAGCAATGTGTTATAAAATAAAGAGTCAATTTAAAAGGGCTACTTAAACAACAACTATCCAGAATATCATATGATAAAAGCACATAAGAACAACAAGCTCATATAAGAGGCTTACGATACCAATTCAGCATAAATTGACTTTTCAACTACAGCTAAGTATGTATTATTTTCAATCAGTCTCTGAAACAAACAACCCCTAAATCTGATTAAAAGAAAAAATGAATCCCTTAATCAGCAAGATATGTGGAAAAAGCTGAAAATCTCTTGACTATCGGCGAGGATCAAAGATGAAGCGAAAATCAACTATCTATAATCATGCACCAAAAAAAGAAAATAAACGTGAATTCTAATTTTGATGTTCTGTGACTCAAAATTAAAAGCAAATTCCAATTCTGATTTAAAAAACCTAACCTTGAATCCGTAAAAATAATTAGTTATCGAGACATAATCCTTTTTCCATCCTAACTGAAAAATCAAGTAAGGAAACAAAAACCTGAGAAAGGGAAGAAGGAGCGTTTGGTCGCCGGAGAAGGGACTGAAAGCTGAAATCGAAATCCTTGTCTTCGCGGTTTAGGTGATCATCGGAGAGAGATCGAAAGAGCTCTGAAAGACCACATAAATATTAAAAAATGCGGGGTTATATGTTTTTGGGCTGAAACGCGGGGAAATGAAATGTTTATGTGTTTTTGGGGCTAAAATGGGGGGGGGGGGGAATGAAATGTTTACGCGGGTGCAGTTAAAAATAAGCTATATTTGGGGTTTAGTCTGTCTAAATCCTACGGCAACTACATATGTAGTCGCTAAAACTTAAACGTAGTCGCTGATGCTTAAAAAGAACCGGCGACTACATATGTAGTTGCTGTTGGGTTTCCGCACTCCAGTTGCTAAAAGTGACATTTCTTGTAGTGCAATCTAATGAACCATTGTTCTACACAGTTGTGTTTATGTATATTGCAACTATTGTATTATTGGTTATCATTGTCTGGTGAATTTTAATAATTTTGTTGTAAATGTTTAAGGTACGTCGTGATATATATATATATATATATATAAAGTAAATGACGACAAAAATACCTAATATTTTACGATAGATACACTTTACTACCTATTATTTTGCGATGGATACACTTTAAAAATACCTAATGTTTTTGTAACATATTTACAAACTAAAATAATTGTCAGACACACAAGTTATTTTAATCAGTGGCTAGTTTTATATATTTTAAAAGTATTTAAATTTAAAACTTCTTTATTATATATTTTGTCACCTTATTAATTATTTAAAAAAATTAAGATAGTTTGAAAAGATCATCGCGCAAAGATCTGATCAGTCTGTAGAACACACCAATGATAGAGGCAATCAACCATAATATCTATTTTACAGACACATCTCTTTGTCACTTCAATTATAGCATAAAAAGGATAATCTAAAAGAAGGAATTTGAGAAGAAGTTTAATTGATGTTTAAAACATAGTGAGATACCAAAAAAAAAAAAAAAAATTAAGAATTACTATCAATAGTCTATCTCAAAAAGGTCAACAATTCACAAAGTGTTCATGAGGCTCAGTTAAACAAGCAGGACATTCAAGAGTATTTAGGGTCACTATATGTGTCTAGAAAATTCGATCAATCTAGCTTGGTCGTTTTGCACAAAATGAATGTGAGATGCTGGAAAAAAGACCTAACGATTTTGCAGAACATCCTCAAGTAATACATGGTGAGCAAAGATCATTGTAAAGTCATTATCGATTTTGTGAGACCTGCGTGAATATTAACCATAGTGCCCATAAGGCCTCCTCTTGAAGACAATCTTGTTATTAATTATATATTACAAAGTTGATAACCAATTAAAAAGATTGATAATCCTTTTTCATAAAGTTTTCTTAATACTTGATGCCTAATGGAATTCCTCCATTATGAGCTCGTATTAAGAAAGAACATTCTGATTATTTTGTTACAAAATAGTATTTATGCATAACGTTTTGTGCAATGGTACAAGATTAATTTGTTAACTATTTGACCGAAACATCATACATGTTGAAATATTTGTGGGCGAACATATGGAAAAAAAAAATGATTCTCCCAAGAATCTCATTCATTCATATAATTGGAATTTGTATTAATTAAGTAGGAGTATTGGCCTAGGGCCAATGGTGTGATATGTATGTTTAATTTTTAATGGTGATATTTTGTTTAAGCAACCCTTGTCATTTTGTGGTGAACTTCCATTCTTATTTTTCATTTTTCAATTTTAATCTAATAAAATATATTATAATGTATATATTATCATTAATATTATAATGTATATATATATATATATATATATATATATATATATATTTTAATGAGAAGGTCATGGAGAAGGAAGCGGCGCCGATCCCGATGGACGGTGGGTAGAAGGAGAACAGAGAAGCTGCCGAGATAGACGCAGACCAAGTTTAGGATGACCATACAAAAACATCGCTGAGATGAATCCTGCTAAAATCGCATCACTCTTAACCTCTCGTCAAACCCTAAAATCTGATCTCTTTTATCGTCAAACTCAAACCCTAAAATCCAATCTCCTTCTCTCTATCGATGGCGAATATCCCGATTCCTGTCATCGATGTCCCGACGGTAGAAGATATGGCAACCGTGGTTGAGTTTCTGCTTCTAACAAGAGGGCTGCAAAACCAGATCAGTCAAGAATTGCGGGACCGTTTCTAACGGAACTTGGTGCGATGCATATGTTTTCTTTTAATAGTGGTTTCATCTTATTATCTAACACTCTAGACAACCCTCGTCATTTAATGGTCAACTTTCATTTTTATTTCATTTATCAAATATCTTTTAATGTATACGTTATCACATCACATTATTTATAATCATTATTTTATTATGTATTATTTAGTAGTATACTATCATATATCATATTACATATTATTATGAATTGTTTAGAGTAAGATTATTAAATTTATTAGATGATAAATTTTAGATTTTTCTAGTAAGATTTTGATGATATAATTATAAATTATAAAAAAATTATTTAAATTTATAATATGTTTTAAGTTGCGTGGCGTTGAGTTTGAACGAATTTATTATTTATTTTTAAAATGACTATGATACTTCAAAATAACTATAATAGTTCGATAATCACTTTACTAAAATAAAATTAATTTAGGAGCTAAAATACCATTCAAATAACAATTAGAAGCTATTTGTGAAAAGCTAGCCTAGGTGCAATACTAGTTTGCTCATATTGCGAGGGTAATGTAAAAATGAATTATGTCAAGAACTGATATTAAAATAAATTATGCAAAATCTTAATTATTTAAATTTGAGATTTGTTTATCATTCAATTGATGTATTCAATATATCAATAGTACAAAATACAAGTACTAGAACGTTAAATTGAGTTGGTTTGAAATATCATATTGAATTGAAATGTGCAATAAGTATAAGAGTAAAATAAAACCAAATCTCATAAATAATAAATAAATAAAGTGTAATCACACTACTTTATATGCTATTAATTACCCTTTTTGGTAATTTAGAGTCTTATTTCTTCTTCACGCTTCTGCTGAAGTGAAGCCTAACTTCATTTGCAATCACAGACCAGTCCTCTCGTTTCTCCGATTCCACAAGGTACGATTCTCAGTCTCATCACTCCTGTATAATATCTCACACATAGCCATGAATTGCATTGAATTAAGCTCTAGGTCCCTCTCAACTCTCCCCGAGCTGATCGGAACTTAGCTTATAGATCGAACTGATTTTTTGTTTGTTCGTTTGTTTATTTAAATATTCAGTAATAATCTTATGTTCGTGTTCGAAATGGAATTTTACAGGAGTCAATTTTTTTTTTTGTTCTTCTAGAAATAATGGAGAATATGCAATACGCCGAGGAGTTGGTGCGGGAATTTCTTGTGTTCAGGGGATTTACCGACACATTGCAAGCTTTCGATTCCGAACTATCCACTGATATCGGTAAAGGATTTCAAGTGGATAAGATCATCGATTTGATATTCTCAGTCTATATCCCTAGATATCAAGCGGACAAATTGGTCGGTCTGTTTGACTTTTTCAAGCAATGTCTCGCTCCGTCGATGGACCGCGTATATATCGAGGCTCTTGGAAAGTTGGAGGGTTCGGTTCTGCGATACTACATTGTCAATGCGGTCCAATCGGGAGCGAAAAACAAGGCTGTGGAGTTCTTCGGGATGTATGGGAATGATTTGTTTCAGAAGGATCAGGATTGGACTCATTGGTTTGGTAAGATTTTTACTTTGACTTTTTTTATTTGTTTTGAAAATAAAGTAAAATTGGTTTCTTGTTAAGTTTATAAAGTTTTGTAATGTTATATTGCAGCGATTCCGTATGTGAAGAATCCAAGCTCGGCACCTGAGTTTCGAGTGTATTTCTCTAGGGAATGGTTCGAGTCGTTGCACCTTTCCGTGAGAAATTTCTTTGGCGCGATCTTCAACGGCACTCATATCCTTTTTCAGAATCGGGCTTTTGATGGTTGCGATGTTTGATTGAAAACCTGGTGACACGTGATTATTAAAAAAAAAATTGTTTAAAAAAAAAAACTATTCCTTGACTAAACAACGCATCCCTGCCCTATTGAAAATCAGTTCAGAGAAGAATATGGTCAACCGTATGAAGAGAGACATTAAGCAACTCAATATTAAGTTATCGGAACTTCAGGCTCTGTTGGAGGAGAAGGAAGGTCAGCTTTGCCAGCTAAGGAGGTCTACTACGATTCTTTTTTTATTTATTGTTTTCTCTATAAAGACTCGGCTTTTTGATATACAAACTAGAGTGACACGATTAAATTTTATTTTTATTTTTTGGGGGGGATGCTCAGTGATGTTTCGTCATTCACTGATGCGGGCACTGAGAATAACAAGGGCTTGGCAAGCTTTATGAACGAGGGAAGTGTACTTAAAGAAACTCCAGAAAGTTCTCTTCCTGGAACGCCACTGTTGGATGAAGCAGAGCTAAATCGAGAGTGGTTTGCTGCGGAGCCGGGGGGAAATCGGCCAGAGGTTTCCACGTCCAAGTCTGGCTATGATATAACTTCTGCTTCAAGTCGTCATGGAAATGATGGTGGAAGCGATACCAGTTTCCTTCTAGACACCTCTAATGTTGGTATACACTGTTCTTTGCAAGTTTATTTTCATTTCTGTGCTAGGATGGTAATTTAGCTAGAGGTTGGCTTAATAAGCTCTTGTTGTTACAAGTTTCTCTCCATGTGCTTTGTATTGATTGACTGTTGTAAGAGTACATCATATTGTTAGGTTTTGAACCTTTTTGTCATTGAGTTAATGTTTAGTCTTTTGTGGCAGAAAATGGGAGGGAAAGCCATGTAGAAGAATTACCCGAAGTTAAAGTTGACTTTCAGGTAGACTGGGTTTACGTTTTCAGCTTTGCTGCTTCTCTTTGGCATTTTTCAACCTAATATATGTAGGTTTTCTTTGTTTGGTTTATAATGTTTTTTTTGGGGGATCATGATCTTTATAGGAAACATTTCTAGGCCACACTAGTCCAATCAGTCGCTGCCGCTTTTCTGCCTCCGGTAACAACATTGCTAGTGCCTCTAAAGATGGGACAGTCAGGTATTTTCATCCGATAGAACAAAGTCAACGAGCTCATATCTTCCCTCCCTTCAACTATACGATGTTTTCAGATCTATGTTAATGGATTCTCTGTGTTTATCATAGGATATGGACGTATGACTCGTCGACCCCGGCGTCTAGAAACGCAACCATTTACTGCGGAGCGGAGATTTTGTCGCTAGACTGGGAATGTAAATCTGACAGATTGGTACGTAAACTTGAATGTAATGCTCAAGTTTAACTAATGGGGTTGATGATTGTTGAGTATTTGTGATTTAAAAAACACCCGATTTTCATTTCATGTGGCTCTTTATCCCAAAAGCTTCTCATAGGCACCGCTGATGGAGGCATTAAAGCGTGGAATGTAGATGCGAAAAGAGTAGTTTGTGATCTTAGCACAACTGAAGCATTTCCGAGGTTTGTCCCAAGAGCACCTTTAATCTTCTTATATGTTTGGCTCTGCTAATCCCCAGTTTTTTTTTCTTTCGCTGCAGTGTGTTGGATATTAAATGCAGTCCCGTAGAACCAATCTTTGTTTCAGCAGCTGCTTCCAAGGGGTATATCTTTTATCTTAATATATTTATATCTGAATGCACAGACCAAAGCTATTGTTAGGAACTAGATATTAAGGGGTTAAATATATAATACTTAGAAGTTATGATCAAGAGGGGTGAGCATAGAAATGTGGATGAAAATTGTAGTGAGGAGGAATTAGAATGTGGAAGAAATTGGAGAGCATGGACCTCTCGGAAGTTCGATATCTCTATTGTATTTCCTATCTATTATACTGCAATTAATCAAAAATACCAGTTCGTATAAGCTGTAACGAACTTTGTTTTCATGTAGGCACAGGTCAGGTTATGTAGATAATTTGGGATATGCTTCATTGACCGTGTGGAACATGAAAACATGGAAACCTATGGTACGCAATTGAGAGATGCTCACAGATTAATGCAAATATGAGTTGTTTTTTGTCCTGTGTCCCTTATTATAATTTGGCTTTATTGAAGACAGTTCTTCCTCTTGGTAAAGACCCACCAGCTATTACATCCTTAAGTTTCAATCACAACGGAAAAATATTGGCCGCCGCTGCAACGGACGGAATGATTCACATGTTTGGTATCCTTATAATATTTGTTATGGTTTCTGCATTATGAGATTTTATTGCTCGAGTCTAATTAACAAACCTTAACCAAATATATTTTTAATAAAAGATATGTCTGCGGGTCTTCAAATTACTGGCTGGCCCGCGCATGACTCTGCCATAAGCTCTATTCTTTTCGGGCCTGATGAGACGAGCATTTTTAGTCTGGGATCTGATGGAAAGGCAAGTTTCTGTAGCTATTTTTTAGTTTATATTTTCAAAGTCAATGCTTATGTTAGGTTCTGTTTGGAACCAGATTCTTGAATGGAGCTTGCAAAATCCAGGACGAGTCCTTTGGTCGAGAAATTGTAGCAGGTACTTGTAATTGGTTTGAGAATTTATTTTATTTTAATTTACCTTGTCACGGTGATAGACCCGCGATATTAACGTATGGGAGGTGCAGGGGAAAAAAATAATAGATTATTAACTGGTCTTCAGATAGTTTGTAGTATCTTAATTGATAAGGGTGATTTAAGGAATTCTGTTTAGTAGGATTATGGTTTCTAAGCCTGATAATAGCCACCCACCTAGGCTGGTTTCTTTTTTTTTTCTTTTTTATTTTAATGTTTTGCATTTAGTCTTTGTCGAACATTACACCGAGGTTACTTTATTTTGTGTGCATTCGGTTTCTATTAATAAAATCTACGGAATTTCATTTGGTTCTATCACACGCATAACAAGTCTGCTCTTAACTGTAGGTTCTGCGACTCGGAAAGCTCAAAGCATTGCAGGCATGAAATGGCATTAGATGCCAATGGAAGGAATCTGTTAGTGACGTCCGGTTCAGTAAGAGCGCCCATTTACCAGGTTCATCATCCTCTCTTCATTCTCTCAGATACCCTGGAACTCCGATTTTGTTCCATCGAGACTCTATTTCTGTTTTGTGATTGATTTTTGGATATCAGGTTCGAAGCCACACAAACGGGTTGAGAACTCTTGCTCACACTGCTGCTGTAACTACCGTGGATTGGCACCCGACTTTGCCCATTTTCTTGACGGGATCGGCTGATAACTCCGTACGGGTGACTTCTATTTTATGAAGCCTTCTTGTTGAACATGTTTTGCTTAGATTTCACTATGAATGTGTGATGGGTTTTGTTTGTAGTATCTGTTTATTTATTTATTGATTACTTTTTTTTTTATTTTTTTATAGAGCATGAGCTGTAAATGTAATAAACTGTTCTTTGAGATTTACATTATGGGTTTCTAATTTTCCGGCATGAAATGAGGTGGACATTAACTTTCAAAGAGAGCATGACTAATATTTAAACACAAATAGTTTCTCCTTTTTTATATTTTTATTTTTATTATCTTTAATGTTTCTTAAAATAGAGCAGCTTTGTTTACGGTACGAACAAAGATATCAAGTTTTTTATGGTATGAACAAAGATCTATTCATTTGATGGTTTTTAACGGAATAAACAAAAATATCAAATTTTGATTGATATATAGTTTGTCACCTACAATATTTTTTTTATTAAATGGTATATTTTTGTATAAAATACAAACAAACTTGATACCTGAATAGTGTGATCGTTGTCAAGCAAAATTAAAAAAAAAAAGAATAAATATACAAAATAAATGCGGCATAATAAAAGCGACAGTAATTCAAAACGAAATGGGACATTCTTCCATAATAAAAACGACATGATAATAAAAGCGACAGTAATTCACTTCGAAAACGACACGATGATAAAAACGACATTATAATAAAAATGACATTAATTCACTTCGGAAACGACATGATAATAAAAACGACGGTACTTCTTCAGAAAACGACATGATAACAAAACGACAGTAATTCACTTCGAAAACGACACGATGATAAAAACGACTTGATAATAAAAATGACAGTAATTCACTTCGGAAACGACATGATAATAAAAACGACGGTACTTCTCTTCAGAAAACGACATGATAACAAAACGACAGTAATTCACTTCGAAAACGACACGATGATAAAAACGACTTGATAATAAAATGACAGTAATTCACTTCGGAAACGACATGATAATAGAAACGACGGTACTTCTCTTCAGAAAACGACATGATAACAAAACGACAGTAATTCACTTCGGCAAACGACATGATAACAAAAACGACAGTAACTTATTTTCGAAAACGACATGATAAAAAACGACAGCAATTTACTTGGAAAGTTCAAGCCTGGCCTATTTCAGAAGAGCGGAAGATTTCTTGAGCAAGAAACTTCCACAAATTCCCCAAAACCCCACAAAAAATCCAATCCCAATGCTGACATAAAAACCAGACGTAACAATCTCATCTTCATCTCCGTCTTCATTCATTTCACTAGCATTAGGGTTTCGATCGGTTTCACTTTCATCTCCGGGGCAGCGTTTCGTGATCGGAGGTCCACAGAGGTCGATATTCCCGGCGTATGACGAAGCGCCAAAGCTCTGAAGCTGAGTGCTCATCGGAATCCTTCCCCGAAGCTCGTTGTACGACAAGTCCAAGAAGCTCAAGAAATGCAGACCGGCGAATCCCGTCGGAATCCCGCCGGAAATTCGATTTCTCGACAGATCCAGAGACTCCAGCGATCCCAACCTCTCAAACCCCCGAGGAATCATTCCCTCCAGGTGATTCCTCGACAGATTGAGCGAAACGAGCTTCGAGAGACGAGTTATACTCTGTGGAATATCTCCGGTGAGAGAGTTGCTTGACACGTCGATGCTTCGGAGGTGTCTGAGATTTTCTCCGAACTCTCTCTCGATCCCTTTCCACATCACTTGCACGAGCCCTAGGATTCTGTTGTCGTTCACGTCCCGAGAAAAGGACGTCATGTTGTCAAGACACTCTGGCAATCGGCCGGAAATTCTGTTGTCCGAGAAGTCCAAGACGCGAAGGTACGGGAATCCGCAGAGGCTCGAGGGGAATTCCCCGGCGAGCTCGTTGTGTCTCAGGCGAAGGACGAGCAGTTTCGGGAGGTTTTGACCTAGTAACGCGGATATGCCGCCTGAGAACTTGTTCCTCCCGAGGTCCACGACTCTCAGCTCTGTGCAATTCTCCAGAGAAGGAATTTCTCCGGAAAAGCTGTTCTCGTGGAGGCCTAGGAGGATTAGGCTCTGCAACGAGCTCAGCGAGTTCGGGATTTTTCCGGTGAAGTTGTTTCTTGCGAGGTTAAGGAGGAAGAGGCTAGGGAATCGGGACCAACAGTCTGGGAGTTCGCCGGAGAGTTGGTTCTCAGAGAGGTCTAGGCGAGACAATGACAAAGATTGTGAATCGCAAAAGGATGTCAGGGACCCCGAAAGCTTGTTTCTTGAGAGAAAAAAGTCACTCGAACTCGGCAATGGCGGGATCGGACCATTGAGATCGTTGGAACTCAAGTCGATGGAGTAGAAGGAGTATTTTTTTGAAGACAGATCAGGCAAGTTTCCATGAATTCGATTGGAAGAAAGATTAAAAGTGCTTAAGCTCGTTAGACCCCAAAACCATTCGGGTATCGAATCTGATATTCCTGAATCAGAAGCGTAAAGTGAGCTTAGATTACTCTGCGTCTGAAGCCATGTCGGAAAACCAGGGCCAACTCTGCAAGAGCTCATATCGAGTGACCTTAGTTGAAAAGGTGGAACATAATCGGAACTAAAGTTCAGAGATAAGTGATTTTCAGAAATACCCAAGTTACGAAGACGAGAGAGCTTCGAAAAGTGGGATTCGGTTAGAACTCCTTCGAGGGAATTCGAAGAGAACTCAATGGCCTCTAGGCTCGAAAGCTGCCCTAAACTCTCGGGCACCGACCCCTTTAGCTGATTTCCCATGAAGAACAACTGTCTTAGAGACGATAGTCCTTTGAAGTCCGGTAACGGACCTGTTAGCTTGTTGAACGCCAAGCTCAATGTTTCAAGATCAGAGAATTGGGCGAAGCTTCTCGGAAGAGGACCGGTTATATTGGTCTCGTCTAATATCAGCTCTATCAACGATGAGAAGTTTGACAGATCGGGGAACGGACCTAAAAACGGATTCCCGCTCAAAGATAAGTGCTTCATGGTTCCCTCGGAACACGACAAGTTCTTCATCGAGTCGAAGAGTCTGTCAGAGAGTCTGTTTTCAAGTACATTTAGTGATTCTAAGCTACACAGGTTTTGAAAAGATCTTGGGAAACCGCCTTCGAGACGGTTATAGGAGAGATCGAGAGACACGAGAGACTTCATGTTTACGAAAACATCTGGGATTTGACCTTTTATTTGACATCCGCTTAGCCCGATTTGAACGAGCTTTGTGCTGATTTTGGAAACCCAAACGAGAACCGATGGACTACTAAGGAGATTATCAGAGAGCTCGAGGATTTGCAGCGAATCGTGGTTGTTAGGGGGAGGAAGAGAACTTTGGTTGATATCGGGAAGATTACATGAAGATAATCGAAGTTCGACGAGAGAAGAAAGTGTGTTAATTGATTCTTGCCAAGTGAAAACCTCGGAGAGATTGAGTTGCGACAAGTTAAGGGACTTCAGAGAAGAAGAAAGACCTGGCAACCAATCGAGAGTGTTTACGATCAGATCAGAGTTTCTTGAGAGGTCGAGAGTTTGGAGGTCTGAGAGGTTTCCGAGCCGGTTTGGAATTTCTCCGGCAAAACCGGCACCGGATAGTTTGAGATGTTTTAGTTTAGCGAAAGAACCAAAAAAACTTGGAATCTCGAGGCTATCAAAGGCATTGAAACTGAGGTCTAGGTAATTTAGGTCTCGGAGTTCGAGCAGCGAAGGACCGATCTCACCTGACAGAGGTTGCTTAAAGGGGAAGGTATCAGAGATATTGTGACTGAGGTCGAGCTCGATGACGTGGCCGGTTTGGCTGTGACACGTTATTCCTCTCCAACTGCAACAATCTTTTTGGGTCTCCCAAGAGGACAAAAACCCGGACTCGTCGACGAGGCCTTGTTTGAACTCGAGAAGAGCTTTGTTTTCCTTCTCGCTGCACATCGGCTTATTATGAGTCTCCGCGCTTGAACACGGATAAGAAATCATGACCATGATCATGATCACAAACTGGGATGAGTGAAGAGACCCTCGAGTCATGATTATGGTGAGCTAAAGTGATCTCTGTTGACTTAACTTGGGAATGTGAAAGCAATGAATATCTCATTCCAAGGATATTCGTAGAAAGGAAAATTTGGTTAAAGAGCTTTGGAGTAGCAACATATAAGTTTTATAATCCTTGCACTGCGGCTTTGTTGTCACTAGCTCTAAGCAAAGTGGAATATATTAGTTTAGTGATTAAGTGTATTTAATAGATAAGTCCACGTTATTGTTATTTTTTTTATTTATATCTCGATCATGATTCATGCATAGCTTTGTTTTCTATACAATATCGTCATGTTCTCATTACCACGTGGACCACAGTTGTGCATGTTGAAATAGTATATCATGTCTTATTTTTGTTTCTTTCTTTGGTCAAATAGTTGACTTAACTTCCTTCATCGCCAAGCACGAAGAAACATATCTTCTTGATTTTTTTTTTCATTGTCATATGCTTTGGATATATCGCCTTGTAATATAGTCAACTGGAGCGGATTTAAATATATAAACAGGTGAGACAACTCATCAACTTCTTCAAACCAGAGTTCTACTTAAAAAAACAAAAATATTAATATCTTAATATCAACATCTAATAATTACAATTTATCTGAGAAGAAAACATTGAACTATAATGTAAGCCAATATTTTGAAGGATAACTTGCAGATAGCAAATGCTGACCCGTAAGTGGAAAGGTAACTTAATTGTGTAAGTTAGAGCAAGGGGTTAATTTTCTCCACAATTAAAGTATATATAATTTAATATGATAACACTGTATTAAAGTGAATCCAAATTAAATGAGAAGTTTAGCTTGAGGCTGTGTTGTATGTATAGAGACAAGTTTCACTATCTTTTTTTTTTTTGGCCAAAAAGCATTCACTGTCAACTGTATCATATATCAAGCTTGAGCATGAGGATAATCACAATGGGTTTAGAAATTACAATGAAGTTGAACTCAACGACAATGCAATGAAAAAATAAGATAGCTTAGTCCTCATCGTCCTCAAAGTCGAGCACCATTCTCCTCCGATTTACAACACTCGCTGTAGAAGGCTCGCTATGGCCCGCTTCTTCATCTTCCGAGTCTTCCAAATCGTCAGTGTCCACATCACGAGGAGGTGAAATGTATGGACTCTTTGGAGGCGTACTTTTGAATGGCTTTTTAGCGATAACGAGGTCTTCTTCGGCTTCTGTGGATTCCTTCACATTGGCGATTTCCAGAGGCTCCGAGATGGAGGATTGTCCACCGACGTCCCTGAGAAACGGACCATGGAAGAAGATGTATAACAATGATATGAGACATTACTAATCCATTTTTTTAATCCGTAGCGTCATTCTTTTTTGCTATCGCTACTTTTTTTGGCTACTGAAGGAAAAGGTAATCCAGTGGAGTGAAAAACAAGCAATGCATACCCATCTCGAATGCCTTCCTCGGCTGGATTTTCGAAGCTGTCGTTTGAGATCTTGGTGACCTTCGGATCCTTTGACTTGGAAAGAGATCTCTTTCTTTTCCTATATACAGAAGGCCCAATTAAATTATACGAGGGAAACAACAAAGTTGGGCAGTGAAAAGAGAAGAGGGAAATACTTACTTTGCAACAGAAAACAGGGTCTCATTGTCGGAATCATCTTCTGAAAGGTTTTTCGCGAAACTCTTTTGTCGAATATCCTCACTAAATAGTAGTCCATCATTCTCCCAGCTTCTACCCCAGAAAGTTAAAAACTATTATATTCGGTACCATTTCATTTGTATGCACTGATGAAGCCAGGCATAAACTTATTCAACTCAGGTTAGCTCTGAAACTACATTACAAATATTATTGATAAACTCAGTGCATACAAACTCAGTTCACAATTCGAGACGTGATTGTTCTATGATTACACCATTCTGCTACCAAAAAAAAATTCTTGACAATCTTCTCATAATCCTAATGAGCCACCATAGTGACTTATTTATACTAAAACTAACTAAATTAAAAAAAAAAAAAAAAAAAAAACTAAATAAATTGCTTATTTACCCTTCCGGATCTAAAATACTTCCTTACTTGGCAACAGAAGCTAGGGTCTCATTGTCAGAATCATCTTCGGACATATTTTTCGTGGAACTCTTCCGTCGAATATCCTCACTGAATAATTCATCATGCTCTCTCTTTCTGCCCCTGAAAGTTTTAAGAATCTAATATGCTGAGTGACATTTAATTTGTATGCACTGATGAGTGATGACACAGATGTAAAACTGATACGACTCTCGGTAGCTTCAAATCCAAATTACTTGTATTATAAATAAACTCGGTTCACAACTCGATTCGTGAACCAATCTCTATGATTACACTATTCTACTACCAAGAAAAATAAAAAAATAAAAAATTAACTTGACAAATCTTCTCATAACCCTAATGAGCCACCATAATGACATATCCATACTGGTATATAATATATTCAAACGAAAATAATTAAATTAATAACTAATTTACGCTTCCGGGTCTAAAATACTTACTTTGCAACAGAAGCTAGCGTCTCATTGTCAGAATCATTTTCGGAAATATTTTTTGCAGAATTCTTCTGTCGAATATCCTCAGTGTATAGTCCATTCTCCCTCTTTCTGCCCCTGAAAGTTTAAAACTACTATGTTACAATTTGTATGCACTAATGAATTGTGCATAAAACTCGTATAGTGAAGGAGGAGCCTTCTAAATATGTTACAATTTGTATCCACTGATTAAGTATCGAGCAAAAACTTGTATAAGCAACTATGTAAAACATAAAAACAGAAGTGAAGCAAACATGTTGTTGTGTTAAACCAAATAGCAATTAAGTAATAATTTTCTTTTAAAAAAGGACTAATAAATATATAAAGGATAAGGTAATGCATTATTTGTGATAATGAGAAAAAAAATCCTGGTAAAAACAAATTAATGGATGAAAGTTGAACTGATCAAGTATAGACCAAAAGAAAAGGAAAACGATTCAATCATTGAAGACTAAATACAAAAATATTTGTACCGGTGCACCAAAGATGATAATGGCTCATCGTCAGAGTCAGAGTCAGACTCGTTCTCTTTATCAGTAGAATTGTCCTTTAGGTCCTCATCCATGAGATGCCTGCTTGTTTTGGGTCTTTTCTGCCGTGGAATGTAAAGCCCGAGCTGCTTCAGCTTACGAGAAACTTGTGCAGAACTGAATTTAGTATCTCCTTCCATTGCATTTGCAATCATGAAGCTGCACCTTTTATGGTCTTTGAATCTAGGTGAACCAAAAGAAGCCAACAAATTACTCAATCAGAATATCCTATATATGAGTAATGAATCTTGTTAATTAGGTTTATCTATCTACCCGAGAGATACCGAACAACTTCTCTGATTATATATATATATATATATATATATATATATATATATATATATATATATATATATGTGTGTGTGTGTGTGTGTGTGTGTGTGCGTGCGCGCGTGTGCGCACATGAGTGTGTATACCGGGTGTATTAAAGAGGGCCACTGAGACCGATTTATAGCCTGTGAATGTGATGAAAATGTATGTGTATCAAGGATTGAAGAGTATACCAGAGTTGGTGTGTGTGTGCGCATGTGCGTGTGTGTGTGTGTGTGAGAGAGAGAGAGAGAGAGAGAGAGATAGAGAGAGAGAGTGATCTTTTGAGGTTGACTTAGGAAAAGGCAAAGCCTCTTGAAAGCTCTTTCTCATGTGGAGCCGGTGTTCCCTAATTCCATCAATGGAACTCGACTCTCAAGATCTCTTCCTAATAGATTTCCAAAGCTACCAAGTACCTATATGCTTCAGAATGTATATTGGAAAAAAATAATTAACAAAATCATAACTCACTGCTCATGTAAGACTCTGATGGTTGCTTCCTGATCGTCACTAAAGGCAGGCACTCTTTTTCTTGCTTTTCTGTTAAGCAATGTAACAAAGAATGAACAACGATAACCAAATAATAAAACAGAAATCTAAAAAGAAAACACAAGAAACAAATGAATTCACCAGCCTCTGGCATGAATTACTGCATTACAACTTTTTTTTCTTTTTCTTTTTTCTTTTTTTTTTCTTTTCCATCCATACTATTTTAGTTAGAAGGGAAGGGGATATCATGTATTTCTATATTATCAAAAGTTATAAAATAAACTCATACATATGGTTAATTTCTATGTGAAGTATCAATAAAATGAAAATGATAGAAAAAATGAATTATCATCTTATATACTCTTAGAAGAACTTACTTAGACCGACTCAAAGAACCTTTCTCTGGATCATTTCCGTCTTCAAGTTTATCAGGATTAAACGCACTAGTGTCACCAACATGACGTATCCTTTTTCTCGGTGCAGATATGAGGCCAAGCTGTTTAAGCTTGTTGGAAACTTGTAACGATGACACTCTACCGTCAGGATCTAGATCTTCAGCTATAAGACGACTGCAATCTTCGCTATCCTTGAGCCTGAATTGTTTTCCAGTAAGTAAAAAAAATTGCTTAAGCGTTTGTTGTAATTCGAAAAGGAAAACAAAATGAGCCAATCATGTTATAAAGGGTGTAAATCAATTAGTTTGAGTCACAAAGCGCACACACTTCTCATAAAGATCCCTAATTTTTTCATCCATGTCAGGACCGAGAGGAATTTTTTTCATCTTTGCAGGCTTTCCTGGTTCACGTGGCACGCGCTTGGGCTTATGTCCACTGCATGAGAAAAAAAAATTCATTCGGGGTAGACAGAGAGAGCATTGTTATTAAAAATTTATCAATGAAAAAGAGCAGCTTTTCGAGAGGGGTTACTTGAGAGTATTTTCTTCTCCATCCTCCCCATCTGAAATAAATGAAGTGCTTCCCTTGGCTTCACGTGCGTTTACGTCACTGCTGAAAAGACAGAGGCGAATATGTGACTCAGTCTTGAAGTATCACCAACTAATGAAGGACAAGCGTTATTCCACAGAGGCTATATTTATGCAGTAACTGGTTCTGGTTCCCACAGAAAGAAAAAAAAATGAAGGGGAAAAAAAAGTAATGAAGGTAAGGTGTAAATCTTGTACGGTTAAGAAAATGTCTTACTCATCTCCTTGATCATGAGTGATCTCGACATCAGCTTCGTCATCGCCAAGTGCATCCGCGATGCTTACTCGTCTCCATTCCTTGGCCGGGGATGAACCAACACCTTGATTTTCTGAATCTTTCCCTCGATTCTTGAGATCTTTTTTATAATGGCCGAGCTCATGCACTAAATATTCAGCATTGATGTAGTGGCATTCTTTGCGAGTCTTCCAAAAGAGAGCTTCCACGAAAAGAAGGGGCTGGCTTTTCATTTTCTTAAACATTTTTCTCACCAACCTCTTTAGGAAATCAACAATGTTTGCGTATTCTTTACATGGGCTCGACTTTTGCTGAGCCAGGATATCATAGAACGATGTGAGAAGCGATAGCTGCATTGAAAATACATTAAAAAAAATCAGCACATGAGTATTGTGTACCAAAGATGTTATCGAAAGCTAATAACTATGTTTGAGAAGTTTGACCTGATATAGCATTGGTGAGAGCTCCAAGTCATCACAGACTCTTTGCAGTATTCCAATTATGTAGTCATTTGTATTGGTTGTATTACTCTTATAAAACTTTAGCAACCAACACGTATTGTGAATAATACTGTTATTTGCTAAAGAAGAAACGAGAGTAGTTACATTGAAATCAACTTCACTAGTCTCAGGCACTTGCTCATCGTCCGAAGATTCCCCAGCACCATCGAGATCATCCTTGGTATTCGCATCGCCAGAACTCTTGTGGTCCTTCTCTAGCAGAGGATCCGTATCCATCTCCAAGACAGGTTCTTCTGGATTATCAGCAGGAGCGACGGTTGCGGCTTCTTGTGTCTCATCAGAACTTGTATTTTCGGTTTCCTTTGGTGCACTATCTACTTCAACTGGCTTATCAGTATTAGAAGAGTCAATCTCATTTCGGACAGAAGGTTGTTCTCCTGAGTGATCCGAGTTTGCTTCCTTCTCTACCGGTGCTTCCTCTGGTGCTGTGTCCACTTCAGCTGGCTTATCATTATTCAAAGAGTCAATCTCATTTTGGACGGAAGATTGTTCTCCTACGAGATTAGATTTAGCTTCTTTCTCTACCGGTGTTTTCTTCTTTTTTCCTCGCCTGGTTTTTTTAGCAACCTTCACATCGAAGAAAATGCTCTTAATGCACATTATGTAAGACAGAAATGTCATCACTTGTACTAATGAAAAGAGGGAAGTCAAATCTCGAAAATATTTTAGTTTACAATTAGATTACTGCTTTTATTTACATGCATTTCAAATCACACAAACAATATCCTTATAAGCTGTCTTAAGTATTAGACGTAACACAACTTAAAATCAAAGCTGAACTTCAGGATAGCAAAAGAAGGGAAAAAGTCATACTCTTAAAGTTCCACGTGATTGAAGATTCTCCATGAGATGCAGAATTTTACAAATCATCTCTACCAAATCTTCCATATCACTGGAAACAAATTTCACACATTTAGTAATCATACCAAGACTTCTACACGAAAGATTATGGACATATAATAAAAGGTTATCGTTCTTCAAGTTCTAAATTACTTTAGGAAGTATTTAAAATCGCTGCATTGTCTTAGGTAAAAGATTCAGCTGGATACCTTTTAGTTTGCTTATGAGTGTCAAACGATTTGATCATATTTAGTAGGAACTGAGTGAGCCCTTGATCTGTCTGATCATAAAATAACTTGTAAAGAAGGATCCGGGCTGTTTGAGACTCTTTGGAATCTTCTGGGAATTCACTGAGCACCAAATCCAGCATGCGAATCTGCAAGAAGACGTGACATCAGGGTGTTAAAAAGCTGCAAGAGTTGATTTTGTAATCCTGCGTTGATGGAAGCTTTCAACTTATGAAATTTCAACAATTTTAAAATTCAAATGATACTAATTATCTAAACATTTATTTTCTTCCATATTATATTCCGCACTACAAGCAAAGCAAGTGATGACAGTCAAATCCTAAATATTTGGACTTTTATTATCAAATTGTAATGTTCAAAATCAAGACAATGGCCAAAGTTTTTTAGCTGGAATTTTCATGCCTTGCGATCTTCCAAGATAAAAGAACTGGAATCCTGGTTAAATTGCGAGTCAAAACCTGATAAACCAAGAAATCTAAGGTTCGATGCACATAGCCAAGAAAGAAAACCAGTTAGGACCAATGCTTTGCTAAATGCCATAAAAGCAGGAAATCAGTATTTACTTAAAGAAAGAAACTAGAAATGAGTTGATCACCATATTTTTCATAAGAGAACCAGCAACAGATATGAACTTGAAGTTCTGTGTCTCCTTCAAGCCTTCAAATTTTTCACGCCAATTTGAAAAGACTAATTGAAACATTGAGTCTTTCATCGTCGCTGCAATAGGTGCACAAACATCCCCTTTAAAAGGTGTGTTTTCAGATTGCATATCATCAAGAGGCTCTGATACATCTGCTTCTCTCTTAAGCTGTCGAAACACATACACCCAAAAAGATAATATTATACTCGAATTTTTTTAAGTGAAGAAACACAATCTTAGAATTCTGGAAGCCAGTTGCAACAGAACCAACACAACACAAAAGATGTAAAAGTGATAAATAAAATTCATAATAATCAACAGTTGGAATTATTTTTCTCAAACATTAGGATTTCCAATAAAACATAGCAAAGGCTCCGAACATCTTGTTATCCTTTTCGTAATATGAGAAACCAGTAAGAGTACCCAAGATATTACAGCCATAAAGTAAAGCTGAACTGAATTGTTATAAAAGGCGTTTTTTTCTATCTTTCTTCATTTTTTTCGTTCAATATTTATATATCTTTAATTTCTACCACCATCATGAAACTCAAGTATTTCAGATATTTCTTCTGATAAACGATTTTAAACCCGTATATGATAAAATAGTGGTAAAAAGTTTACATTTTGAAACTCTACTACTTGCAATATGTGTCAACTAAAAATTCAAGGTACATGTTGTGTCTCTCACCTTTGAAGTAAAAAACTTGTGATATTGGAAAGAAGTAACAAACTGAGCAACCTGAAAGAAGACAATGACATCACTCTCCTGTATTGAGGAATGTTCCTTTTCAATATCTTCACGCAATGACTGCATTAGACCTGATGCGAGTGTTAATGACATTGAGACTATATAAACAGGATGATGGTAGAACCAACGAGATATATTTTACTGGGACTCAACCAATCACTTTCGGTCAATATGAAGCAGCTTACCATTGTATCCCCCTGATAAAAACTGGTTTACAAAGTCATGAAGTAGCTCCAAAATATTATCCTTTGAAGGAGGTAATCCCCCATGATCCCATGCAATTGTTTTGGCGGGACCTCGGGAAACTTTATGTTGTTTAATCGGAGCATTACGAGATATAGAAGATGGTTTTCCATTGATAAGTTCCTTGGAACCATCCTGCCAATGAATGAACAAGTCTTGTCTCGAAATCACAACATTACAGAATCCAAATAGCATCATCTAGTCAAGAACATGGAGTTCATACCATGGTAAGTCGAGTAAATGTTCCGACGAAGTGTGAATGACGGACCACATTGCGAGTCCTAAATAGTCTTCTTTTTGCGTCTTCCTCTTCCATCAAAGACTTGAGGCTGTTAATAGAAGCTTTGGAGCCTTCATCGGCCTATGTCAACAAAGCTTGTGGTCTTCAAATTTCCAAGTAAATAGCATCATCAAACTAATAGCTACTTCTAACGTATGTAAGCACCAAAAAAAGAAATAAAAAGAAACTACATAGACTATATCATAAGTAATAATATTCTGAAAGCTAAATGCCGAAAACTTCTCTAAGAAAAACTTGACCCCTTTTTTATTTTATTTCCATAGGCTGCCTTCACTGTATCTAGTGGCTCTCTCTAATTGGTTTCAGTGGCTAACAAAGAATTCATTTTAAAAAAAATCTATTTTCCAACACGATTTAAGCTTCTCTACTTACATCATTATTATATTGGCAGCAACACGAAAAAAAAAAACACAACCTTCAAAAGGCCAACTAACCTTTTTACCCTTGAGATGTGCTTTTGCAACCAACTCTGGCTCTTGGCCCAAAAAAATGTAATGGAAAATATCCAACAAAAGCAAGTTGTCTTGACGAAGAAAGCCGCCAAAATGCTGGCTTATGACTGTGATCAATTCCATGACATTCTCCTGAAATAAAAGCTCCAAAAATCGGTCTCTTAGTGACAGAAAGTGACTGGCGGTTCCCCCAGCCTTTTGCTGCAGCGAGATTTCTTGAATGGCCAAAAGATTTTTGAATAAAGTAAGAATCAGCTGCACCAATTTCCAGTCATCCTCAGTCATAGCATCACTGTTTCGACATAATAAATCACGAAACAAGTTATATTGTGACTAATCCAAAGCCACTAAAAGTATAATCCTGAACTCTTAGAGCACCCAGGAAAGCAAATTGTGAAGAATAAAAAGTTCTAACTTTTTCACTTACCCTTCCAGATTTTCCAACGGGTTTTCCAGAAGTGAGACTGTAATTGCAACAATGCCACTGCACGTAATTGACGACTTCAAAGCCCACAGAAACTCTATCTGCTGCGAAATGTCACTTGAAGATGGCTCAATCGGCATAGTTAGAAAGACCAAAACTTTCACTGAAACAATATAAAAGGGGCTCAGAACCAGTACTTGGTCTTCCATTTGTAAACAGACGAATAAGCTACAATCTTTACTCTTAATTAAATTTACCTGCGTTCAGAACCAAATTTCGATCGTCTTCGCAGTGTTCAATAATGGGTATTAAATCTTTTGAAACTGTATTCCATCTGCAGACTTGCTTAAACACGTCTCGATTCTGCGGGTCATCGCGTCTTAAAAACCTTAATAAATCCTTCAAGTTATCTGCTTGCAAAAGATTATAAGTGAATTACTCGAACTTGTTAATGCATCAAAGTAGAAGAGCAAATCTTAACGTATAATAATACCGATTGATATCAAAATTTACTGACAATTGGAACTCTACGATGATCCATACCCATAGGAATCCAATAAATTGAAGGAAAACAATCAAGAGAATGTGAACGATCGTACCTAAGCAATACTCCGCCTTCGAATATCCAATTCGATTGCCGTCCTCGTCTTCTTCGACGATGCCGAGGCCGGCGCAGATCGCTGATAAGCCTTCCATATCCATTTCTCCGTCAAATTAGGGTTTTTGAAGTGAGACAACAGGTAGTCGGAAAGAACTTGGGGATTGATTCAGATCCGATACCTACAACTGAATCAGCAGAGAGAAAAGCTGCGCTAGGGTTTTGGCGCGCTCGAATTTAGAACATGATTTTCCCGCGCGTTTTAGAGTGGTGAAGATCTGGAGAGAGAATATTTCTGTTTTAATTGACGTGGCAAATACTGATTGGTTTCTTTACTAAAAGGCTTTATTTCGAGGAAAGTATTACGTAGTTTTTCTTTCTCTCAGTCTCCGTTAATACGGTTTTATATACAGAAATTTTAGAAATAAAAAATTAGCAAAATATCTTATGATCAAAATATCTAAAATTGAGCTTTTAGTTTATTTTTTTTATAAAAATACTCATTTACACAGTTTTTGCTCTTATCTAAGTATCTAACCATCAACTATCTATTTTAACATTTTTTGTAAGATCTCCAATGATTTTCGACAATCTCTGATGATTTTTTTTTATGAATGTGTGCAAAAACTTAGTTTAAAATTATGTTCGGATCAACTATCTATTTTAACATTTTTTTTAAGATCCTCAATGATTTTCGACGATCTCTGATGATTTTTTTTATGAGCTTGAGCAAAAACTTAGTTTAAAATTATGTTCGGATTGAACTTGGATTTTGAGAGCGACCGGAACATAATATTGTTCACATATTAGACAACAGAAATTATAGCCAAATCAGAACGAAATACTTAATTTGTTCCAGCCTTGTTCATGTAATGCTAAAAAAATTAAACCCTCCTAGAGTCCAAACGAAAAAGAATTTCAGTTGTATTAGGTTCCAGATGCCAAGATTAGTAGGGATGGCAACGGGTACGGGTAAGACCGGGTACATCTATTCCGTTACCCGTACCCGCTATAATTTTTTACCCGTTACCCGGACCCGTTTACCCGGATTTTGAGACGGGCCGGGTAACGGGGATACCCGCCGGGTAAACGGGTTAAAAATGATGGACCCGTTACCCGTTTACCCGGTTTAAAAAAAGGGTAGCGGGTCGGGTAGACCCGCTTACCCGTTTATAAAATAAAAATCTATCAACAATATAAAGTTTAAAAATAATATATCATCTTTAGGTAAACATATGATTTATTATATTTTTAAAAACAATGTTTAAAATATATCATCTAATTATGTAAACATATGATTTATTATATTTTTAAATATTTAAAAGTTAACGGGTCGGGTCCCGGGTAACCGGGTACGGGATGGCTATTCCGTTACCCGTACCCGGACCCGTTAAAACCTTAACGGGTATTACCCGTTTACTAAAAAAGAACGGGTATTACCCGACCCGAATAAATCGGGTAACGGGCCGAAACGCGGGCAACGGGTCAAATTGCCATCCCTAAAAATTAGGGCTTTGACACAATGATCTTGGACTATGGTGGCCCAACAAGATCATGGCCCATAGATCAATCTCAATCGTTATCCCATTTTCTCTTCTTATTTATTTATTTATTTTTCCATTTTATTATTACGCGTATAAAGTTGTTCAAATTATTGTGAAAAAGGTGATATCTTTTTTTAAAAAAAAATTAACAAACAGTCAATTGTTTGGATTTAGTAAAATAATTAACGTTTCATAAATCTTAAATAAATAATTACTGCATTTTTATTTACATAAAATTATTTTTGAACTCATAATTCTCTTGAACAATGGCACATTCGTGGTGACTCGCTCGAGTCCCAACTACCATAAAATTATTTTTGAACTCATAATTCTTTTGAAATTTAAATTTTATTAGCCAGTCCACTTAACACCATTTTCATGTCTTACCTTTGATCATGGCCTGCGGAGCCCAAAACTATTAATGTTACAGTCATTTTCCATAAACCATTTATAGCAAATAAAATATATATATATATATACACAATGCCACGTCGGATTTGGTGTTTCTTTTTTTTTTGCAGAGCCAGAGTTGAGTGAGAGAGTCGATACAACCAAAGCTAGTTCTTCTTCTCTACTTGCTTCCCTCAAAATCTCCGCCCAAAATCATAGCTGCGATTTTTTCAACGCCCAAACAAAACGCTTTCTTTACATATAAAACCAACTAACCAACCGAACACTCTCTCTCTCTCTCTCTCTCTGACCTCCATTGTCGCTCTCTCTCTCTCTCGTCGAAGCTTCATCTCAGTCTCGAACAATGGCACAGGTCGTGGTGACTCGCTCGATCCAGAGCTCGTTCGCTTGCCCTACCTCCGGATCCGCAACCGACCGGGCCGAGAAGCTCAGACCTTCGAGCATCTCCGCCGCGAGAGCGCTCTTCACCGGCAGAAAGAAGGCCTCTTTCCGCGCCGCCGTTTCGAGGCCGTCTCAGATCACGGCCAAGAGATCCGCTCAGGCCGAGGTCCTTCCGGTTTCGCCGGAGGATGTCCCAGAGGTTCGAACCTAAAACCTCTCTTACCTCTCTGACTCTCTGTATCTTCATTTCTGTTTGGCTTCTGATGAAATCTGAACCGGGAAACTGTTCCGACGCGGCGGCGAATCAGGCGCTGAGGGAGTTCCAGCAAGTGGGAGACACGTCGGTGGGAATGTGGTCGAAGCCGACTGTTCGGAGGAAGACGAAGATCGTGTGCACTCTGGGACCGTCGACGAACACGAAGGAGATGCTTTGGAAGCTCGCCGAGTCGGGGATGAACGTGGCTCGGCTCAACATGTCTCACGGAGACCACGCTTCGCACCAGAAAGTCATCGATTTGGTCAAAGAGTACAACCAACACAACAAGGACAATGTCATCGCTATCATGCTTGACACCAAGGCAACTCCTTTAATCTCCCATTTTTTTAAACGCTTATTTTCTACTCAATTTTTGGCCTATTCGGATCCTGTACGTGATAAGTACTAGAAAACTTGGAAAGTGCTGATAATTATGAAAAGTATATTTTGTGCTAAAGGTTACGCCTTAATTGCTGAAATATTTGGTTAAGTTACGAAATAATGAACTATATTAGTGTGGGTTTGTTCACTAAAAGTTGGCTTGGTCTCTGGTTTTTTAGGGACCAGAGGTTAGGAGTGGAGATTTGCCACAGCCAATCAACTTAGAGCCCGGCCAAGAATTCACATTCACGATTCAGCGCGGAGTCGGTACGGCCGACTGTGTGAGTGTGAACTACGACGACTTTGTTAACGATGTCGCACCGGGCGATATGCTTCTCGTTGACGGTAATACCCTCATGAATTCAATCAATAGTATAGTATAAACAATGTATTTTCACTTTGTTCGGGTTTCAATTCAAACATTGTTTTTTTTTTCTTACCACTGATCGCTCTTAGGTGGAATGATGTCATTCTTGGTGAAGTCCAAAACCCACGACTCGGTGAAATGTGAGGTTGTTGACGGAGGAGAGCTTAAATCCAGGCGTCATTTGAATGTTAGAGGGAAAAGTGCAACTTTGCCTTCCATCACAGGTGGGAATTGAATAAAGATATTGATTCTCTTTGTATTTTAGACATGGTTTTGATTTGGTTAACGGGGATTTGTATCTTTGTATATATATACTCGCTTGATGCAGATAAGGACTGGGATGATATCAAATTCGGAGTTGACAACCAAGTTGACTTCTACGCTGTTTCCTTTGTCAAAGATGCTGAAGTGGTTCATGAATTGAAGAATTATCTGAAAAGTAATTACTCTCCCGATATCATATATACACACGTAAGCTTGGTTGCTAACCGTACAAGCAAGTCATAATGATTTTGTTCTTGACTGTTGATATCGCAGGTTGTGACGCAGATATACATGTCATTGTAAAAATAGAAAGCGCAGACTCTATCCCAAACCTCCATTCCATCATCACTGCGTCGGACGGGGTACTTGGCCTATTTCATCACTAAATGCCGTGACATGTTTTTTTTTAATAAGATCTTAGGGGTGGGGACAATTGTGGTAATTAAATGTTAGCTATGAGGTGGTTTTATAATTATTATTTAGTGATATCTTAATCTATAATTAAATAGAATTAGAACGGGTGAGGAGTGGATAATGTATGGGAAGGAGCATAGGTTAGAGGGATTAAGGAGAGTTACAGGTCTCTCAAGCACCCGATTTTCTTCTATTTTCATATTTCTTTTTTTTATTATAACTGAATATAAAAGATTCTTAACAGTTTTAATTTTTATTTTTAATTATTTCCTTCTGGTTAGGCAATGGTTGCAAGAGGTGATCTTGGTGCTGAGCTTCCCATCGAGGAGGTTCCCCTTCTGCAGGTAGTTTCGCACTTCATAGATTTAAATAATTTTTAACGTACAGCAATAGAACATCGCGTTTTTTAATCTCTCTCTTTTTTTTTTTTTTTTAATATTCTTTTGATATTGGATATAGGAAGAGATTATCAGGATATGCCGTAGCATGGGAAAGGCTGTGATTGTGGCAACAAACATGCTTGAGAGCATGATCGTTCACCCGACCCCAACCAGAGCTGAGGTGTCCGACATCGCTATTGCAGTTCGTGAAGGCGCCGATGCAGTCATGCTCTCTGGAGAGACTGCTCACGGAAAGTATGTTCTCCACACTTTTTTTCCGAGTAAAAATATCAAGTAAATACCAATGTTTTTTATTTTCTTCGTAAATTATTTATATACCTTTTTTTTTCTCTCCTCCGCTTAGGTTTCCACTGAAAGCAGCTAAGGTTATGCACACGGTGGCGTTGAGGACAGAAGCGACCATACCAGGTGGTACGATGCCCATTAATCTTGGTCTAGCCTTCAAGGTCTCTCCGTAATTTTAACCCCCTTTTTTTTACGCAGTTTACAATCCTTTAAAAAAAAAAATGAAATATAGCTCTTTTTTATTTTGTAGAACCACATGAGCGAGATGTTTGCGTACCACGCAACCATGATGTCCAACACTCTCAGCACATCAATTGTTGTCTTTACAAGAACCGGTTTCATGGCTATTTTGCTGAGCCATTACCGACCTACCGGCACCATCTTTGCCTTCACAAACGAGTCGGTTCTAATGCCCTCTTTTTTTCTTTTCTTTTTTCCTGAAATAAAACCCGTTCCTTGGCTATTAAAAGTTAGGCTGACAAGAGACTTGTACTTGTGATTTGGCGTGCAGTAAGAGAATACAGCAAAGGCTGGCTCTTTATCAGGGCGTGTGCCCGATCTACATGGAGTTCCTCGATGACGCTGAAGAGACCTTCGAGCAGGCCTTAAATTTACTTCAGGTTAAAAAAATATTCAACTCAGATAACACTTTAAATATTAGAGGTTCGGGATTTATCAAGATAATGGCGTATTGATATTGTTTCTTCTGTGTTTAGAATCAAGGAATGGTTAAGGAAGGAGAAGAGGTGGCTCTTGTTCAGAGTGGTAGACAACCGATCTGGCGGTTCCAATCAACGCACAACATTCAGGTCAGGAAAGTTTGACTTCCCCGATTAGTCAATGCACCGACCCAGTTGCTTGCCAGCATTAGAGAGTTCTGCGCTACACCCTTCGTCGGTTTTTTGTTTTTTCGGATGATCTTTTTTTTTGTTTCCTTTTTTCAGCAAATTTAAATATTTTACCTCTGGTTTTGACTGTTTTATTTTTTTTTTTATGCTTTTAGTCATCGTTGTTCTTTCGGCTCCATTCTTTTGCTAGTTAATTATGAACCAAGGACAAACAAACCTGAAACAAGCATTGTAGTTCATTTTTTTTTCATTCCCTGTAGTTTGTTGATCTCAATGAAAAAACTTCCTTCTTCTTTTTTTTTTGTTTGTTGTTGTTGTTGTTGTTGTTGTTGTGTAGCTGTGAGCATATAAACTTACTGGATACCAGTAATTCCTGAACCCTACTCTTAAACATTCTAGTTTGTGAGTCTTCGTTAGTCATGTGTTACCACTTTTAACCTTTAATATACTTTTCTTGAAGTTTAGAGGGGCATAAACAGAGATAGGAATGCTTGAAAAAGTCGAAAGTGAAGCCTGATCTGATATCATATAAACTCACTAACTAGTACATTTTTTTTTTGTGAATTACAGTCCGCACATATCACCTAAATAGGTCAAGTAAAAACTCATCATGGTAGCACAAGTGACATAACTTATTCAACGACAACATGTATATATATTTGTATATTTATTATTCCATGCAGCTCTATGTATATCAAGCAAATCCGAGACTCAGACACTGGGCTTAATGGCAGCACTGTATCCGGTGTCAAAGAACTTGTTCCAAATCATAACCCCGCCGTACTTGGCCGACTTCTTGACCTCCGGAAGCACCTGAGAAATAAGCACATCCTCCGGCATAAACCCTCTGTTCGGGGCCGCATCGCGCGCCACCAGAAGCCCCACGAACACCTGCTTGGCGGCGGTCCCGACCCACTGGTTCCACGCCCTGAGAAGCCCGTCGGTGGTCCCGGCGAAGTGGCAGTCGGGGTTGTTGTAGAACTGGACCCACACGAGGTCGAAGAGTCCGGTGTCGATGGCGGTGCTGAGGTGGGCGTCGGGGAACACGCACTGCGGGGCCGCGGCGAGGAGCGGCCTGGTGGGGCGGTCGGCGAGGGAGCGAGCCAGGGCGTCCCAGAACTGGCCGTTCCCGGACTCGATGTCGAAGTCGATGCCGTCGACAACCGCGTCCCCGAAGGGCCGCGCCGCCGACTGGCCTCCGAGGAAGTTGTTCCAAAGGTAGTCGGCGAATTGGCCGGCGTCGTCGGGTGAGGAGAGAGAGTAGCTCCCGGCCCCTCCCCCGAGGGATAGGAGGACCTTGATGTCTTGGCTCTGGTGTCAGTAAAAAAGTAACGTGTAAGACCATTTAAATATGGCTCTGTCGCATCAGCGGTCCGCGGATGATTATCATTTTTGTGTAAATATATATGATATTTAAATCGAGTTAAAAAAAATCTTCGAAAATCATGGTTTTCGATGTGTACCGTGGACCGAAATTAAAGTTATTTGATTTCGTTATCCAAAATCGGTGAAGTGCAAGCGAAATTTAAAATCTTAACACTAATAAATTTTCATCACCATACTCAATCACAACCGTTCATTTTATAAATAAAATGGATCCATTGGCCAATGAAATTTTTAAGGCTTTTGTTTTAATTTATTGACTGATAAGTTAATGATGATAATTTAGTTTTCCGCCTTTTAACTCTGATTAGTTTCTAATGAATTATTATATTTTATAAAAACACTTCATTTAGGTCCTCCTAGAATAGAATGATCTATTAGCTCCGCCTATAACAGCATACATGATAAGAATATGAACGTCTTAAAAACCGTTATGAAGTTTGGTACTTTATACGCGAATTAACCAGAAGTGCTGACCTGGCAGGCCTTGATTTGGGAGGCAAGGAAGGAGCAGCCAGTTCCGGAGGGGCCGGGGGTGCAGTGGCCGGCGAGGTTGAGGGACGGAGTTCGGTCGCTGCCAAAGGTGTTGAGGAACGCGATGTTCACAAACTTGTAGTTACCTGTGGCGCAAGTTTCTGTCAGAGTGCCTTCGGTACCGTCTTGGCCCCAGTAGACCGCGATTCCGGCTGATTGAGAGGGTTTGAATTGGGAGACAACGGCTAACAAAATGAGGATTGGTGTCATCAAGGAAAATGCTTGCTTTTGGATTGCCATGTTTGATAGGGAAAATAATCTTTATAAGAGTTTTTGTTCGAGAGTTGAGGATGATGAAGTAGAGCTAAGCATATCTGTATTTATAGCCTACAAATTTGCCGTGTGGTGTTAGAATTAAACAAAATAAAAATTGTTTTTGTGGACTTCCAACCAAGATATTGACATCGTTTGACATAGCTTTGTTTTAAAAAAAAAACGCTTTTAGATTCAGTTTTTGGAAAAAACTGTTTTTTTTAAAACTGACAGGTGTTTGGTAAGCTGTTTATAAAACAGTTGTTGTTGCTAACAAAAACTGATTTTGCGTTTGGTAAAATAAATATATTATAGTAAAAAGACTAAAATAGACATAAAATAAATATTTAACAGTGTTATGGATAATCACGTGAGGATATCAAAGTAATTTTATATCAAATACAAAAACGTTTTTTCTAAAAGCTAAGATTCGTAGCTTTTGTGATTCATGTACAATTTTTAAAATCGTTTTTGAAATTTTTTCTAAAAACTGTTTTACCAAACAGTAAGATTGCATTTTGGTTTTTGCTAACAGCAAAAACAGGCTTAAAAAAGCTGTGCCAAACACGCCCATTATAGATAAAAAGAGAGGCGCAATGATAAGAGATTTATTTTTATATTATTTATTTTAATTCCTATTTACTTTAGAACATTTTGGACATGTTTAAATCTTGCACACGGCAACTTTAAATCTTACTCGGTTGGACATTTTTTTTAATTTTTTTTTATGGAACTTTGGTCACAACTCAAACTATTAGTTTTTCTCCCTCTTTATTTTCCTTCTACAGCTGTTTTTGGTATTTAGTGAAAATAGTTTAGCGTCGATCAGGGTGTAATTACAAAGCTGTGATAAAAAGCTTGACTAGTACATTGTTCTGGCATTCTCGTCTGCTTAATATCAACTTAATATCAACACTTCTTTCATTCGTATAATCAATCCATATATGTTACTCAGCAATTTCTAAGAATATTCAACAAGTGAGAACTGTATGACCGTAAAGTCCAGGTCATGGGAGACTTAACACAGCAAGTCTTGGAAGTCTACGTAGAAATCTTCAACACACGTTCAATGTTGGTGCAGGCCAATTATATAATAAGGGCCAAAAAAGCCCAAGTGAAAGTAAAATGAAAAAAATTGACAAATTCTATCACTACCTCATTTAAAGATGATAATTTCTTAAATGTCTCGAATTTTATACCTCATTTGTTTTTATTTTCAAATAATTTTTCCAATATATTAAAAAAAAACTTTAAAGTTTTAATTACTAATAAAAATTTAAATAAAACTGTAAACAATATTAAAAAAAATCTAATAAAACTGTAAACATCAAAATAAAACTATAGAAATGAGGTATGTTCATAATAAAACGATGTGTTCTTATAATAAAACTGAAAAAAAAAAGTATTCTAAAAAAGCGTTTTTTAAATAAGGAAAGCTCGAGTAATTTCTAAAGAAAAAGTTATGCAAGAAAGGAGAGAAAGGAGCATATCAGCGACGTAAAAGAGGGGGCACAGAAAGAAAGGAAAAGAAGAAGAAAATTACACTTTTGAGCGACCAACCAGAGGTTCGATAAACAAATGGAGTTTTTTTGTCTCAACTTTGGAGAGGCGATTCTTGCATCGTACTCATCATTCTTAGTAGTGTTGTTCATTTTGATTTGGTCTTTGGATACCTGATTCAGACATTCCACCAATTAGCGTGATTGTTCATCTTTTGTACCATCTTTATTTAGAGGATGGTGTTGTTGAACATCTATATGAATAGATGACTTTGGTGAACTAATTATATAGTTAGCGAAAGATTTTTTAAGCAGATCTTCGGGTCTTGTGAGTTTAAGTTATTTAGGAGTTAAATTTCTTAAAAAATGTGTTTTTAGTTAAATAACCATTAATTCCTGTGTAGCTGTGAGCATATTAACTTACTGGATACCAGTAATTCCTGAACCCTACTCTTAAACACTCTAGTTTGTGATTCTTCATTAGTCATGTATTCCCACTTTTTGTTGGAATTAAGTAAATAAATAGTTTTATTTATTTACATGTGTATGGCTGATTTGTGGCAACAATTTGAGTGGGTTTCACTCTTCGGATTTGAATAATTCCAAGTGATACGGATTCCTCGTAACGAGGGGTATAAAATTGAATATTGGTTTGCCAAAATCGGACCTAGGATGAATGAGAAATTAATGCTCAAAGTAGGCTAAAGAAACACATTTATGTTGTGTTGTGGAAGTGGAATACCAAGAGTCCCACATTGGATGAGGATGTGTGTTGTGGTAGTGTTTAAATACGTGGATATCCAAGTGCAAGAGAGGAGAGTGTGTGTGGATTAACACTTAACCCCTCACGCGCACACACACGCGCGCCACTGGGCCGGGCTCGGGTTCGGGAATTGTCTCGGTCTCGGGCTTTCTTCTTTTTGCAAAGTTCACTTCCAAAAATGTTTTAATTCCATAGATAACTCTTTTGTTACGTTGGGAATTAAACCTTGGGTTAATGCCACCTTTACTCGTGGCGTTTATTGCCATGAAGGCTGAACGTTGAACGGTTGAGAAGTGCGTTAATGGCCGGTGGTAACAGCCTCATCATGAGCGTTAAATGCCTTTAAGGCTGGACGGTTTTGATGGTTCAAAAACCGGATCATTTGCTGAGCCTTGGCCTATATAAAGAGGCTTCAGCTCTCATTCAGAAAATCTGAATATCCTTCTCCCCACTGTTCCGAAAACTCTCTCCACTCCAGAAATTTTTCTTCTCCTTTTGTCTTGGTGATAGTTTCGCACATGTCCTAATTCGCCGAGAGTCAAGCCTATTGGTGCTAAGTTTGCCTCTGCAGTCGTTGTATCCTGGGAGGCTTTCGCTCACGTATTCCAGCATCCGTGTGAAGGCGATAAAAAGCTTCAAGGAAACCGTCCAACGGGCCTCGACAGTTTCTTTTCATCTTCTTCAATTCGTTTTTTCCGGTTCTAAGGTTTAGCCGGTTTTTAGTTGTAATTTGTTATTCCCGTTTAATTTTTCCTCCATGCAAATTGTCTTGTTTTTCCGTCAATATTAATGTAATATTGCTGACACTGTTAACCTTTAATTTACTTTTCTTGAAGTTTAGGGGGCATAAACAGAGGTAGGAATGCTTGAAAAAGTCGAAAGTGAAGCCTGATCTGATATCATATAAACTCACTAACTAGTACATTTTTTTTTTTTTGTGTATTACAGTCCGCACATATCACCTAAATAGGTCAAGTAAAAACTCATCATGGTAACACAAGTGACATAACTTATTCAACGACAACATGTATATATATATATATTTATTATTCCATGCAGAGCTATATGTATATCAAGCAAATCTGAGACTCAGACACTGGGCTTAATGGCAGCACTGTATCCGGTATCAAAGAACTTGTTCCAAATCATAACCCCGCCGTACTTGGCGGAGTTCTTGACCTGTGGAAGCACCTGAGAAGCAAGCACATCGGCCGGCATAAACCCTCCGCTCGGGGCCGCCTCCGGCGCAGCCGGAAGCCCCACAAACACCTGCTTGGCGGCGGTGCCGACCCACTGGTTCCACGCCCCGAGAAGCCCGTCGGTGGACCCGGCGAAGTGGCAGCCGGGGTTGTTGTAGAACTGGACCCACACGAGGTCGAAGAGGCCGGTGTCGATGGCGGCGCTGAGGTGGGCGTCGGGGAACACGCACTGCGGGGCCGCGGCGAGGAGCGGCCTCGTGGGGCGGCCGGCGAGGGAGCGAGCCAGGGCGTCCCAGAACTGGCCGTTCCCGGACTCGATGTCGAAGTCGATGCCGTCGAGGACCGCGTCCCCGAAGGGCCGCGCCGCCGACTGGCCTCCGAGGAAGTTGTTCCAAAGGTAGTCGGCGAATTGGCCGGCGTCGTCGGGTGAGGAGAGAGAGTAGCTCCCGGCCCCTCCACCGAGGGATAGGAGGACCTTGATGCCTTGGCCCTAGTGTCAGTAAAAAAGTAACGTGTAAGACCATTTAAATATGGCTCTGTCGCATCAGCGGTCCGCGGATGATTATCATTTTTGTTAAATTATATATGATATTTGAATCGAGTTCGAAAAAAATCTTTGAAAATCATGGTTTTCGATGTTTACCGTCGACCGAAGTTCGGTTATTTGATTTCGTTATCGAAAATCGGTGAAGTGCAAGCGAAATTTAAAATCAATACTAATAAATTTTCATCACCGTTCTCAATCACAGCCCTTCGTTTCGTAAATAAAATGGAAGCATTGGCCGATGAAATTTTTAAAGCTTTTGTTTTAATTTATTGATGATAAGTTAATGATGATAATTTAGTTTTGATTTTTTTTTTTTAATTATTGTTTACAAATTTCCGTTTCTAATGAATTATTATATTTTCTAAAAACACTTCATTTAGGTCCTCCTAAAATGATCTATTAGCTCTGCCTATAACAGCATACATGATAAGAATATGAACGTCTTAAAAACCGTTATGAAGTTTGGTACTTTATACGCGAATTAACCAGAAGTGCTGACCTGGCAGGCCTTGATTTGGGAGGCAAGGAAGGAGCAGCCAGTTCCGGAGGGGCCGGGGTCGCAGTGGCCGGCGAGGTTGAGGGACGGAGTTTGGCCGCTGCCAAAGTTGTTGAGGAACGCGATGTTCACAAATTGGTAGTTACTTGTGGCGCAAGTTTCTGTCAGAGTGCCTTCGTTACCGTTTTGGCCCCAGTAGATCGCGATTCCGGCGGATTGGGAGGGTTTGAATTGGGAGACAACGGCTAACAAAATGAGAATTGGTGTCATCATCGAAAATGCTTGTTTTTGGATTGCCATGTTTGATAGTGAAAATAATCTTTATAAGAGTTTTGTTTGAGAGTTGAGGATGATGAAATAGAGCTAAGCATATCTGTATTTATAGCCTACAAATTTGCCGTGTGGTGTTAGAATTAAACAAAATAAAAAATAGAAATTGTTTTTTTTTTTTAAGTTTTGAACATTCTTCGTTGAAAAATTATTTTGTGGACTTCCAACCAAGATATTATAGATAAAAGAAAGGCGCAATGATCATTGATTTTTTTTATTATTATACTATTTATATGAATTCCTATTTACTTTAGAACATTTTGGACGTTTAAATCTTACACACGGCAACTTGAAGTTTGTTTTTCTACGACAGTTATTGTTTTCGCCCTCTCTTTTTTTTTTTTTTGCACTTTTTTACTAATTTATTTTATTTTATTTTTGTTCTTTTACTCTATACATTACAAATCAACCCCCTCGAATTTTTTTTGTATATTAGCCCCCCCTAGTTTCGATTTCTAGCTTCGTAACTTTGGTCACAACTTTTATTTTTTTATTTATTTATTTTTTTATGGAACTTTGATCACAACTCAAAATATTAGTTTTTTCTCCCTCTTTATTTTCCTTCTACAGCTGTTTTTGGTATATAGTGAAAATAGTTTAGCGTCAATCAGGGTGTAATTACAAAGCTGTGTTAAAAAGCTTGACTAGTACATTGTTCTGGCATTCTCGTCTGCTTAATATCAACTTAATATCAACACGTCTTTCATTCGTATTATCAATCCATAAATGTTACTCAGCAATTTCTAAGAATATTCAACAAGTGAGATCGGTATACCGAATTGGACACCTAGTACTCTTAAATTGTTCAAAGAATTCAATAGCTATGACCATAAAGTCCAGGTCATGGGAGACTTAGCAAGTCTTGGAAGTCTACGTAGAAACCTTCAACACACGTTCAATGTCGGTGCAGGCCAATTATATAATAAGGGCCAAAAAAAGCCCAAGTGAAAGTAAAATGAAAAAATGACAAATTCTATCACTACCTCATTTAAAGATGATAATTCCTTAAATGTCTCAAATTTTATACCTCATTTGTTTTTATTTTCGAATAATTTTTCCAATATATTAAAAAAAACTTTAAAGTTTAAATTATTAATAAAATTTAAATAAAACTGTAAAAAATATATTAAAAAAAAGTCTAATTAAACTGTAAACATCAAAATAAAACTATAGAAATGAGGTATGTTCATAATAAAACGATGTGTTCTTATAATAAAAATGAAAAAAAAAGTATTCTAAAAAAACGTTTTTGAAATAAGGATAGCTCGAGTAATTTCTAAAGAAAAAAGTTATGCAAGAAAGGAGAGAAAGGAGCAAATCAACAACGTAAAAGAGGGGACAGAGAAAGAAAGGAAAAGAAGAAGAAAATTACACTTTTGAGCGACCAACCAGAGGTTCGATAAACAAATGGAGTTTTTTTTGTCTCAACTTTGGAGAGGCGATTCTTGCATCGTACTCATCATTCTTAGTAGTGTTGTTCTTTTTTATTTGGTCTTTGGATACCTGATTTAGATATTCCACCAATTAGTGTGATTGTTCATCTTTTGTATGGTGTTGTTGAACATCTATATAAGAGATGACTTTGGTGAACTAATTATATAGTTAGCAAAAGATTTCTTAAGCGATCTTCGGGTCCTGTGAGTTTAAGTTGTTTAGGAGTTAAATTTCTTAAAAGATGTGGTTTAGTTAAATAGTCAATTAAATTAAATGAATACGAATAACAATTGTCTAAAACTAGTGAATTAACAGTTTTTTTTATCATATCAAAACAATATCTTACACGCGTAAACTCCTTAAATGCACTTTTATAATGTCAAAAAAATTGGCAACATAAATTTGACTATCTTTGTTATTTTTGATAATCAATTAGTTTTAAGTATTATTTTTCATCCTATATTCACCTTCTAGATATAATAAATTCATTATCCATATTTGATAGGTATAGCTCTTGTAGTTTTCATGTATCTAGTCATACTCTCATGTGTTAAGTAAACGTATAAAACTGTAAATAAGTGATGAAAAATTCATAACAAACTATAGTAAAAAATTCTCTCATTCGGTACTATCTTTTTTTTTTTTTTTTCTTCTCTAACTTCTAGAGTCGTTGTTAACTTGGCTTCGTGGCTTTGGCTGTATTTTATTTCTGTTTGTGCTTTTAGTCATTATTTTTTTTTTTTAAACATGAATAATACCACACAAATTTTATTAATAAACCATCACTTGTAGTGGAGAAAAACCGTAGTTACAATGGATCATGACGAAAGAAGGAATTGAAATGAAGAAAATAAAGAAAAAAAATATGAGCTAGCTATAGATTACACAAATAATTTTTTTATGATATCTATAACCTTTGTTATGTTTTACAATTAAAGATTTTACATTAAAAAGTAAACTAGAAGGATCAATAAAAAAAAGATCGTGACAAGAAAAAATTTAAAAGTCATTGATTGTTTCGGCTCCATTTTTTTGCTAGTTTATTTATGATCAATGCATGTCTTTAAGTTTAAATTAATTTTTTTAATTTAAAAAATAAAACACTTCAAGAAACATTGCAGTGCAGGTGATACCTATACTAGTCGGTAATCTCACGTCACCTCCAAAGTAAAAGTCGTGAGTTCAATCTCACTAACACGGAAGCTGTCTTAACAAAACAAAAAAACATTGTAGTGCGTTTTTAGCATTCGCTGTTGATTTCAATAATATATGTATATATATATATATATAATGTCTATATATCTTTATTGTACCTGTTGGCAAATTATCTTATTAAATAACCGCAATTCATGCTACCCAGTCTTGTAGTTGTAACTTGTATTGTATGTACCTACACTTAACCTTTTTAACTTGCTTATATATCTCTCTCTCAACCATTTCTCAGTGTTTGTATATATATCTCGTCATTGGGCACAAACACTTAAAAACATCGTAAAAGTAAGATCATGCTTCAATGTAAAATAAACTCACTCACTGACAGATTTTTTTTTTGGAGTTACACTCCAAACATGCCACATCAAACAGGTCAACAAAAACCCATATTTAGCGACTTATTCCGCAGCAACATATATATTATATATATATTAATTATTCCATGCACGTGCAGCTATATATATATATATAGGATATCTCAGACACTGGCCTTAATGGCATTACTGTAGCCCTTATCAAAGAGCTTGCTCCAAAGCATAACCCCGCCGTACTTGGAGGACTTCTTGATCTCCGGAAGCACCCGAGAAATAAGGACATCGGTCGGCATAAAACCTCCGCTCGGAGCCGCCCTGGGCGCCGCCGCAAGGCCGATAAACACCTGCTTGGCGACGGTGCCGACCCAGTTGTTCCACGCCCTCAGAAGCGCGTCGATGGTGGCGGGCCCGGCGTAGTGGCAGGCGCGGTTGTTGTAGAACTGGACCCACACGAGGTCGAAGAGCCCGGTGCCGATGGCGGCGCCGAGTGCGGCGTCGGGGAACACGCACTGCGGCGCGGCTGCCAGGAGCGGCGGCCTCGCGGGGCGGGCCTTGAGGGACCGCGCCAGGTCGTCCCAGAAGCGGCCCGTCCCGGACTCGATGTCGAAGTCGATGCCGTCGAGGACCGCGTCCCCGAAGGGCCGCGCCGCCGACTGGCCTCCGAGGAAGTTGTTCCACAGATAGTCTCCGACTCGGCCGGCGTCGGCCGCCGAGGAGAGAGAGTAGCTCCCGACCCCTCCCCCGAGGGATAGGAGGACCTTGATGCCAAGCCCCTAATTTCACAAAAAAAAAAAAGTTCAGTTATTTGGTTTAATTAATTTTGATATTTGGATTGTATTTTGTATATGATATGATATAATTGTTACGCGGTTTAATATTTGAGTACATATAATGTTTAATTAGAGTTTAGAAAAAACATAGCCAAAGTTAAGTTATTTGGTTTCGTTATCGAAAAAGGGTGAAATGCCAGTGAATTACGAAATTATATGGCGATTTTTTTTTTTTTTCAAGTAGTTTCTGTTGAAAACCGAACGTAATAAATTTTCTATCACCTTATTTGACAACCGTAAGTTCTTTTTTTTTTTTTTTAATAAATAAAACGGAAGCATATGCCGACAAAATTTCAAAGCTTGGATCAATTCAATCTCGTTTAATTCTGATAATCTTTTTAGAAATTACCGCTTCTATTCATTGACAGGTTTCTAATGAAATATTTCTTAATTTTTTATTTTTTTTTTTTTTTAAAAAAACAATGAGCACTTAGCTCTGCCTTTAACTGCAAAACTCAGATTTAAAAAAAAAAAAAAAAAAAAAAAAAGAAACCACAAACGTACGTGTGAAAAAGCATATCCATTACACATATAATAAGAGCGAAGCTCGTCCAACTTTTTTTTGTCTGACAGCGACACGTGTCAACTTTTAGATTTTTTTTTCCACCTTTCTCTCTTTTCATGGTTTTTTTTCCCTTCTTTTTGTCTAAAACTAGTATATTAAGAAAGTAGAAGTGCTGACCTGGCAGGCCTTGATGTGGGCGGCAAGGGAGGAGCAGCCGGTTCCGGAGGGGCCGGGGTTGCAGTGGCCGGCGAGGTTGAGGGACGGAGTTCGGCCGCTGCCAAAGGTGTTGAGGAACGCGATGTTCACAAACTTGTAGTTACCTGTGGCGCAAGTTTCTCTCAGAGTGCCTTCGTTGACGCTTTGGCCCCAGTAGATGGCGATTCCCGCGGATTGAGAGGGTTTGAGTTGGGAAATAACGGCTAACAAAATGAGGACAGGTGTCATCACTGAAAATGCTTGCTTTTGGATACCCATGTTTGATAGTTGAAATAGTATCTCTCTAAAGTTGAGGATGTGATGAAGAAGAGCTAAGCATGTGTGTATTTATAGCCTACAAGTCTGGCTTGGGAGGAATAAGAAGACGTGTAGTGTTTTTTTTTTTTTTTTTTTTTTTTTTTTTACTTTTTGAACATTGTTTGTTGAAAAATAATTTTGCGGACTTCATAGAAAGCAATGATTTATGAACATGCTCGCTATAAAGCCTCGCTTCTCCGCAAAAAATGTGTTACACCGCGCGGATTTATGACACTTCCTGCACCGTGGATGCCGACCCGACCTAGTTCAAAAGTTGTATAAAAATCACTGTATAATTCAATTAAGTATATTTATTTAGGGTTCATTAAGTATATTTACATAGTTTCATATTGTTATATAGTCAACGTTTCGTAGGTAAATAGTTAACGTTGACTATATAGCAATCTCAAACGTTTTAATTGACTAATTACCTAATTTTGTGTTTTATTTATTAAATTTATAACTACCTAAGCCATTTGAACTAAGAGATTTGCTATATAGCTAAAATTTTGTAAAATTTAAGTAAATAGTCATAACAGCGACGTGACATCATTCTAGATAGTTTCTAATTTTCAGATTTATCTTTTTATTTCGCGTTAATTTTTGTAAATTGTATAAAGTATTTATATTAATTTGGACTTGTAAATAATATTTTCTGGTCATTTATCAAAAATTTACAAAAATTTGATTAAATGGGAGAATTTAATATTTTGTATGGCTATATATGCCATAGACCCTTTAATTATTAACATTTTGACAAATCTTAACGCATGGTAACTTATTTCTATTTTTTTTTTCAATGATGAATTTTTGTTAAACTCGAACCCGACTTTAACACCTCGTGTAGATAGAACCCTCTTGTTACGACATGAAAGTTTGGTTCTTTCTCTTTCTTTTTTCTTTTTTTACGGCTGTTTTTGGTACGTAGTCGAAATAGTATCTCGACAACCAAAGGTAAAGACAAGCTTCGTTCGATTACGAGCTTGACTTGTGCTTTTTTTTTTTTTTTTTTTTGGCATTCTTGTCTGCTAAGAATCAACATTTGTCTATCATTCTTCGAATCGATCAAAAAATATCACTCAGCAATTTATGAGAGTAGTCAACTGGCGAGAAGAGCAATATATATACCGAATTTGGACACCCACATAACTAGTACTCTTAAATTATTCAAAGAATCCAAGAAATATCAACGACATGTCCAGATCATGGAAGACTTAAAAAACAAGTCTTGGACGAGTTAACACGCTCAAAGACTCTGTACATCTCAGCCTCTGTGCTTTGACTTAGACTTTTGAGGCAGAAAGAAAAAAAAAATCACCAATAATCACCGCATGAGCAACCACCGTCCCTGAAATGGTGGAACCGGTGAGTATCTCTGACGACAATCTCTCACCGGACAATCTTCACCTCGCCGCGATGATTTTCACCGCGTCCTGATGTAATCCAGGGGCAGAACGCGCTAAAGTACCGCGTTTCATCGCACCGCGATGCCCAAAAATACTGTTTTCGTCAATTTCTCGATTTTAAAGTATTTTGACCCTAAGATATCATTTAAAAGTTCAAATACCTCCGAAAATCACCCAAAATCCTATATATACCAATTTAGGTTCTCAAAAACACATCTTTTGTTTTTCTTTTATTTTTGTTAGAGTGTTTGGTTACTATATCATTCTTTTATATATACTATAGCATTCTTTTCTTTTTATATATAATATAGCATTTTTCGTTGGAGTCGACAATTCCGGCTGTGCACTTGAACTCCATTAATAGTTTTTTTTTTCCTTCTTTCCTTCTCTTTACTTTTATTTTGCAAACTCTGAATTATTGTGCATCTCTAGTTTTTATACAGTATGAATTCTATTTTGCTCTCCATATTCATTCCCTTGCTTTCTATAATTCTTCTATGTTTATCTATGATCATGAATTCCATTAGAGGTCAGGTCTTTAGTAGGGTTGCGATGTAGTCGGAAGTATTAATGGTTAAGGGGTTTCACTAGGGTTAGATTATGCTTTAATTGCATTAATATTATGTTTGCTGGACTAAAATTGATCTTAATGCTTTCTTTTACTTGATCACCAATTAGAATTGCATGCTAGGAGTATTAGCTACTCGAGAGAGAGTAAAGACTCGTGCTTTTATTTTAGTCTTCATAATTGATCATAGATTAGTAGAAAACCCAACATGTAATCGTTAGAATTCTTGGGTTTATTGCATGTGATTGTTTTAATAGGATTAGAAGCCGAGATGATAACAATATTCTGTCAATTACATAGGTTTGCTAGAATACTTGAGAGAGGCCAGTGAATAATTTTGATAGAGTGAGATTATCATCCATAGGAGTAGATTTTGTTGTTCAAACCCGAAAACTCGACCTAATTAGTCCCGGTGAAATCGTGACTCGTACTTTCCCTTTATCGAAAAAATCGTTTTAAATTCATTGCTCTTTGTTTTGTTTGTTTTAATTAATTTTTCATTAGTTGTTTAAATCCATTTCTCATTCACATTAAAATCAATCGCGTCAAGTTAAAGAAGTCGCTAAAATAACTAGACCTCGTAAGATCGATACTCGTATTTCGTGTACACTATAACATTTGGGGCAATACGTATGCTTGCGTGTGTGATTTATTTGTAACAATTTGTAGGTTTTGTAAATTTTTGTTAATGTTGTTTGATTATTCTCCAATCAAACAACATTTGCTAGAGTGCCGTATGTTTCTGTAATATATTCACCAAGATTCACAATAATGCATATATATCACCTTCCAATTTTTTTCAAATCTCATGAATGATGGTGGTAGTAAAAACAAAAAAGTAAATCCCTATGTAGTAGAGTATGACAAAGTAAAATACTGTACATTTTCTATGCCTGATCTCGTATGTGGAAGGTGTGCCAACGTATATTAATATTTTTTTTTCTCTTCTAATGCTCGTTTTCCCTGGTTTGGACGGTTTTTCGGTTTTTAGCATTCTCTGTGGTCTGTTGATTTCAATCATTTCATTTTTTTTATTGTACCTGTGGACAAATTATCGTATTGGATAACGGCAATTCATGAACCAAATATGTTACCCAGTCTTGTAGCTGTATGTACCTTTAACGTACTTATATATCTCTCTCTCAACCATTTTTCAGTGTTTGTATATACATCGTCATTGGGCACAATTACAAACACTTAAAAACATCGTAAAAGTAAGATCATGCTTCAATGTAAAATAAACTCACTCACTAATAGATTTTTTTTTTTTTTTTTGGAATTACACTCCAAAACATGTCACATCAAACAGGTAAACTAAAACCCATATTTAACGACTTATTCCACAGCATCATTTATATTAATTATTCCATGCACGTGCAGCTATATGTATATATATATTAATTATTCCATGCACGTGCAGCTATATGTATATATATTAATTATTCCATGCAGGTGCAGCTATATATATAGATATATGTAATGTGGATATCTCAGACACTGGCCTTAATGGCATTACTGTAGCCCTTATCAAAGAGCTTGCTCCAAAGCATAACCCCGCCGTACTTGGAGGACTTCTTGATCTCCGGAAGCACCACAGAAACAAGCACGTTGGGCGGCATAAACCCTCCGCTCGGAGCCGCCCTGGGCGCCGCCGGAAGGCCAATAAACACCTGCTTGGCGGCGGTGCCGACCCACTTCTCCCACGCCCTCAGAAGCGCGTCGGTGGTGGCGGGCCCGGCGTAGTGGCAGGCGCGGTTGTTGTAGAACTGGACCCACACGAAGTCGAAGAGTCCGGTGCCGATGGCGGCGCCGAGTTTGGCGTCGGGGAACACGCACTGCGGCGCGGCTGCCAGGAGCGGCGGCCTCGCGGGGCGGGCCTTGAGGGACCGCGCCAGGGCGCCCCAGAAGCGGTCGGTCCCGGACTCGATGTCGAAGTCGATGCCGTCGAGGACCGCGTCCCCGAAGGGCCGCGCCGCCGACCGGCCTCCGAGGAAGTTGTTCCAAAGGTAGTCTCCGACTCGGCCGGCGTCGGCCGCCGAGGAGAGAGAGTAGCTCCCGATCCCTCCCCCGAGGGATAGGAGGACCTTGATGCCTCGCGCCTGATTTCACACAACAAAAAAAAAAATATATGATATGATACATAATTGGTACGCGGTTTGATTGTAAAATTGGAGTCGCGGCGGCGCGGTAATGATTAACGGTATTTTAGTATTTGAGTACATATAATGTTTAATTAGAGTTTAGAAAAACGTAAAATAAAATAAATAAAAAGTCATGGTTTTTACGATGTACGGATGACCAAAGTGAAGTTATTTGGTTTTAGTTATCGAAAGGGTGAAATCATAGATTTTTTTTTACCTTTCTTTTTTCTTTTTTCCTGCTTTTTTTACTTTTCTAAAATCTCTCTCTCTCTCTCTCTCTCTCTCTCTCTCTCTCTCTCATGCCACGAGCAATGCGCGTTGCTGAAACTAGTATCATAAGAAACAAAAAGTGCTGACCTGGCAGCCCTTGATGTGGGCGGCAAGGAAGGAGCAGCCAGTTCCGGAGGGGCCAGGGTTGCAGTGGCCGGCGAGGTTGAGGGACGGAGTTCGGCCGCTGCCAAAGGTGTTGAGGAACGCGATGTTCACAAACTTGTAGTTACCTGTGGCGCAAGTTTCTCTCAGAGTGCCTTCGTTGCCGCTTTGGCCCCAGTAGATGGCGATTCCCGCGGATTGAGAGGGTTTGAGTTGGGAAATAACGGCTAACAAAATGAGGACAGGTGTCATCACTGAAAATGCTTGTTTTTGGATAGCCATGTTTGATAGTTGAAACAATATCTCTCTAAAGTTGAGGATGATGAAGAAGAGCTAAGCATGTGTGTATTTATAGCCTACAAGTTTGGCTTGGGAATAAGAAGCCATGTTCATGTAGTGTTTTTTTTTTTTTTTTTTTTTGTGTTTTTACTTTTTGAACATTGTTTGTTGAAAAATAATTTTGCGGACTTCATAGAAAGCAATTATTCAAATTTTGCATGTGCCGTAGATACCGCACCTAGCTAATCGGTAGTGGATTTATGGCACTTTCTAGTTTCTGCATTGTGGATGCCAACCCGACCTAGTTCAAAAGTTGTATAAAAACCAATGTAAAACTCAATTTACCAAAATCTGATAGAGAAATACTTTCCGCATGGTATTCGCTGATTTTATATTGTACTTATCAAATTTATAACTAATTAAGCCATTTAAACTAAGAGATTTGCTATATAGTCATAGTGGTGACATGACATAATTCTATATAGTTTCTTAAGGTATTTATGTTAATTTGGGCTTGTAAATGATATTTTCTGGTTATTTAGAATAAAAAAATTACAAAATAATTGGTTAAATGAAAAAAAATAATTAATATTTTATATGGCCGTTATACGCAGTGGACCCTTTAATTATTTGCTATTTGGTCTATAACATTTTGATAAATCTTACGCATGGTAACTTATTATTATTATTTTTTTCTTTAATGATGAATTGTTGTTTTAACTTTTAACTCGAACCCGACTTTAACTCCTCGTGTAGATAGAACCATCTTGTTACGACTTGAAAGTATTTGTTCTCTCTCTTTCTTTTTCCTTTTTTACGGCTGTTTTTGGTACGCAGTCGAAATAGTATCGCGACAACCAAAGGTAAAAACAAGCTTCGTTCGATTACAAGCTTGACTAAAGCATTTTTTTTTTTTTTTTGTCATTCCTGTCCTTAAAATCCACATTTGTCTATCATTCATCGAATCGATCCAAAAATATCACTCAGCAATTTATGAGAGTAGTCAACTGGCGAGAAGAGCAATATACCGAATTGGACACCCACCTAACTAGTACTCATAAATTATTCTAAGAATACAAGAAATACGAACGACATGCCCAGATAATGGAAGACTTAAAAAGCAAGTCTTGGACGAGTTAACACGCTCAAAAGACTCTGTACATCTCAGCCTCCGTGCTTTGACTTAGACTTTTGAGGCAGAAAAAGGAAAAAAAAAATCACCAATAATCACCACAAGAGCAACCACCGTCCCTGAAATGGTGGAACCGGTGAGCGTCTCTGACGACAATCTCTCGCCGGAGAATCTTCGACGCGAGCTTGAGCGCCACGTGGCAGTCCCCGCAGACGCGGAGGTTCTTGGTGATCCTCACCGGAGCTCCGGCGGGGGAGTTGATGACCGCGAACACCACGGCGAGCTTCTCGCTGTGGACCGCCAGGTGGCACTCCTTGTCCTCTTCCTCGAGGTCGTGCAGCGCCGAGTCCGTCTCGGGGACGTAGCCCATCTCCCTCATCTTCCCGACCAGCACCGCCAGCTCAGCGTGGATCCGGTCCGACTGAGGGTGGGCCCGGTCTCCCGCGAGGAACGTGTGGACGTGGCCGTCGAGCTCCACGTTGCTCACCCCGGGAGTCTTCTTGATTCCCCGCCTCGTCATCGCTGACCTCACCGCCTCCACGTCTCGCCACCTCTCGGCTTTTGCGTAAATGTTCGACAACAGGACATAATACCCCGCCTGTGCCAATGACGGAGCCAGAAAAAAAAAAATTATAACGAAATTCAACGCCCGATTAAACAACTTAAATAACATGTTAATTCTACATGGAAAAAACTACATATCAATATAAAAAGACATTAAACATGAGTTATGGAAGGGGTCCATTAACTAAATAATCACATTTATAGTTTGACATTGCTAAATAACCAACGTTTTGTAAATTTTAGATAAATAGCTCATTTCATATATTTACAGACGTAAATCTTAAGTAAATAGTCACTTCCATTTATTATGCCACGTCATTTTTATGGCTATTTATCTAAGATTTATGAAACGTTGGCTATATAGCAACTCCATACGTTTTAGTCGGCTATTTACCTAATTTATCTAGAGAGTATAATTTTGTTTTAAATCAGCCTTTCTAAATTTATGAACAAGTTTTTTAACTTTGTTTTTACAAGTAAAATTTCTTAAGACTATGTTAATCTCTATATTAAAATGACTCGAATGTTACAAAATCAATACCTTAAAGATTATTTGAAGTCTAAAATACCATTGGACTACTTACCTAAAAGGGCTACAAATGAAAAATTATGAACTTTTTTATATAAAAAGGTAAATATGAATGATTTAAGAGTGGTTAGTATTAATAATTCAAGGGCCAACCTGCTCGGGGACCATCTCGAACAGCTTGTCGGCCGCGACGAGCCCGATTTCGACGTCAGCGTGGACCCGGCAGGCGCTGAGCAGCGCACCCCAGACGCGCTCGTTGGGCTCGAGCGGCATCGACTTGACGAGCCCATAGGCCTCGGCGACCATCCCGCCCCGGCCCAAGAGATCGACCACGCACGAGTAGTGCTCGATCCGCGGCACAATCCCATACTCGTCCCTCATCGACCCGAACAAGCGTTTCCCCTCGTCCACCAGCCCCGCGTGGCTGCAGGCCGAGATCGCCGCCACGAACGCGATCGAGTCCGGCGCGGGGCCCGAGGCCCGCATCTCGGCGAAAAGCCCCATCGCGTCCCGCCCCAGCCCGCTCCTCCCGTAGGCCGAGATGAGCGAGGTCCACGACACCACGTCGCGCGCCGCCATGCGCCCGAACGCGGCCCGCGCCTCCTCGAGGGCCCCGCACTTCGCGTACATGTCCACCAGGGCGTTTTCGACCGGGAGGCTTGGCCGGAACCTCTTCCTCTCGACGAGGTCGTGGATTCGTTTTCCGAGGTGGAGAGCCGAGAGGTCTCCGACGGCCGGGAGAACGCTGGCGACTGTCACCGGGTCGGGTTCGGGCCCGCCTCGCTCCATCTCGAGGAAGAGCTCGACGGCCTCGCGGGGCATCGAGTTGTTCACGTACGCGGAGATCATCACGTTCCACGAGATCAGGCTCTTATGGGCCGACTTTGCAAAGAGGACTTCTTTCAGGAACACGATGTTCTCCGGCGAGGTGTTGGTCACCGCCGGCGACAGGCTGGCCATCGTCCCGGCGTTCGGTTTCGCGCCCAGAGAAGCCATTTCTCGGCAGATTTCGAGGGCGTCGTCGAACCGGGAGTTCTGGGCGTACCCGGCGACCATGGAGTTCCACGTCACCACGTCCCTCCTCGGCATTTCGTCGAGCACTTGGCGAGCCTCGGTCAACCGGTCGGACTTTCCGTACATGGCGATCAGCCCGTTTCCGACGAAGAGACAAGTTTCGTGGCCGACCTTCACGACGGAGCAATGGATCTGAGATCCGACCCGGAAGTTCTGTGACGCCGAGCAAGCTTTTAACACGCACGGGTATGTGTAGTTGTCGGGTACGAATCCGTGGCCGGACATGGATTTGAAAACAAGGAGTCCTTCGTGGTAGAGATTGTTGTTAACGTAGCTTCTTATCATGACGTTGAAGAAGACCACATTCTTCTCGGGACTTTCGTCGAACAGATGGCGGGTGATTTCGGTTTCTCCGCGGAGGGCGTAAGCTCTCATGAGTTTGATGCCGAGCGATGGGTTCGAGCGAAGATGGTGATCGATGACGAACCTGGAATGAATCTTCTTCAGCGTTTTGATATCTGGGCATTGGTCCAACGCTCTGCTCAACACTTCTTGTGCTTGAGTTGGGTTCTCAGGGACAAGTTCAGGTCTTCGAATCGACGAAACTAAAACCTCGACGTTGTTGGTCGTCTTAAAATGGCGGGAACGACGAACAACGCTTCTCATCAATACGTTGTTATGTTTCTGACTCGGTCACGCAACTACATACAAAACAAAAATAATAATAATAATTGGGAACCATTTTCTCCTCCAAAAAAAGCTAGCGACTAAAATGCCAGGGAAAAAAAAACTAGGGACCAAATAAGGTAAAAAGCCATTATATTAGAAGTAGTTTTGAATGAAATACATAATGCAACAATAAGCCTTCGGTTCCTTTTAATAAAATACTTGGTAGAAAAGCTAACCAAACGCCCGTTTACACTGAGGTATAAAGAAGTGCTTTGAACTTTGATACTGATTTTACATTGGGGTATAAAAAAATTACATATGAAAGTTCGAGAACATGTACAAAAAAAAATTTAAAAACAAAAGTTAGATCAAATACTTTCGGTTCAATCTGGAGTTAGGAAAATTGCCTGCAGGTGACTAAATTTATTATGGGCTGCCAAGACAAGTTTATAAACCCCAAAACTGATTGTGCCTATATTTTTTACCAGTCATCTTGAAACAGTGCTTTGGAAACAGAACGTGATGACTTATCATCGCCGAAGTGTTGGTCGTCGCTGTCGTATCTGTGCGATCGTCTGTTTTTGGACATTGGAGTCTCACATACTGTTTCCGCTGCGCGTTTCTTCTTTTTCGGCCTTTTTCCATGAGGATCCGATTTCGGCTTCGTTGGCTTGGGCTGCTGCTTCGGAGCCCAAACTCTCTGTAAATCGGGAACCCAACTCGTGAACGACGTGAACCTCCGAGCCCTTTCTCTCCGCGCCTTGGCCTCAGTTAGCTTCCGAGCATGTTCTCCGTGCGTGCTATCACCGGTTTCAAGCGAATGGAGAGACTCTTCCGCTGAAACCCGTTCGCTGCTTCTAAACTCGTCCAATTCATCTCCGTCGGGTTTTTCTCTCGGTGGTGGATTGCTATCCTCACTATTATTGAATATGTTTGCCGGGAGTTCTTCCTCTTCAGCAAAGGGCAACAAATCCATTTTCTTATAGATTTTGTTGACAACACCGTCAAGAGTGAGACCGTACCTGAAAATTCGAACAGTTCACATTTAGTCTCTCCATCAAATTATTCAACGCAAACACAGCATTCACTACTATGGAGACAGTCCAAGCATTGGCGGAATCAATTAAGGACCTATGTCCCGTCCTAAACTTTTGTTAACTAAAATTTTACCCCTAATTTTTACCAATTTTTAGCCTTATACAATTTTTTTATATACGGCCCCCGAATAATTTTTTTCTTACACACCCCTAAAAAATTTAGAATGTTTTATTTTTTATCAAGACTTACTAGTCACAAAATATACATATTTGATGAAGCTAAAGAAATTATAATACATTATGTTTTAGGCTTCTTATTACTTATAAGCAAAAAAGCAGGAACATGGTATAGTACCTGGCTTTTATGATCTTTCCCACATAATTATCCACACTCCAATCACCGAAAAACCCTCCCTCGAGATGGCACTGAATAGTCTCTAAAAGCAAGCATATCTGCTTCACAAACTTCTGTTTCATGGGCTCCCCGATGCTCCCTCCGATCTCTGATTGTAGTATTTCCATCCGAAACAAGATTTGCAATTCGTATCTAATGCGCATTAAGGAAAATGCGAAGAAAAAAAAATCCCATTTTAAACACTGTATTAGTATATTAATAAAGAGGAAAATTCGGAAGGAAAAAAATAAGGATACCCTTTAACGATCTTCTCGGCGGAAGATTCTTGGGACGGCATATCAGAACTTTTTCCCTTTGCAGTTAAGTCCTTGGGATCCCTGAGTAGTAGTCGTACCAGTTCAGCCCCGTGAGAATCACCTATGGAGTCTTGAGATTTTGGCTCAGGCATCTGAGACTCTGAATTACGTATCTCTTGTTTTCTATTCAACCAATGTATGGATGAATTGACTAATCGTTGTGCCAACGCCCCGAGATCCACCGCTTCCGATTCAAGCCCTTGCTGGATCTTATTTGACAGACTACCAAAAAAATCATCTGGAGATTCTAACTGAAGGTCGACGGTCTCTGAGTCCCGAACCCTGCAAGCTTCTGCTTCCTGAATTCTGGAAGCCGCCAATAAAGAATACTCTCCGGCGGAGGCCGATGAAGTCGGCTTTTCACTCTCTTGATTTGACTCGGTCAACCTCTCCTCCACGTCTCCCTGAATTTCCTGCTGTGACGGCTCAGATTTTTCTTCTAAAACTGTGCTTTCGTACCCAGATTTCTTAGTTTGCTTCATCCAACATTTCAGAAATCTGAGTCTTTTTTGGTCACTGCATCGCTTGGAAAAGTAGATTTCTTCCAATTTTTGCTCAGAAGATTCAAACGCCACCGCACAGAATCCATCCCATGTCTGGTCTTGTAGAAATTTCGCGTTCTTTTTATTCATCGACTTTCTCCCTTCCTTTTCAGAGCACTCAGCTGATATTGATATCGCACCACTGACCTTTGTACTAAAATTAGACAGATCAGCATCGGTGAGAAATAGAAGTGCTGTAGAAACTGTAAATGGCTTAAGGATCCCGATAAGAGAATTTCCATTAGGATTCGAAATAGTTGTGGTTGCGCAATAACCTTCCCTGTAGAGAAAAGTCAAGAGAATCTGCCAGATGGGAGCAGAAGATTTTCTGGGAGCAGAGCCAGACAACATTTTGAGAACCTTGTCCGCAAAGAATCCATCGCAACTTTTCTTATGGTCTTTCACAGGTTTCAGCGAAACTTCTCGGACGAGTATAGGATCTGATAGATTACACTTGAACTTTCTGAACTCGCTGTTCTTGTGCAAAGCCTTTACTTTATATTTGTTCATTCCATCCCCAAAACAGGTGAACAACTTTGTCTTCCATTCAATCCCTATCTTCCTTGAATTCGCCACTTCTGGGACATTAACATTGCTATCACGAGACCGATTTCTGGGGTGAAATTTCATATCGACCAGCTCAAGACTAGAACACTTGCATTCTAAAGGCTTCTGAGATACATCTACTATCTCAAGACTCAGCTGCGCTTGAACCTTCTTTGAAGAACCATCACAGCTAAAACTGTTAGGGGAAATCCCAATCGTCGGATAAATCAAACCGAAAGGGATTAGTGCCGAGCCAAGGACTATCGAATCCGTTGTACAAAAACCCCATCCCAAATTCTTAATCCCACTCATAAAAAACTCAAACCCTGATTCCAATTCAACAGTCGTCTCGCTCCTAACATTGATCCAGCTCAGTTGAATATCCCTACTGGAAAAGGCATCATTCACATTCGCAAATAAACCCCTAAACTTCTCCCGAAAAGCACAAACATTTGCAAAGCACTGATCTTCGATTCCGACATTCAATAATTTCGCCAGAGACTTCAATTCGCTAGGAACGGGCGAGAACAGTAAGATCAAATTAGACCTAACCGCGACTGAATCAAATTTCAAAGACGTACCAGTCGTTGATTCATCAATTAGCGGGTCCCAAGCGTAGTCGTGCACTAGTTGCCGCATCGCCGCGGCGACGTACGAACCCGAAGGATAATGATTCTCCGACGATCCATCGCCGCCAAGGATCTGCGAAGCGAGAGATTCTAGGGCTCGAGCGAGAGATTCGAGAGCTGGAATCGGGCGGTCGAAGGAGAGGGAAATCGACGAATTCGGAAAGAGAGTTTGGATCTTGGAGGATGAGAATAGAGGCGAGAGAGATGAAAAGAAGAACCTGAAGGCAAATAGAGAGGAAGAGAGTTGAGGGAAAGAGAGTATGGATTTCACTGAGCAGAGAAGTGAAGAGAGGAATCGATCGGGAGGCTTTTGGAGGGAAATCAGAGGGTTGAGATCGATCAGAAGAACTACGCGCTGCGTTTTGGCGTAGTTTAAGAACGGTTCGTCTGTGTTTGGGCTGTGAATCTCCATCTTAGAAAGAGAAAGAGAGAGAGAGCGATGGATGAAATTTTGAAGAAGAGAAATGGAAGAGAGAGATAATTCGAACGACGCCGTTTTTGGAGGGGAAATTGGAAATTGGGCGGGAATTTGTTTCAGGGATGCGCGGATTAGAGTAGCGGATGCGATGTGGGCCGGGTTAGCTGGAATGGAGCAAAATGCCTATATCTTCACCATTGAAATTATATTTAAAATACCTCGCGCTTTAAATATCCATATAAAATGTCATTGAGATTATACTCAATGCCTAGTAAATAAATATAAATTTGAGTTTAATTTCGAGAATATTATTCTGAAGTAACTAATTTTCAGGCGAAGTCAAAGACTTTAAATAAAAGGTACAATAATAAATGGGCAACATGGAGCGAGTATTCTTATACTATAAATGAGAATATCTATATAATATAATAAGCCACAATGAAAAATTACTATTCATAGACTATTCATTTTATTCTTAACCAATAATATCACACCACCTCATCTCTCTCTCTCTCATGAGATTAATTTTGGACAGTTTTTCTCTTTCTCTCTCTCCCCGTTTCATTTTAATGAGATTAATTTTAAACAGTTTTTTTTCTTAATGAGATTAATTTTGGACAATTTTTTCATTTTTATTAATACACTTGATATTCACTTGAAACGGAAATATATTTGTGGGAAAAAAAAACATGTATTTTCTTCGATAAATCAGAACGATGAATTAGCGTCTCACTTATTCCGTTTTCTTTTTCTTGTTTTCTGTTTGGCTCTTTAGAAATTAATTAGGTTTGTTTATCTTTGTCGATACTTTAGAAAAACATATATCTATATAAAATCTCATCGATGCGATGTGGGCCGGACTAGCTGGAATGGAGCAAAATGCCAATATCTTCACCGTTGAAATCATCTTTAAAATACCTCACGATTTATATATCTATATAAAATGTCATCGAGATTATAATGAATGCCTAGTAAATAAATCTAAATTTGAGTTTAATTTCGAGAATATTGTCTTCCTTCTAAAGTCTAATAAGGAACTAATTTTCAGGCGAAGGCAATGATTTTAAATAAAAGGTAAAATAATAAAGTCTAACTGAAACCGAGCTAGTTTGATCATTCACTTTGGAGTTCTAGGAATTTTCGACCATACGCGTTTTTTCATTTTGTGTCACGGATATTGCGTCAAAATTACGTGAAAATTTTCATATCGTTGCATCCATTAATGTTGTTTAGCCCATGATATAAAACACAAAAAATTGTCATTTACGTCACAATTTCCGTCGTATTTTCGGTCGCGTCGCCCAAAAGCCGATCAAACTAGTGCAGATTCAATAATATTTCGGGAAATTGTTTGGAAATTGCATGGAAATTGTGTTTATATGTGTTTTTCAGCATATAAATTATGATTTTTAAGTTTTTTTTTCATTGGATGTTGTTTGTACTTGTTTCATAGTGAAAATATTATTGTTTTAATATTTTTAGAGAGGTTAAAAATTTTAAATTGATGTAAAAAATGTTAGGAAATTGTAGTTATATATATATATATATATATATATATATATATATATATATGTGTGTGTGTGTGTGTGTGTGTGTGTGTGTGTGTGTGTGCGTATTTATAAACAAGTATTTGAAAATATGAAAAATGATACCTTGTTCATGAATTTCATATCTGGAGTAGTACATGAAACTATGATGTTCTTAGAACATATTATGTGTGTTTGTGTTTGATACCTTGTTTTTATATTATGATATGCATTTTTCAACTTATTATTTGTGTTTATTATATGTATCCGACTTTCAAGTTTGAACTTATTATGGATGTGTATTATGTGTGTTTGTAATTGAAACTTATTATGTATGTTTAGAACTTTTTATATGTGTATGAAACTTATTTTTAATATTTGACATTGTGCAACATTATTTTATCGCAATTTTCGTCGATATAATTTTTTAAAAAAATTTTCACATTACTTTTATCACAATTTCTATCGACCATCGCAATTTTCATTTTTTGGATCATAGACACAAAATCGGCAACCGATATTTCAAACTTCGATCAAAATGAGCATTGAGTTGCTCTACATGAGCTCAATGGGCTTTCCACTCCAATCACTGTTCAATCTTGGATTCAAAGCAGGTTGCCCAAATAATAAAAAAAAATGAGGGACATAATAAAAATATGTAACGGGATAAGGGTGAAGACATGTTCTGTTGACTGTCGGTGATTGAAGGTTTTATCGTAATATTATTATAAACGGAGACTTGAGACGACCGTTGACTTTTAACAAGGTGATAACTAACAGTTGGCTACTCAAGCGCTAGTGCTCTTGAAGACTTTGAGTCGGTAGCAAAATTAGACAGCTAATTTGAAGGCTGTAAGAGATATATAGATTAAACGCAAGATAAAAAAAAAAAAAAAAATTTATTAGTATTATCCATGCGGAAAATAAGAGAACTGCAGTGGAAAATATTAAAGTAAATAATAGAGAAAATCCAGATATTCAGTTTTTCATATTTCCGTATTTCGAACATCAAAATATGTGAAAATACACTTGTTCTTATGTTCAGAGAGAGAGGTTATAAGGTATTAAATTAAAAAAAGAAAGCACTACAAATAATTTAAGAAAATAAAATAACAATTAATATACACAACTCCAAAAAAAATCCTCATTACAAAAAAAATAACCAAATATTTTTTTTAATTAAAGAGAGATCCGCTATCTAATCATTTTTAAGTTTAAGTTTGGTAAAATAGCTCAATTTTTCAAAATTAAGATAAAATAGCCCAAATTTTAATAAACTCTAAAAACACCCTCACAGACACTCAAATTCTCAGCGTTTCTCAACCTAAACCCTAAAAAACCTAAGACACACCATTCCCAGCGAGCCTCACCTCCGCCGCGATAGCCCTCTCGAGACTCGCTTCGCCGCCGTTGGAGGAGGACAGCTTCGCCGCCGCGAGCTCGTCCCTGAGCTCCGTACATCTATGCGATTCCCCGGCGACGAGTATTCTAACCACGACGTAGGTCCTGGATCACTCTTCGTTCTCAGCCTCGACGATCAGCGGATCTTCGATGCATTTGAAAACGTCGATCTCCGATGTGGTCGTCGCTCTTGATTACGTTAATATCCAATGTAGTAGACGCAGCTTGGAATCGCCAATCAAGACCGGAGAAAAGAATTCCTAGGGTCGGGGCTTGTCGGCGTCGATCTTTTTCTTCTTCATCTTTTTCCGATTTCGGTTTTGAGTGTTTTTGTTATCGAACAGTGGATTGAAATTTTTTAAACCGGGATTAAATATATTTTGACACCTTATTGCCTTCTCGTTGCGAAAGCTAGGGTGTTTTTGTTTCTGCTAAGTGGATTAAATTTTTTGAAATTATGCACCTTGACTTGAATCATGCAACTTGTTTGTGTGTTTTTTAAACTATTAAAAAATTGAAAGCATGATTAAATTTGTTGACTAGTTTTGACGATGGAACTAGTTTTGAAATAGTTCCATCGTCAAAGCTAGGTAATAAATTTTCAAAAAATTTAATCATGTTTTTAATTTTGTCAATCCAATTTTAGACACACGAAAAAATTTCCATGATACCAGTCAAGGTACATGATTTAAAAAAATTTACCCTCTTTCAGCTTAATGTCCTTGTATTAAATAACGTAATCTTAGTCAATAGTACCACATGAGCTTGCACTGCTAATATACCATATTATGTAATCTTGGTAAATAGTGCCACTTTTCCAAGAAAAAATATTATGATATTTCTCTTTCTCTCTCAATTTATTCCTAAATTGTATCAAATCAACTATCATAATATGACCAAAAGGAAAAATCTTGGTGCCCTTGCCACAACAACCACGCCAATCCGCTGTCAAATTACTTCAATCATTTTCAGATATACTGAGTCACAAACTCAATGATCACAACTATCAATAATGCTCAAAATCTGTTATCATATACATTTATTGAAGAAGCAAAATAGAGGTTTTCGGAAGAGAAAGGAATAGAAAAAATTCAACCCACACACTTAGTGTACTCGAAATTCCCCCTCTTGAGATTTCAACCTCCCCTTCTGCCTGAAATGTGTGCTGCTCTTCGATGGATTGAAGCCAAAAGAGCGAACAAACTCCAGAGCACATAGCTCCAGGTCTTTTCCCAACGCAGCTAGTAATTCACCTTCGAAGGACCACCTCCTCTTCTGCACCATCCTTGAAGACCGCTGCAGTACCGATATCGGTTGTTGTTCCCTCCTTGAAGACCGCCGCGGTATCGGTTGCTGTACCAAGCCCCTCTGCGATCCCGTTCCAAGAGTCGAAGTTGACGCTTTGCAATCCCAATTGCATACATGATCCATAAAGTATCCTGAAACCAAAAACAAAAAAAATACTTAAAAACCAAGGCTTATGGAAGAAAAATGACAATATTAAGATTCAAGACAGACCTCTTACCATGCCCTGAAGCCTGCGAAGCCAACTCGTCGATTCTATGATGTGTTCTTGCGAACCCAGAGCTTCGTCTGAAACTGATTTCATACGTCCCTCAATGGCCATACTTCTACGACTACAAAGAACACGGTTTTTAATTTCAACTACTAGGAGATTCAGAGAGAGAGATTGAAAGAGGAAGAAAGTGAAAGAAAATACAAGATATTTCACCTGTTTTATCAGAGGTAGGAAAAATTAAATTCAAGAAATCATTTTATGTAATGCATAAATCTTACTGGTTATAAAGTCTCATATTCAGTATAGTGGTTTCCTAATCTTAGACCCAATTCTCACTTACTACGATCAACTCTTATACACATAACATTTCTATATGGGAATTATACATATCATTTGGAACCAGTATTTAAGTTGGTTGAACTTGTGAAAATGTAGAAGGGATTTTATGAAATATACCTCTCGATTTCTTGTATGAGGAAGATACAAGAGTTGGTCGAATTCAACTGCGCAAGAGAGATTTAGAATATGGAAGTAAGCAAATAGAGCTGCGACATAGTATATGTGGAAGAGTTATCCTATAAATTGAAGAGACAATATGTTAATTAATGGAATATTTAAACACGATCGATCATAATTTTTTATATTACTAGAATGAATAGAACACATGCCATGAACCTCTTAATATGTTGTGTGGAATTCATCACCGTATGTTTCTTTTCCTATGTGGGATTTTTTATGAATCTAATACTTTTTTTTTTCGAAAAAAACGACATAGATTCTTATATACATATTTAAAATTTGTTCATCGGGTTTTATTTGACAATGATGTTTCAAAAATTTAACCAAAGTTCTTGTTATGTCGTTATTTTTCACAACTGAAAAATGACACTCCTAATAAAAAAAAACGACAAGCAAACGACTCTGAAGATTGAGCCGCAATACGGCTCAGGAAGCTGAGCCACAAATAGCTCTAAAGGCAGAGCCTCTAACGGCTCTGAGCCCCAAACGTTCCCACAAGCGACTCTGAAGTCTGAGCCGCAAAACGGCTCTGGAGGCTGAAGCCACAAATGGCTATGAAGGCAGAGCCTCTAATGGCTCTGAGCCCCAAACGTTCCCACAATCGACTCTGAAAGCTGAGCTGCAAAACGGCTCTGGAGGCTGAGTCACAAATAGCTCTGAAGGTAGAGCCTCTAACGGCTCTAAACCCCAAACGTTCACACAAGCGACTCTGAAGGCTGAGCCACAAATGACTCTGAAGGCAGAGCCTCTAACGGCTCTGAGCCCCTAATGTTCCCACAGTGTGAAGCCACCATTTGAGACAAGTCAAAAATCAAATCTCCCTATAAATACCATCCATTATGTAGAAGAAAGAAAAAATTCATTCTAAGAGAAGAAAAATACTACAACTTCTCTCTCTAACTTCTTTCTCTCTTTCTCTCTCTAAAAATTTCTCGTTGTCATTGTTAGACTTGAAACAAATGTCTCGTATTTCAAAGGTAATATGTCACAAATAGCGTGTATGTAGTCCCTCTCACTCAAATAGAAGATATTCTCAAGAATTCATTCATTTTCTAGCTGAAACATTCAACTCCAATTTGATTGAGATTGCATTGTTGAAGGCCATCAGAATTACCCTAAATAAAGGCTCCATAATTAAAAAAAATTACCTTAAATACCTCAATATAAATCTATTTTATTCTAGTACCAGGAATTTGTTTCTTATTCTTCCAATGCCTCATTTATATTCAAGAATACCCTACTTTACAGTTTTTTTTTTCCTCCAATTTATACTCATTTCAAATGTGGCAATTACGATAGCCACCTTATTATGAGAATACATTATTAATTTCAAGAAAACCTCAGTTTACAGTTTTTTTTTCCTTGTTTCAAATTATTTTACCATGTTCAAAATAAATAAAAACGTAATTAGAGTTTAAAAGAAAAACATACGTAAAAAAACATAGAAAAATGTGATTCTATTGTAAAGAGAAAAAAAAAATCAAAAGAGGTACGAAATATTTTTTTATTTTCATGTGTTATTTTCATTTTTGTAATTAGTCTTAATATTTTTTTAAAAAAAACTTATATTTGTCTCTCGTTCAAGAGTCTTAATTTAGTCGAGCCGCTGCCTCTTGTTTGGATGAGAGTGAAATTTCTTTCGTAATAATGCGTGTGAGAAATCTCTTAAACAAATACATACGGGTATTACCTCAAAAAAAAAAATTACATATGATATTTACTATTTACTATTTATAGCATTCCACATAAAGATAAAGCCAGCTCAGCAGCTCTTTACAACTCAGCAACTGCCACGTACAGAACACATCTAGTACACAGAAACCTTCCCTTCCCAATCTACAACTTACAGAATCAAATCATTACGCGCGTCACTACAATTCCTACCAAATTCAAAGCCCAAAATAGATAGAAAGAAGAAAAAGAAGTTAAAAGAGTCTCGCGGTGACTGTTTCTTACTTATATATCAAACGATTTTTATCACCAAACCCTAATTTCCCAAATTCAGTCTGAACCTGGCAATTTCACTTCGAAGTATGTCAGCGATTTGTTTCTCCAAATTCACGCCGTCTTCGATTCCTTCCACGACCCCCGGATTTCTGACCCTGCATCCTTCTTTCCCGAGAAAGTTCGTTCATTTTCCGAGAAAGTTTCGCTCTTTAATCTGCTCGAACTCTTCGTCGTCTTCATCGTCGTCGGCGGAGGTCTCGAATCCGGACGAGGAGTGGCTGAAGAAGCTTCCGGAGAAGAATAAACCTCTATACTCCCACAGTCTTCCTTGTATCGAGGCTTGGCTGAGAAGTCTAGGATTTTACCAGAGCCACGAAGATAGAGCTGTTTGGCTCGTCGAGAAGCCCGATTGGCACGCTCGGCTCTCGCTCGATGTTACCGATTTGTACATAAGGTTTTAACATTCATGCGCTCTATTTTCCAATTTGTCAAGTTTCTGTAGTTAGGAATTCGAAGTTTGTCCTTTCGAAAGTTGAACAGATTGAATTGAGTTAGGATTAAGAGCGCTTAGTTTCTTTAGACTTACAAATTCAGCTAAATTTATTGTTTTTCACAAGTCTAATCAGAGTAGCAATAAAGTAGCACGTAGTTGAACTGACCAGAAACAATGGAGACTATAGCTTCAGTTTAATGACTAGAATTGAAGTATGTCTCATCACTCCCCCAATTTCTTGAAAATTTATAGAAGATTTTGTATAACACTTGTTGGCTTAAGGTTATGAAAAATGGAAAATGAAAAAGCTTGTAGTGTGTGTGAAGGTAAGTGGAGCTCAAGTTCTTGTTCCCCGACTATTCCTCTTCCATTTCATTCTACTGGTTTCGCGTTCTAAAAATTTGCACTTTGTGTTGCAGGTACGTAAAGACTGGACCGGGAAATCTCGAGAAGGATGTCGAAAGGAGATTCAGTTACGCACTAAGTAGAGACGACATTGAGAACGCAGTGCTCGGAGGGCCTTAATTGTATACACGGTCCCGATTTCACTACGATTTTCTCAACCAAATTTAGTTTTCATAGAAGTTAGTTGTGAATAAACAGCTTTCTCCGATTGTAACCATATAATACTCGTTATCAGTTCTATTCGATTTTCATTCCCCATGCATTCCCATATTTAAAACTGGGAGCCATTCTCTCACTACATTAGCATAATAGAGGATTCTGTTTATAGATGCTTCCTTCTAAATAAGGAATTGATCATATTCTAATAGATCGGAGAGTATCAACTGACTGGAAATTACTCTTCCCAGTCTTTCGCTCGTCATAAGAATGGTTTTTGTACAACTTCTTGTCTTCTCGTGCGAGATCAAGTAGGTCGATGAAGAAGCTGATTATATGGTCAATGTGATTCGGAAGACTGTGAGTGAGACCAGTATTCCTGGACCAGCTTCCCGAAAAGTGAGTCTTCTCTCTTCATCAACTCCATGGGCTCATCGTACTCAACTATTCGACCTGAAACAATAAAAGAAAAAGAAAATTGAAACATCTCGGATCGAATTTTTAAGTCTTGCTCAACGGTAATGAAGTACTTTGAGCAATAGGTATAGAGATAAACTTACCGTCGCTCATTGCAAGAACCATTGTGCAATCCATCACAGTTGGTATCCTGTGAGCGACAGTGATCACAGTACAGTCTGCAAACTCGGTTCTGATGGTTTTCTGCAGAATCGTATCGGTCGCGTTGTCAATTGAAGCCGTTGCTTCGTCAAGCACCAATACCCGGCTTCGCCTCAGAAGTGCTCGTCCCAGACAGAACAGTTGTCTCTGTCCCATGCTCCAATTCGATCCATCATCAACAACTGAACCACAGAAAATTAGTTACCAAGAAGAGATTGAGTTTAGTTTTTTTTTTTTTTTTTTTTTTTTCTTCTGGGAGTTACTACAATTCGTTAGATGTCAATGGCATTACCTAAAGAGTCCAAGCCACCTTCTTTCTCTTGGACAACTTCTCTGAGCTGACACTTTCCAAGCACCTTAAAAATAGTTGTAAAAACAAAATACAGAAGTAAGCATTCAAATAATCCTTGTTAAAATCAAGTACTAATCATAAAAGGGAAATTAATTACCTCCCATATTTTTTGGTCAGAGTGTTGAGATAATGGATCCAGATTGTATCTCACAGTCCCATTGAAAAGAGTGGGATCTTGAGGTATCACTCCGAATCTCGATCTGAGATCATGAAGTCCGATCGTCGAGATGTCGATCCCATCCACGATGATCTTCCCTCCGGTTGGCTCGACCAGACGAAACAAAGCCCCGATCAAAGTCGTCTTTCCACTTCCGGTCCGACCCACGATTCCGATCTTATGTCCTCCTTCAAACGTACAACTGATGCCCCGAAGAACAAGCGGTGCATTCTCTCTGTATCGTATCTGCGTATTATTTATCATAATATAGTCAGTGCAACAACTCTCATTTTTTAAATTATATATGTTTATTTTTATAGCTTTTTCTCACCTGCAAATCGCGTATCTCCACTTTCCCGACACTTGGCCAGTTGGGCGGGGGGCGATTTTCTTCAATCACTTCGGGCGCTTCGCTGGGAATGTACATGTATTGATTAAGCCTCTCTACTGAAATGATGTAATTGGCAATAGTGCATTGGTTCTGAATGGAAAACACCAGTGACATGTTCAGTGACAGCCCATAAGAAAGTGCCATCCCAATAAACCCTGCACAACCAAACCACAGAGTAGTTTTCGTTTAGTGTTGAAGCGTTTCACATTATAGTAAGGATGTAAATGAATGAAACAGTTGAAACGCTAACTAACCCGAGCTAAAGGTATCGGGAGGAAGAAGGACCATGCACAGCGCTGCGGAGGCAAGGACCGCCGCGCTGAGCGTTTCTAGCCGTTGGATCAACCATTCGTTCGCCGCGAAGTTGTGGAAAAACGGGCTTGCGTTCACATCAACGAGGTCAAGATTCTTCGCGAAGAACCGGTCTTCTTCCCCGAAGGCTCTGATCGTCACCGCTCCGGCCACTGACTCGGAGAGATGGTTTGCAACCAGGGATTTCGTGGTCCCGTTGATCCTCATCAGCTCTTTCGCAGTCGAAAAGTAATACCTCTGTCGATCCGAAAGTACAATTTTTTTGAGAACCAGAAACATAAAAGAGAAGAGTTTGTAGTTCAGAAACAATAAGGGCTTACCTGAAGCTTAAAGGCGATAAAAACCGTCGGTATCGAAACGAACAAGACTTGCCATGTGATCACAGCCAACACTCCAAGATTTGCCACGCAATTCATAGACGCTGCAACGGCAAACATCAGGCTGAATGGAACGTCGAGATCAACTATACTAAGATCAGCCGAAACCTGGATTTACACAGAGGAATCAATCACCAAACCAAATGTAGAGTCTGTCACTGACTTTGTCACAGATTCTTCTTACCCTGCTAAGTATTCTGCCCAAAGGCGTGGAATCGTAAAACGACATTGGCGCTCGAAAAAGGGAATTCAGGAGCTGCGAGAAGAGAGAGTTGGACGAAGAGACACACAGAACGACCACAATGATCGATCTGAAGAGCAAAAAGCAAGCCGAGACGACCCCGATGAGCAAATAAACGACGATCATCCTCAGCGTGGAAGTATTTGGATCATCGACACTGACGGCCATCCAAGTGTTCTGTAAAACTTGGCCAATGACGAATGTGAAATGAGCGAGCGCGGCCAAGGAGAAGTACACAAACCCCTTGCTCTGCCCTAGGTACTGCTTGTAGGGCCTGAGCCCGATATCGCCCGACTCTCTCTCTTCCTTCTTGATCAGCTGGTCAGCACTCGAGCCCTTGACCTTCTTCTCCGCAAAGCTCTTCCGAATCTCCTTGACGGGCACTTCTGCGACGTGTCTCTCGACGGAACCGACGCTCGCGAGCCTCTCTGAACCAGCAGTCTCTTTGTGCGCGTTCACGAGGTCTTGAAACTCCCGGCTCGAGGATAGAAGCTCGTTATACGAAGCTGATTGTACGATTTCTCCATCTGACATTAACTGTTTTCGAACACCATATAATGAGTGTACGTTAAGTTTGTGTGTTTAAATTGTTAAAGCAGTGAAGCCTGAAGACCTTATGCAGAACATATATTTGGAATTTTTCAATGACTTGCTTACCAAGACACGGTCAAAAGCTGGAAGGAAATCAACTTGGTGAGTGACTAGCAGGACCGTCTTCTCCGAAAGCGCTTCCATAACATATTCCTGTGAGATGCGAGGAAAATTAAAAAAAAAAAAAAAAAAAACTTCCCATTAAAACTAAAAAGAAAGTAGGAAAAAAAAATGACACAACGGTCTCAAAGAGAGAGTGAATTTTGGTTATACATTGAACAAGCTTGTAGCGGTGTGAGCGTCGACAGCGCTGAAAGGATCGTCGAGAAGATAAATGTCGGCGTTCTGGTACAGCGCTCGGGCCAGTTGGATCCGCTGTTTTTGGCCGCCGCTGAGGTTCACGCCTCTCTCTCCGATCTCGGTCTGGTCTCCATGAGGAAGAAGCTCCAAGTCCTTCACCAGCGAACACCTCTCGAGCGTGTCTCGGTATCTCTCTCCGTCCATCGCCGACCCAAACAAGATGTTGTCACGGATCGTTCCCGTCTGAATCCACGCCGTCTGCGAAACATACGCCGTCCTTCCATACACTCGAATCTAAAAAATTGACAAACCATTAGTTACCTTAGGACCCAAGTCACTGGTCTAGGGGGGGAAAAATAAGAATTATAATGAACAGATAATTACATGTCCTTGAACACATGGAACTTCGCCGAGAATCGCGGCGATCATGGTCGATTTCCCCGACCCGACTTCACCGCACACGGCTACTTTCTCCCCCGGGCCCACCACCAAATCGATCCCTCTCAGAGTGGCTTTCTTGGACGACGGGCCGTTCTCGTCCCACGAGAAATCCGCGGACTCAATCGAGACAGAGACCGCGCCGCCGCCTCCACCGCCGCTCTCGTCCCCCGAGGCGGTCCTCTCGGCGAGCTCGGGGGCGTCGAGGAACTTGGAGATCCGCGCGAAAGCCACCTTGGCCTGAATCACGACGGCGATCACGTCCGGGATCATCCTGATCGGGTCCTGAACGAGCCGGAGCGTCGCGACGAACGTGAAGACGTTGTCGGCCCGGAGCGGGATCCCGAGAAGGTAACAAGCCCCGAAAGTGGCGGCGGAGACGAGGATCGGCGACGACCAGAAGAGGAACGCGTTGTAAGCCTTCCTGAGCTGGACCGCGGAGAGCCACTTCTCCTCGACCCGCCTGAGGCCCGCTATGGCCGCCCTGAAGTGCGCCTCCCAGGCGTAGAGCTTCAGGACCCTCATGCTGACCAACGCCTCGGAGGTGGCTCTGAGCCTCTCGTCCTGGGCCGCCATGAGCCGCGACTGGAATCGGTGCTGGAGCTTCGCGAGCGGCGCGTTGCAGAGCACCGTGAGCACGATCGCGGCCAGGGCCGCCAATGTGGCGGGCCCCACCGCCCGGAAGAGGATCGCAAGGGCTATCGCCAGCTGGAGCGTCGTGGTCCAGGTCTGGTGGAACCAGAACGGGAATTCTCCGATCCGGTACGCGTCCACGGTCGCGTAGCTCATGATCTCTCCCGCGGAGTGGCTGAGCCGAGCCGCGTTCGACAGCCTCAGCTGCTTCTTGTAGATCATGGCCGTGAGGAGCGAGCGGACTCTGAGCCCGACGAGGCGGCTCCTGAAGTACCATTGCCTCTGAGAGAGCGACTCGAGGTTCTTGGCCACGAAGAGAGTCAGAGCCAATGCGTAGCCTTCGTGCTCGAAGCTGGCTTTGCCCTCGGCGACTAAGATGAAGGCGTTTAGTAGGAGAGGCCCGGCCGAGAGAGTGAGGACTTTGAGGAGAGCGAAGAGCCCCGAGACGATGATCTCGTTCCAGTGGCACGACACGATGATCCACAGCATCGACGGGTTCTTGTTGTTCTTCTTCTTTCTTTGATTCTCGGATTGTTCGAGGAAGGTCTTGTAGAGGCTCTCGGCGCGGTCGGATTCTCTCAGGCGAGGTATGTCTTCCTGGTCGAGGCTCTTCTCTCGCCCGAGCTTCATCAGCGGGTTCATCCACCAGAACGAGAGCTTTCCGATCGGACCGGCGACGGAGAACGGAGTCGTTGGATCTCCGTTCAACGGAGCGTAATGGCCGTTACTGTTGTCTTCTTTTTCTTCGGCCTTTTCGTCGGCGATTTTGTGAGAGCATACGAGGAGCAAGACTCCGCCGGGGAGAGAGAGGAAGTTCAGAGCCGCCGTGACTGTGATTTCTCCGGCGAACAGAGAGACGGCGGAGACGAATACGGCGAACAGCATCGAGAGTACGGAGAGTGCCTTAGCCGGAGCTCCGGCGAGCTTTCCGGTTCTGACGCTGAGCGACAATCCGACGAGCGACCAGGCGAAACCCTGGGCGAGCCTGGAAGACCATCGGTTCAGAGGCAGAGCCGTGTGGTTTCTTCTCAGAGACTCTTCCAACTCCCACGCGCCGAGAAACACGTGGCCGAATCCGATACAGCCGTTCGTAGCCGCCGAGACGATCTGCACCGTCGTTAGGGCTTGGAGACGCTTCGAATCCGACGGCGGAGATTTTCGGAGCGTTGTGAATAGCAACGCGACTAAGAGGACGACGCTGAAACATATCGTCAGAGCTTCGTCTGCGCTGTAACCAGATTCTCCGATCATCGTGATTATCGAGCTTTTTTTTTTCAGCTGAATCAAAACATGTAAGCAAAAACAAAAAAGTAAAAAAAATTATGCATAATATATATTGAGAGGAAATTTATGAGAGGTTGAGTTTACCTGAATTGGCCTAAAAAGAGGAGGCCAAATAGGAGGTATTTAGGCCACATGGCAAATTCAGTTTTTAAATAAAAGACCGACAAATCATGATTCATTCATATGCGTCTTTGTGAGTGTGTATTGCTTAGTGTCGTTTTCAAAAGAAATCAAATATTGTCAGTAAAGAGATATTGAGAACATAGTTTTGGAGTGTTTCAAACCAAACAGTCTCTTCTTTGTGGCGCTTGACACAGCGAAGTTGAATACGCCTGCTTTACGTAAAAGTTGGCTAAATTATTGAAGGGAAAACTTGGATATATCGGTTTTTTTTTTAATGGAAAAACGATAAACAGTGAAATAAAATTTAAATGAAATTATAAAATAGTATAGAAATTAGTAAAAACATTAAAACAAAAGAAGGTTTTTACTGTTTAAAAATTTATATCTGCCGGTAGTTTACAAGATTAAATTTTGGTTTTGGTACTTATCGAATAAGTTTTGAAAAATTGATGGATCAGCTACGTTCTTCAACATTAAATATAAAAAGAAAAATAAGGAAAACCAAAAACTAATATATAGTAAGAATACACGACAACATATTTAAGTCCGTCAGGATGTACCGCAACAACTAAATCTGAACAAAACTCCGTAAAATAATGACCACGCATAGATAATGATATAAGAAAGAGTTGGCAGAGAGACGAACTAGTCAAATTTTGTACATAGTAGTTTTCCAATAATATAATGCCATAAAAAACTACTTAAAAATAAAAAAAAATAATAATAAAAACCATCAACGAACCTAGAATTTATAGTAAACTCAAAGTCTCTGCCATCTGATCTTCTTACAATACCGATCGCCCGAATTTAAAATTGCAATAAGATTTATTTAATTTCTTTCAATCTTGCCTCGTCAATGTAATATTGTGAAGTTCTAAATCGGGAATGTTGTTCGAGTGCGGTGTAGAAAGGAAAGAGGGTTGAAACTTGCAACAATGAAACTTATATGTGCCGTACAATAATGACTTTAGTGCAAGGTGACGAGTGAGTAAGATAAATCAGTATCGTCATAAATTCAAAAATATGTTTGAAGAAAGTTTTCAACAGAATAGGTTGGATTGGATTGTTTATATATATTTCGTCATGGCTCACGTACGTTCGTTTTGCATTTATCGTCTCACGTGACGGGGAGATCCAAATTGACTAATCATATGTATTTAATTACTTTCTGAAATGTATATTTTCTAATCTCCTAAAAGTTTGTGCAATTCCCTTCAAAACTGCGTTACAAATTTAACATCTATCCGTTTACATCTTTATTTAGACTTAGTTATATTGTGAAAAGTTTAATTGAATTAAATATAATATTTTAAATTTTAATTTTTAATTTTTAATTTTGAGGATACTGAAATGTTGTAGTTCGGAGTTGGCTATACTCTTAAATAAAATTATACTTGGACAAACGTTGAAAGAAGATAAATTAATTAGGCTATACATACTTAATCCACCTTTAAATTAAAAGTATGTTTTATATTATTTTTAATCATCTAAAATATATATATATATATATATATATATATATATATTATTTATAGCCCTATTTGACTCGATATGTGTGTTTGTTCTTATGAAAGTACTATGAAGTTCTATCTTAAAAACTAATTGATAATGAGAGTAATAATTTATGACTTTTATAAACTTTGTTAGTTCTATCTTTATTCACCTATGAGATTCTTAACAATTCAACTTCAGTTTGTGTGATTATGATACTATTTATCATAAGAATGAGTTTTATAATTAACTGTAGTATATATTGATATTAGAAAATAGATACAACACTTGTCTCGATCAACGATCACACGTATATGCTAAACAGACTTGGTATTATAACGAATGTGAAGGCCGAACTATTTTTTATATTAGACGAATCTTAATATGAGAAGTACAAATTAAAGGAAAGTTCACTATAAATGTGAAAAAGAGTGTGTCGTGCGAATCAGTCTCTAGCTTTTCTTGTTGGGGGGTTTTGTGCTTTTTACAGGCCGGGTCATGTTTGGACGTGGGTTGATTAGTTCCCATGCCCGAAACGGTTATTAGATAATTGTTCAAATCGTGTGATAAAACTGTTTTGATAACTGTTCGTGAATTATTAGAACAGTTATTGGTACTTACGTGATCATTGTAAGTATTATATTAGTTTTTATTATATCGAGTGCTTCTTCGATATTTTTGATTCTGCTTATCGATATTCGAAACTCAATTTATGTTGCTGATCGAACCCCAGATATTCAAACCTCGAACAAATTTTATTCAGTGTTTTGTGGCTGTTCGATGTTGTGATAAATTCCCATCATAAGAAGTAATTATGTGGAACGTGGATTTTCATTTATACTTTACTTTTCACATTTGCAAAAGATACATTACATAATTACAGAATCCTTTATTATGGTAGCTGTACTAATTATATAAACACAAACTTTTAGACAATTCGTAAATCGAATCTACCTTTGTATGACCACTTTCCTAAACGTACTGTCAATATTGAATCATTGCATGCATGTGTGTGTATCTAAGATAATTATTTGAATATGTACACTTTTGAGTGTCATATATTAGTTCATTAGCCCAGCCAATCTAAATATGCATGCGTGTCACTCTTTTTGACCCAAGACTTAACAAAATCTAAGCTATCAATTAGTAGCATTATTCATATCATACATCCAGATCTATTAAATTTAAGAATGTCTTCTTTAGGCCAAATTAAATAGCCTAAGTGTATGTGTGACGTCCGTATAGTATTGGGGTTATTCTCTCCATTATATTATTATATATCATTAAAAGTCACCTTGCAGATTACGTGCCATTTGGTGGATCGAAGAGTGATGTGATTCACTGTATATTATTTTAGCGGTATAGTTGTAATATGTTTGTCGTTCAGTTTCATAAAAATAAATGCACGTTACGCATGAAGACAAAAAAAAAAAATCGTGGTATATAATACGTCACGATTGTAGTAAATATATATGTTGGAATTGTGTATACGATATAATGATAATAGTCGTAGTATTATAAGTGCTACTGTGGTCCATCACAAGTTATGTTTACAGTGCTCATAAATCATTACCACTCGCATATTCCCTGTTTTATAAGCATGCTAGCGAAAGAAGACAGGTGCACTGAGTTTTTTTTTTTTTTTTTTTTTTTTTTTGCGAAATAGAAATTTACACACAAACAAACGTTCTCAAAAATGATTTTTTTTTCTTTCTTCACAATATTTCGGGTTATGCCAAAATAATACCAAGTCACCCTTTACGTATATACTATGTCATTATTTATCAAGAAGTCTCACATCGACTAGTGATGTATCTTTATGCTTCTTATAAATGTCATGAGTTACTCCTCCTATTGTCAATTGATTTTAAGATGGAACTTCATGATACTTTAACATGTTATCAGAGCTAAACTCATTCTCGATGTTGGGCCACCCGTTTCTACAAACTTCACGCACCAGTTGTTCAATCCTGAGCGTGAGGAGGGTGTATCAGGAAGTCCCACTTGACTGGTGATGTATTTTTGTGCTCCTTATAAAGGTCACGAGTTATTCCTCCTATTGCTAATTGGTTTTAAGATGGAACTCCAGGATACTTTAACAAGTGAGAAAAGTCTAGATGTATAGTGGTGAAGATATAGTATAAGCAGACCTGTACATCGAATTGTCTTTTTTAAAACTCAGATAAACCCGCTTATGATATGTGAGCTAAACCAACCCGAACCACAAAAAATCGGGTTGGTTTGGATTGGTTTGTTAGGGGCAGTACGAGTCGACTTGTTCGGATTTGTTGTGAACTATTAAGATAAATAAATGTAGAAAAACAAATGCATACCAAAAATTCTAAAGAAAAAACCACAAAAATTATAAAGTCACCATAATCTAAAATAAATCAATAGTTTTTTCTCGGTATTATGAAAAATTAAGAGCTGATGCAAAAAAAATAAAAAAGAACTCAAATCTTCTTGCATTTTCTCCTTGTCAAAGTTCATAACCACGAACACCTACAAAATAAATAATTGAGCATGAGAATTAATTTTAATTTTCATAGTAAGATCATAAATCATATACATTTTCTTTTTACCTCGTTAAATGATAGAAGGTATTTGTTGTTTAAAAATAAGATCCAGAGCCAGAACCGAAAAAAGAGCACGACTCTCCTTATTCGAAATTAAGAGACCTTACTATTATCTCTGCAATTACAAAAGTACATAAAAATAATATTTATAATCAACTTCTTGAGCAATTTTTTGGGGTTTTTGATTCCTAATGTAAAAACAACAGTATTAATTTCCAAACTAAATCAATAAAGAAAACCATATTTGAGAAAACTCCATTGTGATATGCAATGTGATATGTATCAAATTATATTGACTCTTGTGATATGTAAGAAGTACGATATTTATGTGCCACGATTACAATAATTTATAAGAGAAAACAAAATATAAATTTTTTTAGCTGTTATTTGTTTGCTGGCAACAGAGAAAATGACAAAATAAATAAATGTGTACTTAGATAATTTCTACTTTCTTCTTATCTCTCTCTTTTTAATTAATAAAAATATTTTCATACATATAACATAATTATTTGATCAAGAATTTAAAATTACGATGAAGATCTAATTTAAAAATTTATAAATGAGCTTTTGATCTTATTATTTTTTGCTTCTTATTTTATGTTCATCGTCTCTTGATTGGTCGTCTTTTTCCCGTTCCTCGTCTCTTGATCGAACGTCTTTTTATCGTTTCTCATTTTGAGATCTCTCGTTCTTTCTTTTTTCTATAACTCGTTCGGAGAGGGCGTGTCTTCTTCTTCCTATATCGGGAGTTGATGATCTAATTCATGGCTTCTTAGCATTTCCATAAACACAAAGATAAATTGAAAAAGCGCGTCACAAAATAGCAAAATATAAAAAGGTTTTCGGACTTTCAATATATATCTATTTGATTATAAAACCGAGTGAATAGTATTTTTTGCATTTCTTTGATTTATAACATCACTCAGTGCGTCATGGGATTTCGCTACCACCCAAAAAAAAAAAATTCGTGTTGCGTTATTATCTATGTCCAAAAATGGTATCCATGACTAAAACTGTTGCCTTTTAAGTCTTTGTGTTTTATTTATTTATTTTTGCTGTTGGTTCACAAGTCTTTGTCTTTTAGCTTCTATCCCGAATTATTCTTTTTTTTTTCCTGAGAAAAAAGAATTCAGCCCCAATAATACGAGGAGGGGAAAAAAAAGAATAGGAAAAAAGATATCAATAAAAAGTGCTGGTCCATGCCAATTTCCAAGTGCGTGCTTATCATTCTTTCACAGCTCCACGTTGATTTTCTCTTTGTACTTTAGCAAGGCAACAAATATTCCTTCCAAAAAAAAAAAAAAAAAAAAAAACTACCACATATAAGTAAAAAAATATTGTGGTTATAAGTTATAACATTGCTATCCAATGTTGACCATTGTCCTAGATAAATCACTGCAAGGAACTAATCAATTGATTCTTAACTGTTGTATCAAATCTTCTAATTTTCAGTGGCAAGACAAATAGTAGTCTCTTCTAGCTACCTTTGACAATCCCTCATAAAAAATTTTAAAAAAAAAAAAATTACTTCCTCTGATAATTTGGGTTGAAGGACGTAAAAGACAATGACTTGGAATAGGATAGTAAAATATACGGTTGGCTAAGCTAGATAATAGATATTAACAATTATATTGAAGAAATTATGGGCCACAGGGGTGTGTTGGTCCTCAATTATAAATATTACTTATATGCGCACTATCAGATTTAAGATCAGCGGCCATAGTTGCATGCATGGCTAATATATATTTAACGAGTCTTGTCATCTAATAACCATCCACTGTATATGATTTTTCAAGACTAAAAAGTCACTCTTATTTTTTGTCTAATAATCAGATGATTCGTTTTTGATAATGGACAAAGGCTTAAAGCCACCTATCTGTTACTCTCTCTTTTTCTTTTTTAATAAATATTATCGTATAACATCGCCGAGGAAATGGCATCAATTTAATGTCCCTAATTTTTTTTTATGTTAGGAATAATCATCCTCAAGAAGTTTATTCTTATACTCTACGCACTCATTTTTTTTAATTAATCATAATTCACCATTTGTTCTAATTATCATTATATTATTTATTCCATTGCAACTATTGCTCTTGTAAATCCTTTGAACCCATAGCAATGGCATATAACATTATTATTATTATCACGAATTTATTCAACAAATGACTTTCGAAGAAGGGAAAGTAGACTATGACCGACACTAAGAGCAATCTTACTTCTCAATTAAATTTGCCACACTTGACAACCTATTAAACTCTAATCACGTCACATGGGTTTTAGGCTTTTATAATTTTGAACGCAGTGTAACATCGTTTATTATTATTATTATTGCTATTGATTACCTTTAAGTATCATATGCTTTTATAATCACGCCCTATTTTTGTTTCTTCTAATTTTTTTCATTTTAGCTTCAAACTGAATTACTTTTTCATATATGCCCCATGGACTAATTTTTTAAACTAGACATACAAATATCATACTCTGTGGGTTGTAGCTACTTTGCACTCTAATGCAAAAGTTCGAGAAAAATACTAAAATTTGAGAATTTCAGTAGCTTGGCGGGCAATCAAAATTTGAATGGGCTAATAGGGCTATTAGCCCATTAAGTTTGCCAACTTGCTCGTACCAGCCCAGCCCAGCCCAGCCCAGACTTTAATGAACTACATCAGATTTATTAGGAATTTATTAGTAAACTACACCTAAGCACTCTCACTTTTCATTTTTCATAAATATATACCCTCACTTTTCAATTATTCAAAATTTATACTTTAGCATTTGAAAGTCATACAAATTTATACCCGGCCTATTATTAAGAACTGAAATGGCCTTTTACCAATATATATATATATATATATATATATATATATATATATATATATATATATATATATATATATATATATAATATTCAAAGTAATAGAAAAGAAAAAGTAAAAAAAAAAACTGAACATAAGATGAAGCAATTTTTATTAAAATTATTAATTTAAAAAACACATGAAGTTTGAACTCAATTATTCTCTCATCCTTCTTGGTAAGGCAATTTTTATTAAAATTATTAATTTAAAAAACACATGAACTTAATATTTATTCTATTTAAGCTTACTCACGTCTTGTATTTCTTTGTCCCTTCTTCTTCAATTGGGGGCACTTTATTTCTGAAGCCATTATTCATATATATATATATATATATATATATATATATATATATATATATATTAATGAGAGATTTCCAAAGCTTTGACAGTTTACAGCAAGTACAAGTTCGCAAAATTGAAAAGTGAAAGTATAGACTTGCAGAAAAATGAAAAATAAATGTATACTTTTGTAATTTACTCTTTATTTATATATATATCTTATTTAACGAAACTCATAATCACTATATACATCTAAAATCTCTAGTCATAAGATAGAGTATAGAGTGTCCACAAAAATAATAGATGAATCATAAAATAATCTGCCTAAGTTAGGCCAACTAATAATTCCATATTAATACCTCTAACATATAGTTTTGGTGATATTACCTCCTCCTGCATGTGAGGTCTCCTCATGTGCGAAGATATGAGTTCAATCCCTTGAGATTATAATTTGTCTCTATTATTTAAAATTTAAAGAATTTCTTTGTAATTTGAATTTAAATATTACGTGTAATCAATGTATGAATGAAAAAATAGTAAAAAAAATTAATATTAATAATTTTAAATAGAAAATCTAAATGTTAATTAACGTCTACAAGAAAAACTAAGTTTAAACTTACCATAAGTGGCTTAAACTAATTAAAAAAATTATATGAAATATTTATATGGTTATTTTCAATTAAAATTACAATTTAATTGTTCAAATATTGATATAGGTTAATTCATATCTATATGTCTCATGTAGTCTGACACTTATGTCTTATCTTCTTTTGAGCTACTTTTTAATTTTAGATAATTCTAAAATTTTAACATAAGTAATTTAAATAATTATATGCCTAACTATCTCTAATTTTTTTTTAAATAATTTTTGTATCGATAAACAAAATATTTATCGTTGACTAAACTAGTCCCTCGACTTAATAATTTTACAGAGCATTGATATTCGTCAGCAGGCAACGACTCATAGAAGTGGTGTCCAATAACTATTGGCTCACACGCTCTATTACATAAACGATATGTGTTTATCTTTTTTTAATTTTATTTGTACACTTTAATTGCCTTTTTATTTTTTTATTTTCAATTGGTTTAATAATATAAGTGATAAACAATATGATCGTGGTTATAAACAATATTTTTACTTCTATTTTTATGAGGAGAAGGAGATAGGGAAAGTAAGATTATCAAAGGTAAGGTAAGATCAGAAATGATGCAAGATTGATAGATTTAATGTGTATTCAGGATCCGCTATAAAAGTTTAAATCATTCTAAAGTATATGTATCCATACGTAAAAAAGCTTAATAAATATACAATATTCTCTTTTTCCTTCAAAGCTTAATAAAATATTCAGTAGTTATTTACTTATCACATTGGATTTAAAAATAAAAATAAAAATAAGACTAAACAGTAAAAACGTTCGACAGTTTTGGCAAAATTAACACTGAGGAATCCAGACACTTTTCTCTTCCAACACAAGCAAAGGCAAAGCGATTCGGCAACAGTATCTAAATTCAATATAAGGAAAAAAAAAAAAAAAAAAACCTACAATATCTCGCTCTCTCATTTCTTAGTCATCGTCGTTGAATTCTGATTAGAATCAGATCTGTATCAGGAGATATTCGATTCAAATCTTCAATCTTCTTCAGACTCGGTATCGGAATCGGAATCTTTGGCGTGACTTGGAAAAAATGCAGAGCAGAGGATCGAATGCCAAGCTCTCGGGCATGGCAGTTCGGTCCAGAGTCTCCATTCTCTTCTTCGCCATGTTCGCGATCTTCGCCTCTATCTATGTCGCTGGAAGGTTTTTTTTTTTTTTTTTTTTTTTTTTTTTTTTTTGTATTTTGTTAGATAATGTTTTTTAAACCCTAATTGCATTTGGTTTGGCGTTTAAAGGTTATGGCAAGACTCGCAAAACAGAGTTTATTTGATCAAAGAGCTTGATAAGATCACTGGTCAGGTGTGTTACCTGTTATTCAAATCATGACTCATTTCCTTGCCATTTGCTAGTCCAAAAGTAGAGTCATGATTTTGGTTTTTGATAATAGCTATAAGCTTGTATTGCCTTGTAAAATTTGAGGTCTTTTGCTCGTATCAGCTGTTCTTGAGAGAATAACACTGACATAGTGTTATTCCTTTTCTAGGGTCAATCTGCGATATCAGTTGATGATACCTTGAAAATCATAGCCTGCAGGTAAACATAATTGCCTACCCTGAGAAATAATTATAATAAAAAAAATACTGGCATCCATTGATTAATACATATTGCGAAGTTTGATTGGTCACTTGCTTTTATGGATGTTAGAGAACAACACAAGAAATTATCGGCCCTTGAGATGGAATTGGCAGCGGCTAAACAAGAAGGCTTTGTTTCAAAGCACTCGATCGCAATTGCAGACGCTAATGAGTCCAAGATCAATAAAAGGCCGCTAATTGTTATCGGAATTCTCACCGAGTTTGGAAGCAAAAAGAACAGGGATGCTATTCGAAAGGCGTGGATGGGATATGGTACAGACTTCTAAGCCTGCTCTTTTATCCTCTTTTTTTATTTTTATTTTTTATTTTTTTATATAGTTATTGCCTGTGTGATAGTATATCCTCAACATTTATATAGATGGTTTTACAGATTAGGTCTTGTCGATCTAAATTACAAACTAAAACTAGATCAAATCTCGATCAGCACACTATGATTGAAACCAAGGGTGATCCAATATGACGTAGATCCTTGTCTAAGACAAATTCTAAACCAGCTACTGGTCGCATATTTTTTCACAAGGTGCCTAATATAACAGGATATTAGGTTTGAGATGCTACTGGTTTTCCGAGGGCTGCTTTGTGTTTTAACTGTAAGATTTTTAAGAAGAACTATCGAGGCCATGGCGTGCAATTGCTATGCATATGGCTAGTCAGCATCTTATTACGTTTGTAGAGCGGTGTTAATTACGTATTAGCGCTTTTCTGTGTCAACTGTCGAGTTTAGTTGTGTAACACGTTCTTACAGTTAGCAGTAAGTAATTTTGTATTGAGAAGTTTTTAAGAAGAGGACTGTTTCGCAGGCTCAGCTTTGAAGAAGTTGGAAAATGACAAAGGAGTAATTCCACGATTTGTCATTGGAAGAAGGTCTCTCTCTTGCTATCTCTCTCGCACTTTTGCTCTCTCTCTCTCTCTCTCGTTGGTTGGTGACCTATTTTTTTGGTTATTATTTCACTGCAGTGCCAATCCCGGTGACAAGTTTGACAGGGAAATTGACAGCGAAAACCACAATACTAATGACTTCATAATTCTTGTGCGTCTATTATGTGATTGATTTGATTCATTAATTAGGGAATTTCTGCAATCCACAACTTTTCTGTAAGCTTCAATTTTCGCTTACCTTTTTTAACCTTTTCATGCTTTCGGTTTGGCAGGATAACCACATTGAGGCACCTGAGGAGTTCCCAAATAAGGCCAAACTGTTCTTCGCTCACGCTGCAGATAAATGGGATGCTGAGTTTTATGCTAAAGTCAATGATAACATCTATGTAAATATCGGTTAGTGGATATACTGTATTTGCATTATTCGTTGTGATTAATTTTTTTTATAATTCTTTTCTTGGTTTCAAAGGATTTCGGTTAGGGGAAATGTTTTTAATTCATGCCATAATGGGTGCTATGCTGGCTTTTCATGACCTTCCATGATGAACTTGTGCCGCTGGGTCTGAAATTTTCCATAAAATGACAACCATGCAATATTCGCGTAGCAATACATAGGACATCAAGCACACGTGTAACTGAAATTCCGTTGTGGACTTGGTGATTTTGTTTGTCTTTGGTAACCTGCTTATGAACCTAACTGTTGTCGTTCAGATGCTCTCGGAGCTACCCTAGCGGCCCATTTGGACAAGCCTCGTGTGTATATGGGGTGCATGAAGTCGGGCGAAGTTTTCTCTGAACCGTGAGTTTTTTCGTATGGATAAAGGACAATCCCGTTTGTTAATGTTGAAAATCGTAGCTCATGAGATACTACTTAAAAAAAGTCAATGACCTATCAGTTCTCCTTCAGGACCCAGAAATGGTACGAACCAGATTGGTGGAAGTTTGGCGATAAAAAGTCGTAAGTCTATTCAAAATATGATAGTTTGTTACTCATATAGACTCCAGAAAATTTCATTGTTCCATTTTCGTTCTGTATTTCATTCCTTCAATTTTGTCCTCTTAAACCGAAGACTAACAATAAGCTTTTTGAACAGATATTTTCGCCACGCTTCAGGTGAGATGTACGTCGTATCGCAAGCTTTGGCCAAATTCATATCGATAAACAGGTCAGTTCTTATCCGTTTAGAAATCCGCTTCGATCACCAATCAAAGCGTGCATACATTAACCTCTTATCAACTTGCTTCTCAGACAAATTCTTCGCACATATGCCCATGATGATGTGAGCGCGGGCTCTTGGTTCATTGGGCTTGATGTTAAACACGTTGATGAATCAAAGTTGTGTTGCTCATCGTGGTCAACAGGTTTCTCTCACTCCCCCTTGTTCGAATCACCGCACTGAGATATTTTCCCGTCTGTATTCTCTTTTTGATTTATTTATACAATTTAATTGACAATATCAATTTAATCTTTCAGGAGCTGTATGCGCAGGCGTTTGATTTAAGATTACATCCGGGGTTGTTTGAGAAACTATAAAACTTTATTTGGAAAGTTCGTTTGAGGATTCCCTTCAGAGGTTTGATGCATCACGAGAGCATATTAGTCACTGCCGGAGCTTGGTTCGCACATTACAGAGTACAAATAGGAATAGGGAGATTTGAATTATAATGCCAATGTAGGTCAACTATACGAGTATATAGAAACATTGGTTTTGGACCATTGTCTTTTAATTTTGTCGTAGTGTTTTTTTTTTTATGTCCATACTCATTAAAAGCGGGAAGCTAATTCTTTTCAATCCATTCTGCTCTTAGATTATCATGTAAGCTTTTCTAAGTACTTCATCTTTCCGATGTAATGTGATATCTGTTAAACAACTAGTTGCGATCGTGATATCTTTCACATGCTTCTATTTTGTACACAATTTTTTTTTTTTTTTAATACACAATCTTATAAACATAATAAAATTGCTACATAGCCAATTTTCTGCTAAGATAATATGGCCAAGATAATCCGCTAAAAAATTAAAGTATGGTCGAATTTACGTAATACATAAAATGGTAGATATATAATACTCGAATTGTTCATCATATATGATGACACATCATGCAAATATGCAAATAACTATTTACATGTAAGTCAAGAAAAAATGACTAATAAGCTATTCACAAACTTTTAGTGGCATAGTCTAATAACTAATAAGACGTGATTTTTTTCATAACAATTTCATAGACAATCGATTTTAATTTAAAATTTACACTTGTTGACTTGCCTAATCTGCAAACAAAGAAAATTTTGGAAAATTACATAAACAGTGGCTCTTTATCTAACTCTTCATTACACTTTTGTGAAAATAATCAAAAATAACCGTTTTTGTAATTTTTATTAATATTAGCCGTTGAACCTTCTAACTTTCATATATAACTGTTTTCAATATCAGTTAACTAGATTTCAAAAGTTGTTGACAAGATTTCAATAATTGGTGATCAGATTTCAATAATTGTTTACTAAATTTCTGAGATATGAAGGTATATATGTCCGGAAAAAAAACGATTATCAATGAGATGTTTTAAAAATATAAGTAAAATATGAAATGTGACGCATGTGTTTTGATTAGTTTTTTTTGTTGGCAGTGGTCTAATTTCTACATAAAAATACATAGGCTGTGGAATGTGTAAATGATATTATTAGGGCAGCGCCAACTCACCCTTAATTTAGATAAAAACAAAAAACAAAAGAAAAAACAAACCTAACCCTTAATGTAGCAAAATAGTTGAATTGCCTCAAATCTAACTCTATTATCAAGGAAGTATATCGTGAAACTCACAAAACTCCACAATAAAGTTACCATTTTATAATATTAAATAGCTTCTATAATAATTTCAAAACAACACTAAAAATTATTTCAATTCATACATTTTATCTGTAATCATATTGACACAATAATTCATATACTCATAAAATCATTTTATATCATTTAAATTAAAATGTGGCAAAAAAATTAATAAATATTATAGACAATGATTACACAAAGTAAGTTAAAAAATACAAATCTTCATTCCTAACAAACTTGAAAATATATTAAACGACATAAACATATAAGTTAAACCCTAAAATAAACAAATTGCCAGACAAACTTCTAAAATGAATAGAAAATAGAAACCATGATTGTAATTAAAAGACACACAATAAGTATACAAGTGAGCTAAAATGTGATATGCAAAAAAAAATTGTTAAATTTGTTTAAGCAATAGATGAACGAGCAATATACCTTTTTTTGTGATAAAAATGAAAATTTGACTTGGAGATACGACGGTAGAATGGAGTACGTGGGTTGTATCAGAGAAGAAACTGTAGAATGGAGTACGTGGGTTGTAAATGGGCTTTAAACAGAACGTCTGAATTCTGAAATCTGTACAATCACTATGTATTCAAAAGTTCATATAGCAGGATAAAATTCTGTAGACACTAGACACCACAATACTCGTCCCAAAGAGAGAGAGAGAGAGAAGAAGCAAAATATGCGGTAATACAGCATACTACTAAGCAGACCCTCAAGAGGCACTGTTGAGAATATGTGCCAGAGCCTTGTCGGTGTCATTGTCGTTCATGACTAGCGCTTCCGCAACATTTTTAGACTGAAACCCCATTTCTCGTAGGATGTTATACGCGTTGGCAAATTCCCGAACCTGCGGGGTATAAATTCAAAACATTTGGTCAAGTTAAACTCACTTGCACGTCTCAACAAAGCGGTAAAATTTCTTCATGGAAAAACTAAACCAGGGTATGAGAGCGAAACCAAGTGAGTCGGGAAACATTCATAGTAAGGGTTTAGTTGAGACGCGCAAGTATATATGGATTCGAACTCTAGTATATCTATGCATACGATAGATTTTCATCAGAGCATCAACCAAAGAGTGAACACGTGAAATAAGAAAAAATTTATCTGAGAAATCATGCCAATTCGCAAACCAGCCCGATATATGGAAAAGCGCAAGCTATTACCTTAGTGGGATTGTCTCCATAATGTGCAACACCGAGACTAGCGGCTTCTCGGTTTAGCCCTGAAGCAATGTATTTGCCAACTGTTGGATCGACAGACTGCAATAGCAATACATTGATTAGAAAACCACATCCGAAATACATTCCCGAAGCTAATCAATGGTTCTAGTATATCAGCAATACTTGAACAAACATGGAATACACACGGCAATAAAGTTAGAATTTTTATTTTTTTTATTTTATGGAAATGTGATATCGCATACCGCTGAAGGCGGTGGAGGCATTCTCCTAGGCGGAATGTTTTCCATCCCGAGCTTTGCCCAATTCGGGTTCCCTTTTTCGGCTTCAGCTAAAATCCTTTTTTCAAACTCGAAATCGAATTGGAAATTGCTACGAGGTATCTCTCCCGCTATGGATGACAACTGAGGCTATACAAAAAAAAAAGAAAAAAAAGAAAAAGAAAAAGAGAACCGTCACGAGAATATACTACTCTCAAAACACCAACACGACAACATTTAGTTTATTCTAAGGTAAAACACTGCAATAAAACTTCATTTTGTACAGCCATAGAAGCTTCTTAACACAATCAATGGCTTTTAAGCTTGGTTTCATTTGGAAAGTAAATTTGAGCCAGCTATCAGTTTTTTTCTTCTTCTTCTTCTTCTTCCATGTGCACATAAAAGGATACAGAGGTAAAATCACCGTAATCACGGAGCTAGAAATCTCACCGGAGGAGTGATCCGATACTCGGGCTTTATCGTCACTCTTATTCCCAATCCAGCTGCAACGAGAAAAGCAAAGAATCATGCATTGTTCAGCATCTATAGAACCAAAACCAAACAAAGTAAAACAAAAAATTTAACAATACTTCAAATACACCCTGAAAACCCTAATCTTCGAGTCGGATACCAATGAATCGGAACAAATCACTAATACCTCTAAGAATCCGATCAAAATGCAAAGAGAACATTGAATTGAATTCGAAAATGAACAATAATCATCAACCAGACGCCCAAAATTTGACGATCACAACACTCGAATCACATCGAAAATTGCGAAAACTGATCACGAATCCAACGAAATGAGACCACTAATTTCAGAAGTAAATAATCCACAAAACGACCATAAAAAATAAAAAGATTCAAAATTGCGTGAAAAGGACATACAAGATGATGAAGAAGAAGGAGGAGGTGGTGGGGCGGGATTTTGGGGGTGGTGTGAGAAAGGACGGCCTGTGGGAGGGACTACGGTGTGGCTTCCTGATTGGTTGATCTTCGGATACATGTTCGACGACGACGGCGGAGGAGGAGGAGCGTACATCGGCGACGATGATGACGTGGACGAGGGGTTACGGTACATCGGAATTTGACCTTCGTAGCTCTTGAAATCGTAGTCCATTAAAATTAGGAAGCAAGCAGAGAAAAGTGTTGACGATGGACAAAACTACCGCGAACACGCAATTGACTTAAACACGCCTTTACCAATGACCCTTTTTTTTTTTTTTTTTGTTTCCCTGTATTTCATAGGTATCTAAATTAATTAATAGAGAATAATAGACCGACATAATATTGTTTAAAATAAAATTACATTATTGATACAAATGAATAATATTTTTTTAACACAACATAGACTTAAATTACAATGACCAAAGTTGCAATAATAAATATTTGAAATTAAATATTTCAAAATAAATATCTGAAATTAAATATTCATCAATATATTTTCGGGAATCAAACAGCAATCGAGAGCTAGACATAAGTTTTAGGAGGGACTAGGAGGATTTTATTTTATTTTATTGAAGGCTAAAAAAATTACAGAAAATTAGAAAAATATCAAATATAAACATTTGATATTGCTAAATAGCCACTTTCAGACGGAAATCTCAAGTAAATAATCAAAGTTTGTTATATGTAGTTGATTATTTAATTAAGATTTACGTCTGAAAATAGATATTTACCTAAAATTTACCAAACGTTAGATATTTAACCATGTCAGACGTTTAAATTTGCTATTTTCATAATGGACCCAAAAAATTATATATAAAATTAAAAATGTTTGGTTTTGTTATCTGAGAAGACGCGTCGATGACAAGTTTTTGTTCATCATTTACCCCCAACGACTACAGTGTATATTATGAAATCTGATAAAAGCGAACCTTCGGTAAGAAGTAAGAGAAAAACACCTTCAAAGAATACAACGTGGAAATTTACGTATAAACGAACACGATCCTACAGATATACAGTGACAGCGTGAACACAAAATGTACATACACACAGAACGGACTGAAAAAAAAAGAGTCACAAGCCAAAAATGTGGTCATTGGGACCGAAAATGGAAGCGCTGAACTGCCTGGTGTTCAAATCGCTGCCGTCGAGAGTGGAGCCGAAGCGGTCGAGCCACAGGGAAGGGCTCGAGGTGTCGGATTCCTCGACCCACTCGGAGGTCATGTCAATGTCATCGAACTGAAGCGGGTCGGTCTCCATGGCCGTGTGCCTCGCCAGCTTGAGGTTGTAGTTGATGTACACGAGGTCGTTGAGCGTTTCTCGGTCGATCTTGTTTCGCTTCTCCGAGTGGATTTGCTGAAACGAATTCCAGTGCCTCTCGAACGTGAAGCTGCTACAAACCTGGCTCAGGATTCGGATCGCCACTCGTTGCAGCACCGGCGCCGAGTCGCCGTATTGTTCCCACCACAGCCCTGTACATAATTTGTATCAGCAACCACTTTGAGAAACCCTAATAATCTCTTGTGTTTTGTGATACCTCTCCCCTGTGAAGACACATTAAGATTCCTTTACTATTTTCACTTGCTGGTTTGGAGGTTTTTAGAAAATTTGAAAGAAAAAGACTACATTGAAACATATATGTGGAATGAATATAAACCAAGATCTCATTTTTTTTCTTTCTTTCTTGTGTGCTAGATTTTGATATTCCAACTGATTTTTAGGATATATGACTATTTTATGATATCAAAGAACGGAAATTTTTTTTACCGGGAGAAACCACATCGCGTGCTTCCATGGCCAAGCTGCAGCCAAACATGCCGTTGGCCTTGGTGAAAGTGAAGATCTGGCTCGTGATATCTCGCCTCACCTCAGGAATCGGAAGCAACTTCTCGAGAACTTTGAAGAAATCCTCTTTAATGGAGGACAAAAACTTCATATCCTGGTTGTACTGAACGCTGGGGTTCAAGAACGCGGCCGCCGAGTGGAGAGGCGAGTGAAGCTGGTCCCGCCACTTCCGGTCCACGATATCCAAAAAAGTCTTGCACTTTCCCTCGTCCATTATGTAGTAAGTCCTTATGGACTCTTTGGCCCGGGTCATGAGCTCGTATATCGACCCGACCGCCGGTTTTCCGCCGGAAACCTCCCTCAGGACTCTGAGGAAGGGCTCGGAGATCGCGACGGACTCCTCGACGGCCTGCCAGAACTCTCCGTCCTCGACGATCGCAGCGCCGCACGAGAGGCTCTGGGGCTTGTTTATGCACTCGGGGCTGTTGAACATCTGCTTCAGCCTCGCCTTGTGCCTCAGCATCGACTGCAGCGAGAGGAACGTCGAGACGGGCTTCGTGATCCCGGTCCTGATGAGATCTTGACCCCCCGTGAACTTCTTCATCAGGTCGAGCATCGACGCGCTGTTGTACAGAAACTTCGAGACCGTCTGGGCCTGCAAAACGCAGCGGTTCACCCAGTCGACTTTCGAGAACTCGTCGAGGATCGAGTTCAGGCACTGAGAGGCGCACGGGGAGACGAAGATCGTCGAGTAGTTCTGGAGGACGTGGGTCGCGATCCCGGTGTAGTTGAAGCTGCTGTCCATCACGATCTGGACCACGTTCTCGGCCCCGAAGTCTTGGATCACCGAGTCGAAGAGGTCGGCGAGGCACTTGGTGTTCTTGAAGTACGCGGACGCGTCGACGGACCTGTGGAAGAAGGTCCTCGAGGGAGACGAGACGAGGAAGTTGATCAGAGCCCTCGCTTTGTTGTCGGTCCAGGTGTCGGCGATTATCGTGCAGCCCGTCGTGGACCACTCCTTCTCGGTGTCCTTCGACTGGAGGCTCGTCTCCGACTTGATCCGGTCCAGCCACGTCGTCTTCAGGGCCTCCGAGGACGGTCCCGTGAACCCGGGCCCGCATTTGGCCACGGCTTCGATCATCGTCTGGTAGGAAGACGAACGGGCGATGCTGAAATCGAGCTTGTTCTCGAAGAAGAACAGAGCGATGCTTCTCTCGGCGTTCTCTTGGTTGTTCACCGACGGAGGAGCCATCGGAGTCGTCGTCACGATCGAAAAGGGCTTCCCTATAGGCGGACTCAAGTCGACCGGGACGAGCGATTTGCTCGTGGAAATATTTCCGATCGTCGGGGCAGATTTCGGCTGCTTTTTCACGGTGCTCGCCGGTTCTTCTTTCACGTCTTCCTTCGAGGCTATGATCGCTCGGACCCGATCGCTCACATCGTCTCTGACTTTGCTGCAAGGGTTTACGCCTTTGCTCGGAAGCCGAGAGAGATGGTGCTTCAACCTGCTAATCCCGCCATTTAGTACTCTCTGGCAGAACTTACATTTAACCTTATTTCCATCTAGTTTTTCTGCATATTCCCAACAAATATCTTTTTCGCGAACCACTGTAACAACACAAAATTGACAGTAACAAAACTGTAAGCATGTTTTCCCATTTTCTCTAATAATTCGGGGGGTTTTATGCATCAAGTTATGAACTTTATGACTCAAGCACTCATCTTTGAATTTGCTATCAAAATTAACTTTGGAAGTCTAACTCAAAAGTTAAGTAAACATGTAATATATTAACACATCAAACTTACTATGGACGTGAAGAACTGTCTTGTGGTTCTCTCAGTGAACCTACATAGAAGCAAAGCGAAATATTTGTTGGAAAATCAGTTTGTGCAACTCCGGAGCTCATTTCTTACATAAAACTGCAGAAATGGTGGAAGTTTCCAGTTTTTTGTTTTTGTTTTTGTTTTTGTTTTTGTTTTTGTTTTTGCAACGCTAATTATGTGGATAGTACTACAGATTCCGAATTCATTTTAGAATACTGGAAAAGCTTCAAGATAGTGTTACCGAAGGAATTCAAGTTCATTGTAAGGGTTTCTTTTTCTGTCCATTCTGTGCTGTTCTAATTCTTACAGAAAAATTGGATCCCTAAATTTTAGCAATCAAAACCCTAAATCTGAGGTCAAGGAGCGGAAAATATGGAAAGAAGAGATAGGGAGCGATATATACAAATTTAACGAACTCACAGATTTTGGAATTCTCGCCGGAGATTAAACCGGAGCTTCAAAGATTTGATTTTTTTTTTTACTTATCGCGATATTTTGAAATTTCTTCTCAGGGCTTCGTTTTAGTTCCTCTATAATCTCGTTTCCAGTTTTGATATTTAGGGGAAAAAATTATACAGAATTGAGAGAATTCTTAAAAATGGAAAATATATGCGTTCGTTTCGTTCGATATATCGCGAACAGTATGTCGATTCTGTCCATTAACATGTTGCCACGTTGACAAACTTCTGGGACTTAAACGACACCGTTTGTTTCGATATAAAAAGGAAAAAAAGTGTTTCACGGAAGCCACTCTGTATCAGAGCCAGGTTTCGATCCTGGGACCTGTGGGTTATGGGCCCACCACGCTTCCGCTGCGCCACTCTGATTTGGTGATTATATACAGGCTTCTATTATATCTAAAGAACAAATATAATTTAAAATTTTCGATTTGGTGAACTGATTATCCCCAAGAAAAAAAAACAACATGCTTGTGGGGAAATTGATAATGCACTAGGCTCAAAGAATGATTGAATCTCAATTTTAGTTTGTATTTGAATGAACAAAAACGAGATTGAAATGGGCCTCTAGGGTCACTTTGTAGCTATTCCAAAAACTAAACCCCATTTGATTCTGTGGTACTACTTGGTGTAGATTCAAAGCAAAATAAATAAAATTGGTATAGATAGAATAGATGAATACCAATTATTTAATCTCCTAGCAAAAAAAAAAAGAAAAAAGAAAAAAAAAAGCCTAGTATTTATCTTAAGAGAGATATACAGCTCATACGGAATCCTAAAACCTATATAAATAATATTTAAGTGTAAAATTATTATTCTAATAGTCTATATAATTATATAGGATGGGCAATAATTAAGTAGTTTCTATAATTTTCCAAACTTAAAAAAAAAAATTATTAACTATAATTGGTCTTATCTTACCAGGATTGGATGTCTGTTTACATTATGCGTGAATAATACACAATTATAGGCCTATGGCTATGGATTTTGAACTGTTGATAACATACTGCTTTTTCTACCAAAATTAGTCGGTTAATTAAACCACAGCCGGTGGCGACAGATTATAACTGAATTGTCATTAAAATGTATATCCCAATTATAAAATATTGAAGCTGCTAATGTAGTGTTATAGTTCCCGCAAAGTGTACGTACGTTCAAACCTACGTTTTATTCAGTTATTAATAAAAGTCAGAAGTCTTAGTTCAGTGTTTTTTTCTTTCTACTTTTACTTAAATTTTTGTTGTCTATTAGCTTGCTTTTAAACTCATTCTTTGATTATGTTCGAGTTTAGGAAATTAGGATGTCTAAACGAACTTGGTCAATCATGTAATAAGTCCTTTATTTATAAGTATTTGTATGTTTCCGTTTCACTTTTTTTTTCTTATTGCCGTACTCGCTTTTAGACCGAGAATTGTCGTCTCTACAATATGTTTTTTTTATTATCATTATCAAAAGGTGGCTGATTATTTTATTCAAAAGCTAAGTTGTACAAAATAAAATAAAAAAACATAAAGAATTAAAGCTTATACGTACGCTGATAAAGGAGATGAAGAATAAGATATTGTGTAATTTTCTTCAAAAATCAATTAGCGCCAAATTCCACGATTTATGAAAGCTATACACTTAAAGCAGCCAGCCTTGGATTTTTTTGTTTAGGCAAAGAATATTCCTACATCGTGTTAAGAGCATGGAAACAAACCAACCAAAATAAAAACAGATAAAAGAGAGTCATAATAATGTCAAGTCGTCACATGGGTTATCGCTTATAAGATAAACGGATTAGCCTGTCCATTTTGGTTATGTGAATGTTTTTTTTTTTTTAACACTATGAAGAAGCTTCCTTTTAACTTATTATATTACAATTAATTAATTTCCCTTTTTGCATCACTTGACAAATGAAGTTCGAGACCTTCAAATTTCTTGTAGATATGCATTGTCATGTCTAGCTAAATAAGTAATAATATTCTTATGTGTGACACGAAAGAAGCATATCAATAATAATTACAATACATGCAAGCAAACGTCATTTTGTTGTATTGCGTCATTTTATTTTAATGCTTAAATGAGTTGTTAGAATGAGTACAATTCTAACACGTCCAAGCATGTTACGTTCCTTTCATGCGCACAATTTGGTGTATATAAAATTTCATGCATATTGTGAGAAGCCACGAGTTGCATATTCCTATATATATATATATATATATATATATATATATATATATATATATATATATATATAGGAATATTAGAGAGAAGTTAATTATATGCAATAATGACAACTCATATTATTATAAATTAACTGTTATGTTATAAATTAATTTAGTTGACTTAAAAAGGCTCGACGCCTCGAAGACTTATAACTTCACTAGGGAATATGTCTACGGTTTTTTATTTATTATTATTTTCAATCTTACCATGATAAATTATATCATCAATTAATTAAACGTAACACAAATAATCTCCAAATTTCAATAAGAAGATTTTATATTTTGAAGAGATTAAACTATCACCCTCATGGTGAATCTTCGTGAATAAAATTTTCGAAACCAACCATAGCATTGTCTAATCAAACTCAACAAACATATTTGATATATATAGTGCGCGCGGGTATTGCTTTTATGAAATATATTAGAAGCATAAAAAGTCCCACAACAAAAACGATGTATAGGGTGATGAACTCAAAATAATATAAAAAGAGGTCTATGGCTTGTTTTGATTCATTCTAGTTAGATTACATCGACAATAGTTATATATATATATATATATATATATATATATATATATATATATATATATTATAGATACAGTTATTGAACCCCGACATGATTTTATTAATTGATTTCTTCTATATGAGCAAACACTTATTAATTGATTTTATTAACATAAGAACGAAGATATGAAGGGAACAAGTGAGAACTTTGAATGACAAAGTATATGTATGTGTGTTTTGGGAAGACAGTTGTGCGTGCGTTTTCTTGAAATTATGGCTCTATTTATAGTCATTCTCGCGTGCCACGTCTTCTGCTATCTTCGGTACCACGTCGTCATGACTTTCCATTGTTGCTGGATCGTGTGACACGTGGTGTTGAATTAATCTTCGCGAACATGGTAATATAACATCTACAATATTAAAAGTAGTTAAAAATCAAGAATTGTAGCATGGAAATGAGTCCTTAATAATTTTTAAAGTCATCAACGCTAATCCAATCCGGACTACATCGTAGCCTCAATAAAACTTAATTTATCACAAAAAAGCTAAAACAAAAGCAATAGAACTCTTAATAATAATAACACTAAACTAAGATAAGGGAAGAAGAAACTAGGTTACAAATGAATAACAAGCTCTCCGAAGCTCTCGTTTCGAAATCAAATCCCGAGTTGTAACAACATTTTAAAAATAGCTAGGGGAAGATACAATGAAGCAAATATTAAGATAAAATGTCATCATTAGTGGCCATGTGACACTGGAAAGCTACATCTTCTAAGTTTATCAACTAAAGCTGTAATAATAATAATAATAATAATAATAATAATAATAATAATAATAATAATAATAATCATAATCATAATAAATAATAATGTAATAAAAAAGAGCCTAACATAGTTTATAAATTAGAAGAATTACATTATGGAAGTCTTATCATTAGATCATTTAATTTTCATAGTTATTTATCTTGACAATCCGAATTCAATTAAAATTGTATGAAAATAAAAATAGTTTTGCAACAATACAAATTCTAAATAAATACATTCAAGCAGTACTGTGTAAATGATTCATTTAAACAAAATCATACAATGACAGACAATTTCAATATTGTATACTTTATGATTCAATTTATCCATATATTTGCGATAAATTACGCCTTAATGAATATATAAAAAAAAAAATAAGAGTAGCCATACTTCTAAAATAAATAAATGAAAAATTAAAAATACTAATTTCTTTTTTTTAACATATTTGAGAACTTTACATGGAATGATTTATTTTTAATTATAAACGAAAATGAAACTATAAATACCTAATTGTATTTTATAAAAAAGACAAAATTATATAGATAGATGTATTTTTTATAAAATATATTTCATACAAATATAGCATAATATATTGAAATGAATTTCAGTTTATTATAATACAATTTTGATAATTTTAAATAAAATTGAAGCAAAAGACACGTCACGTGTTGCATTCATAGTATATATATATATATATATATATATATATATATATATATATATTTTAATTTTCTCCCCCCAAATTCTTTTTTTCTTTTTCGCTTCGAGTTTCCCCCGATTAACCTAGCCCAGTCAAGTAAAAGGGGATCTCTCTCTCCATGAATCTGCGGCTCTCCGACCGATTGACAGCCTTCGATTCGAAGGTCGAGACTCCGATCGGCGAGTTTAGTCTCGTACGGCTTGTCGTATGGCTAAGCTATACGATTGTCATATGACTAAGCATTACCAGACTCACAGACACAACCTCTGTCCCGAACCTCACAAACTCCTCAATCCCAAACTCCTTTGAGAAGTCTCTCAAGTACATCAACACCTCTCTGTGGCCCGGAAACCTTCTCGAGTCTCTGTCCTGGCCTTCGTTTTCTCTGCCCACAAATGGGTAGTCTCTGAAACCCATGAGCTCTCTGGGCAGGTTGGTCCGGAGAGACTCTTACACGCTCGAGTGCAATAAGCTACGATTCGAGTCGAGTCCGATCGGGTCGGACTCGACACGTGGCGTGTAGACCCAGGTTCCGCCCACTTGGTCTCAATTCGGGTCGAGTCCGATCGGGTCGGACTCGACACGTGGCGTGTAGACCCAGGTTCCGTCCACTTGGTCTCCTACGATTCGGGTCGAGTCCGATCGGGTCGGACTCGACACGTGGCGTGTAGACCCAGGTTCCGCCCACTTGGTCTCGATTCGGGTCGAGTCCGATTATCGTATGGCTAAGCCATGGACGTCTTGGCGGCAAATTATGTGTGTGTGTGTCTCTCTCTCTCTATATATATATATTTATAAACATTTTCATTCCAACCTGATCGATAAACTAGTTCTTGATTTTCTGAATCTCTCTCGCGCAGTTGAATTCGACCAACTCTTGTACCTTCCTCATACAAGAAATCGAGAGGTATATTTCATAAATCCATTCTACATTTTCACAAGTTCGAACAACTTAAATACTGGTTCCAAATGATCTGTATAATTTCCATATAGAAATGTTATGTGTAAAAAAGCTGATCGTAGTCAGTGAAAATTGGGTCTAAAATTAGGAAACCACTATATTGAATATGAGACTTTATAACCAGTAGGATTTATGCAGTACATAAAATGATTTCTTGAATTTAATTTTTCCTACCTCTGATAAAACAGGTGAAATATCTTGTATTTTCTTTCACTTTCTTCCTCTTTCAATCTCTCTCTCTGAATCTCCTAGTAGTTGAAATTAAAAATCGTGTTCTTTGTAGTCGTAGAAGTATGGCCATTGAGGGACGTATGAACACATCGGAGAATCGACCAGGCTGGCTTCGCAGGCTTCAGGGCATGGTAAAAGATTTGTCTTGAATCTTGATATTGTCATTTTTCTTCCACGAGCCTTGGTTTTTAAGTATTTTTTGTTTTTGGTTTCAGGATACTCTATGCCTGTATACAATTGGAATGGCGAAGCGTCAACTTCGACTCTTGGAACGGGATCGCAGAGGGGCTTGGTACATCGATCGATACCGCGGCGGTCTTCAAGGAGGGAACATCAACCGATATTGAACTGCGGCGGTCTTCAAGGATGGTGAGAAGATGAGGTGGTCGTTTGAAGGTGAATTACTAGCTGCGTTGGGAAAATACCTGGAGCTATGTGCTCGTGGATTTTGTTCGCTCTTTGGGATTCAATCCATCGAAGAGCAGCACTTGAATAAATCCATACTTGTGAACTATGCTGGGTTCACGTGTACCGACGCAAAAAGGTAATGTTGTTGGGATAGGTAATGTTGTTGAGATTTCTTCGTCAAAACCCCTCTCACAAACAGAAAACAAAAATTAAATAAATAGCAAAGAAAAGACACGAAAGATTTATAGTGGTTCACTTTCAATGAGAAAGCTACATCCACTTTGCCGCTGCAAAACTATAAACCCAATTAGGGAGATGTTTACAAGTACAAGTGTTTCTTGTGTTTTGGGATGATGAGAATACAACACATCGCACCCTTTATATATACTAAGGAATTGTGCAAAGTTACTCTCCCTAAACGATGTGGGACTTTTTTCCAATTCCTCAAATTAGGCTCCACCACTAACAATCTCCCACTTGGAGACTAATCTCATCACGCGTCTCCATCCTGCAATGGCGACTCAACTCATCAAACGAGGAGTCCAACTGAGGTCGAGCTCAACCTCAGTTTGTCATACGGCAAAGACTTCGTAAACATGTCAGCGGGATTCTGATATACTTTTTTAGTGAATCCTATCAGTGTGGTCGTTTTAACATGTCTCTCTATCGTAAAGGTATCCATGCAATGTATAAAAATGAATCTTCATGTATTAATCAATATCTCACCAGTATTTATTTTCCATTTCAATACCCATCCGAATTAAAGCGGGCCATATGAGATTCCGTGGGACCCCATTTCTCGTATTATTAGTACCATATATGAAAAATGAGAAAAAACTGTATTATAAAATGTTCTATCGGAACTTTTGTCCCATAGTCATTCGGGAAATAGGACGGAGCTGAGATCTCCGTTTAGCACCACTTAGTACCATATTTTTAAAGTTGTATTTTTTAATTGAAAATATAGGAATTTTTTTTCTAAATGCATTTATGATTAAAATAAAATTAAAAAAATAAATATGGTAAATATGAGAATCCCGGAACCGCGAAATATGGTATAAAAAATTGTCGGTACCGTAGAAAATGGTTCCGAATTTTTCCGGTATCATTTTTTACGGTTTTGAGAGTCTCATTTCCCACAAAATATGAGACGGGAGTAGGAAATTCCATTTCTCCGAAATTCAGCTTTAATCCGAATGCATTTAAAACAAAAATAAAAAGAGACTAATAATTAGTAGTTGAACCATAACAAACGTATGCTGACTTTGAAGCACGCCACTAATTGTCTAATGTAACCGAAGTATCAATTGCAAAAAGAGCTGTTTGATTTGGCTATATATAACGTAAAAGCATGTGATAAATATAAGGTGGTAGAGACGCAGAACTTAATAAATAGACTTTAAAGCATAATTTCCTATGTTGGTTAAATAGATTAACATGTATCTTAATTTTACAAACTATATACACTAAAATTGCAGATATAGTACCTGTCATTACAATTATTAAACCCCCTATAATTTTCTTCACGATGGAATACGACATCGAATAACAAATGTTTCACCAGCATCGTTGTCCTAGATAACATATATATCTTGTTTTTTAATTTTATTATTTTTATGGGTATATTAGTTAAACACCATGTGAAATTTTATATTTTAGTAAATGTCTACGTTGTCCGTCTGTTTACGCGTCCCATTTCCCATTACAATTTTGTTTTAGATATATCACACCCTTTTTTTTTTTTTTTTTTTTTTTTACAAATAAGAGACTTTTCATCAGTAAAATACCACAAATACAAATATCAAACATCAATCCAAAATATATATATATATATATATATATATATAAGACCTTCAATTAAATAAGATTTAATACTATAATCGATTTTTGACATGACATATCGTGTATAAACAATTATACACATTGTATTTAGAGCAACTCCATAACTCGTTTAATAAATAGGTCAATAGATGAATCCAAAGACATGAGGGTCATCCACCACAAGGAAAGACGTTTGAGTATCTGTAAGATAAAATCTTGAGTAAAAAAAATCCGAAAAATGACAAATACATCTTCAAGACATAAACCCACAATTTAAATATGAAAACGCAAACCAAAATTCAAACACAACAACATGGAAAAATAATTAAAAAAAAAAAAAAACAAAACTTGAAATATTCTACTTGTTGAAGACGAAAGCTTCGTAATCGTCGGTGGCTAGGGTAGATAAAGAAAGCAATTTTTTAGAACAAAATCGTAGTCCCGTGACAATGGTGGTGAATAAACGGCGGAAGAAGAAACCTATTTACAGTAATAAGAGAAAAAAGCCAAAACGTTTATTTAAAAAAAAAATAATAAATAAACTTTAGCCCCCATTCTCCACAGTTGAGACATAAAGGTCTCTAGGGGGAGAGCCAAAAAAAAAGTTTAGGATTTGGTAGAAAAGAAAAAGGGAGGTTCCGGGTTCAACCTTCATGAGCTGTATAAATGTATGGCTCTTTAGAATTTATCTTAAATCATGTAATTTTGGTCAATAATATCACATGCGTTTGCACTGCTAATATATCATGTAATCTTAGCTAATAGTATCACTTCTAACAAAAAAATTGGTGATGAGCCATCACCCCCTCCTTTTTAGTTATTTTAAAAGTATAATTGAATATTTCAGATATAATATCTTTAATGCACTAATCATGACTTAAAATTTATTTTTATTTTAGTTATTGTGACTTTTTTTTTATTTATTAATAAACCATAATTAAATTATTTTTTTTCGCTATATATGTAGTCTTATATAGTCAATCAATAAAGTGCCAAGGATTTTTATTATTATTACCAAATTTATGTAAATACCTAAATTTATTTAATATACAGAGGGATATATATGAAATACTCAAATTGTCCACATAATGATACATCATCCGAATGAATATTTACCTATATTTAACGAAAAGTTGACTATTCAGAGCAACTTTAATACAAGCAACTTTTATTATGTGGCAATGTCATGTCACCTTTTTTGGACACCTTATTGTTGTGAGTAATAATGATTATGGTAATTGTGCCACTTTTAGTACCGATGCACACAATATCTCCTATAAAAAAATTAATAAAATAATAAATATACCATTACTTTAGATAGAGTGAGACTCATTTCAATAACATTTTTGTGCTATCACCATTGAAGTGATTTTTATGCAAAGTGTTATATTGACGACGTGGATGAATAAAAAATAAAGAATATTTTTTTTGATAATATGTAAAAAGTTGACAACTTATGCATTGGAGTTGCTCTCGACAATTCACAAATTTTTAGTGGCTTAATTATTTAGAAATTTGATAAATAGATTAAAGAATAAAATATTATAAATTTTATATTCAACAATGTGATTACAATTAAATATATAAAAAGTAAATTCAAACATTGAGTCAAACATAAATAAGATTAGCCTTAACAAATTGCCCAATATGCATTGAAAGATTATTTAAATATTTATAAATGCCAATTATTGATTTGTAGGAGGACTGAAGAAATTGAGGATCTGTGGCTCTGATTTATTGCAGTTATGCCTACATCGGCTGTGTCGTTTTTGAAAAACCAAACTTCACCGCACTGTAGTAAATCCCACGTGTCAATTAAAAAAACACTTACCCCCACGTCAGCATCGTCGGTAGAAGTCACGGCGCGTGGACACAACGAGCCACCGTTTCCGCTTTTGTCAGGTGAACTAAGATAGCAGCACAAAAAATTACCATTTTGCCCCATGTATGTGTGTGTGTGTGTGTGTGTGTGTGGGGTAAAGGCGAAACTTGGAGTGGTTTATCAGATCTAAAGTTAAATACTTCGATAAGTGCAAATTATTACTGATGAGGTGATTTTATGAGGTCCAAAGTCAACTCAGACCATGTGCGGTGATTTCATGATTAAAGAACATATAAAATAAAACTGGTAACAATGGAGATAGATAATATAGGTTTAATAATTGTAACAACTTAATCAATGGCTACTAAAGTGACCAACCTAATCAAAGTAAGCAAATTTGTTACTCTCTGACAAAGATTGTTCAACCACAAATCACTAATGCATGCCATTCTGCTTCTTATCTATTTCTATTTGTAGTCTTCTTCATTGAGAGAGATAATTTTTTTTTTTTTAAACATATACTATATTTTTCACCTAAAGTTCTGACCTGTATTTAAGAGTCTAAGGTTGTGTTTGGTAGTTAACTCAAAAAGTTTTTTGTTTTCTGTTTTCTAATTTTTGTAGTTGTATTGAAAAACTGTTTTGTAGTTGTTTTCAAAAAGATGTTTGGTACAGTTTTCATTTTTGTTTTTGAGAAAGTGAAAAAACTGAAAAAAGTGTTTGGTATAGTTTTCATTTTTGTTTTTGAAAGAATGAAAAGAGAAGATGAGGAGAAAGATGAGAGAAGAGAAGAAATTTTTTTTCAAAAACACCTTTTATTTGTTTTCAGTTTTCTTTACTTTTTTCCAAAATAACTTCAAAATTTTTTGAAATTTTTTTCCAAAAACACCTAACCAAACATGTTTTCAATTTTGGTTTTCAATTTTTTCAACCCAAAAACTAGAAAACAGTTTTTGAGTGAAGAAACAAACATGGCCTAAATGTACTGATGAAATACCCAACTCAATATTGTGGACCACTTTCCAAGAGATGGATGTTACCTCAGGGTTTTGGAAAACATTTGGTAGATATTAAATATGGGGCCTATATAAATATGGATTTATTTTTACTTGAGAGACAATAGTACAATCTTTTTCTTGCTAAAAAAAAAGTACATATTTTATTTTGTTATTCACTAAAAAAAACTGAAACAGCTCACATAAACAAACAAAAATATCTGAGAAAAAAAAAGTAGAAATTAGCAGAGCTACCTTGTTCTAAAAACCTTTTTTTTTCATGAGAATACCTCACATCCCATTCTTACTCCGAGAATATCTAGTTTTACAATATTTTCTTTTGGTTTTATTTGGCTTGCGTTTCTTACTATTTATACTTATAGTATCGTTTAAAATTTTCTTTGTTAGTTACAACTTTATTTAAAATAGCAACAATATAGTGTAAAATAAATAAAAATGAGATATTTATGGAGTATTTGTAAATATAAGGAGGAAGAGAATTATCATCTTCAAATAAACGACTTATTTCTGGAATTTGATAAATAAAATCACACTGATCTGGTGGATTCCGAAAATGTTTGTCTTGAAATATAATTTAGAGAGTCAATGTGTCATGAAATATGTTACTAGACCAAAAGAAGGAAGAAAAAAAAAATGGTCAAATAGCAAAATTTCCAATGTACTACATACATAATTAGAATGTGAATATTGTAAAAAGCGCAACGAGTTATTTTCTTTCTTTATATATTTTGCCTTGATTTGTCCCTCTCGCTCTCGCTCGATCGATGTCACAATCCACATGCAATTTCTTGTTCGTGCGCTATAAAATATTGACCTTTATTCACATTTCCTATTTTCTCAATTCCAAAACTCTCTTAATTAATGGCGTCTCAAGGCTTGCTTCACATGCGTTGAAGAGTTGAGTCTGTTTGAGCAAGCAAGCAAACTACCAGCTCATTCCCATTATTATCATCATCATTGCTCATTGAGACCCACCCCCAAATTTTTTTATTTTCATTAATATATATTATTCAATTAATAAAATATTTTTAGTCTCTCTACTCTCTCTAGTCTCTTAACTAACACCTTCTCTATAACCGCAACGAAAAGCCTTTAATGTCCCTCTCTTGGATCTGTATAACAACCCCTCTGGTGGAGCAAATACAGAAGTAGAGAGAGAAAGAGAGTGAGAGAGAGAGAGAGAGGGAGAGAGGGAGAGATAATTTTCACTGCATTCTCTTTGTGGTGGGATCATGAATCATTAACAAAGCTATATGCTGTGTCTGTGTGTGTATCTACATTCAGGGCAAGTAAGTTTCTTCTTTACCTAACTGGTTTTTTTTTCTTTTTCCTTTTCTGATCTGGGTTTGTAAAAAAATGGATTCTTTACGTGATTCTATTGCTTTCATGCTGAGATAGATTGATTTGTATCCACCAGCAAAGACTTTTCCTTTTTTTTTTTTTTTGTAGCTTTTGAGGAGGTTCGGTATGGTCTCATGTTTATCAAGCAGACAAAAAAAACCAAACCTAACAAAGTCTGGCAACGGAAAAAACAATTACGTCTTGTTTTCTTTCCCTAATTTCAAACTCAGGACTGCTTTTTTTGACCGAAAACACATTTAAAGTTGGTCATTCTATCAATAGTATTATTCTCAAAAAGAGGTAATTAATTTAATAACCAAATGAAACGGCTTTTTGAACATCAACACGTTTCTAATTCCGACTCTATTTATTTTTGTAGAAATATGGCCAAATGGGGGGTTACAGATTTCCTCATCCTTATCACTCTCTCAGTGGTTTGTTTCTCCGTCAATGCGAGCATAGAAGAAGACAGACAAGCCTTGCTTGACTTCCTCGGAAACTCGTCTCACCCTCAGAGCCTCAACTGGGACATCAACACCTCGGCTTGCACGCAGTGGACCGGGATCCTCTGCGACGCGGACCACGCTAGGGTCGTCGAAATCCACCTCCCCGGAATCGGGTTCCGGGGCCCGATCCCCCGCGACACTCTCAGCCGCCTCTCCTCGCTCCAGGTCCTGAGCCTCAGGGTCAACAGGCTCTCCGGCTCTTTCCCGCCCGATTTCGACCGCCTCTCGAACCTCACCGCGATCTACCTCAAGTCCAACAACTTCTCGGGCCCGCTGCCCCGCGACTTCTCGGCGTGGAAGAGCCTCTCGGTGATCGACCTCTCCAACAACGCCTTCAGCGGAACAATCCCGTCTTCCCTCGCCAATCTCACTCAGCTCTCGGTCCTCAACCTCTCGAGAAACTCGCTCTCCGGCCCCGTCCCCGATCTGAGGAACCCTAGCCTCGACGAGATCGACTTGGCCAACAACAGCCTCACCGGAACCGTCCCCAGATCGATGCTGAGATTCCCGAGCTCGGCGTTCGCCGGGAACGGCCTGACGACGGAGGCCGCCGCGGCGGTCCCTCCTTCGTTCTCGGCCCAGCCGCCGATCCCTCGGGCTCTTCCGGTGAAGAGGGAGCGGAGGAGGAGAATCGCCGCGCCGATTCTCCTGGGCATCGCGATCGGGGGCTGCGTCCTCGTGTTCGTGACGATCGCGATGCTTTTTCTCGTCCTGCGCTCCAAGTCGAGAGCCTCGGCCGCGGCCTCGGCGAAGGCGAAGCCGGAGAAGGAAAGCTCGGCAGCGGCGGCGACGACGAAGAAGGCGAAGAAGAAGAGCGGCGACGTGTCGGGCGAGAGCCACGAGAAGACGAACCGGCTGTTCTTCTTCGAGGGCTGTAGCCTCGCTTTCGACCTCGAGGACCTCCTGAGAGCCTCGGCGGAGGTTCTCGGGAAAGGGACGTTCGGGACGACCTACAAGGCGGCGCTCGAGGACGCCGCCGCAACCCTCGTCGTCAAGCGCCTCAAGGAAGTCACCGTCCCGAGACGCGACTTCGAGACGCAGATGGAGATCGTCGGGAACGTCAGGCACGAAAACGTCGTCCCGCTCAGAGCCTACTTCTACTCCAAAGACGAGAAGCTCATCGTCTTCGACTTCTACGAACAAGGGAACGTCTCCGCTATGCTACACGGTAGAAATTCTCTTCTTCTTTTTTTTTTTTTTTTTTAAAATGGTTACTTGTCCCGCAAGCAACCGTCTGATCTGATTTGACTTTTTTTTTTTTTTTTTGCAGGTGGAAGAGGACCGGGTCGGGTTCCGTTGGACTGGGAGACACGGGTGAAGATAGCCGTGGGGGCGGCGAGAGGGATCGCCCACATTCAGACGTGCAATTCGGGGCGATTGGTCCACGGGAACGTGAAAGCGGCGAACGTGTTTTTGAACCCCGAGGGGTACGGGTGCGTGTCGGACGTGGGATTGGCGGCTCTGATGAACCCGACTCCGGCGCCGGTGTCTCGGGCGGCCGGGTATCGGGCGCCGGAGGTGTCGGACACGAGGAAGGCGACGGCGGCCTCGGACGTGTACAGCTTCGGGGTGTTGCTCCTCGAGCTTCTGACGGGGAAGTCGCCGGTGCACGCCACGGGGACCGAGGAGGTGGTCCACCTCGTGAGGTGGGTCAACTCCGTGGTCAGGGAAGAGTGGACCGCCGAGGTTTTCGACGTCGAGCTCCTCAGGTACCCAAACATCGAGGAAGAGATGGTCGAGATGTTGCAGCTCGGGATGAGCTGCGTTCTGAAAGTGCCCGAGAAGAGACCGAGCATCGTCGCCGTTTTGAAGAGTCTCGAGGAGATTCGCCAGCCAAACACCGGAACCAGGCCTTCCTCTGAGGTCTCGACTCCGATCCCGACCCCCGACTTTGTTGCTGAGATAGTAGGACCGTCTTCATCTTCTTCTTCTCTTCCGAAGTAATTTTAATTATTTCTTTTTTCTTTCTTTTACTCACAGTTACAATTTTTTTTTGTTTCTTCCTTCGACCAGATTTGTAATGATTGTTGCGATAGTTTTCCTAATTTATCTGTAATGAGGTTTACATGGTATGTTATACAATCGGGGCTTGATTGTTGTCTCTGATATGCATATCCTGCCATTCGTTTTTGGGATTGATAAAGCGTTGGTAAAATCTGATTATCTCGACACAAAGAGAGACAGAAAAAACTTGGAATGTATTGATAAAAAGATCCGAGGTTTCAATGCATCATGACCAGTTGAGTGAAAAATATGAAAAGAATAAAAAAAGAAACAAAAACATTTCTCTTTTTGCTATATAAGACAACTGTACGGGACGTGTATCTGAACTTTTCTCCCCATTGATGGAATGGAAGCTCGCAATTCATTGGCAATGCAAGAATAAAGAACAGATTTCTGTGAAACTCAAATCCTCTTTGGTGTCTGCAAGTACCAACTTGGCATCGGAAAAAGTTATTTCGAGACGATGATTCTAGTTTTCACTCCTCCTGAAATTTGACAGAAAGAAGTGAAACCCAACTCAGAAGCATATAAAACCCAATCTGGATTCAGATAATCAGAACAGTCAACAATGCAAGTAAAAAAAAGTCTACCTTCAACTTCTTCAAAATGAACCTCCTTAACAAATTCGGCACCAGCATGGTACTCGAACCTATCAAAGACACAAAGTGAAACACGAATTTAGAAAAAACAACTCTTTGAAGAAAGATAATAGCCTATATTATTATCTACTCTTATTCTGACTAGAGTGCTGCAACTATAAGTAGTCTCTTTCTCGTAGAAATCAAATGACTTTATGATATTTACGAGAGTTTCGATTTCAATCTCACTACCATATTGAATTGCAAAAAAACACTTTAAAGTTTTCTGCTTCGGAGACCAGACCAGACCAAACCAGAGACTTGAACGCTTGATCAATGAAAACTACAACAGAGACAGACATTGAGCTGAACAAAAAACAAAAAAAAAAGGTAGAGAGAAGAGTAGAGAAGCTTTGACCTGTTTGAAAAAGATAGCTCGAGCTCGTAGTCGGAAGCGCTCTTTATAGCCTCGCCCAACACGGTGACGATCTCCGTTTTCCGAGTGCTGGCCATGAGCAAATCGTACTCCGTCGGAACAACGATCGCGAAGAAATTGTCGCTCAGCTCGCTCAAACACATCTTCTCCACGGCCGGGAGAGCGATTCTCCGTTTCACAGAATCCGACTCCGGATCCACCACATAAATGGCAAACTCCGTGACCAAAAGAACTCTCTTCTTCAATTTCCCCGAGCCCGTAAACTTCAACACTCTGTCCGCGAAAAGAACCTGATTATCACCTACACAACAAACTCCACTCGTCCATCAATGGTGTACCTCATTCTATAAGACTGTATTTGGAGCTCTGATTTTTCGATGGAATGTGAAAATTTGAAAGAAAAGGCAAATTCGAAGAAACATGCGACCGAAGGAAGATCAAAATTCTTAGTTCTAACACCATATATGTTCAAATTTGTTTGAATCATCATTTTTCACTTTTAGATATACATTTTCCCTTAAATTTTCTAACACCAGAAAATACAATGAATTCTAAATTTATTTCATCCTACTTTCCAAGTTCCAAACACACGCTCGTTTCGGATATTTCTCGAAGACAATGAATCGATTCGACACCGAGCGTGACATAGAATCAACGTTTTATTTTTACTATCGAAATCTGACCTTGTTTCTGTAAGAGCTTGATCAGGTAAGGATGAGAAGGGAGGTCGATATAGTCTCCTTTGAATTCGCGATGGAAAGAGGCTTTTCGGCGGACCTTGACTCCCATGAACGGCTCTTGATCCTCCGACAGATTTCTCTCCGTCGACAGAAGCCTCGTCCCTCCGTCGTCGTCGAACATCGGCGGCGGAGAATCGTCGATCTGGACCCGCCTCAGCGACTTGAGTCGCTCCATTTCGCTCGGGTCGGGTCGGATCGGGTCCGATGCAGCGTCGTATTGTTCGATAAGTGGTGGTCGACAGGTTCGAGGGTGGTTAAGTATACTTGACGTGTAAAACACTGGGAGCTAGCTTGCGTAGGGGTGCGCAGAGCGCACTGCCAGCTGGAGTTCTTCAATGTCTGAGTTGGCATTTTTATGTCGGGTCGTTGGGTTATATATATCTTTATAAAAGAGTTAAAGTAAATATTTTAACAAAATAATAACAAAAAGGTAATTACTGTATTATAAAATGATCTTATAATAATTATATCATAAAACATGATGGCAGATAAAAAAAAAAATTACGTTTAATTTAAATAGTTGTTTGGAAAATATGAAAAAATTTAGATGATTTTATCATATATGACAAACAACTTCCCACAAAAACGACATCCCCAAAACGACAGACAAACGACATCCCACAAAAAAATAATTTCACAAACGACATTTTTTTAAACGACATCCTCCAAAGCGACTTATTTCACAAACGACATCCACTGAAAACGACATTTTTGAAAAACGACACCCCACCAAAAACGACATATTTCACAAACGACACCCCACCAAAACGACATTTAACGACATCCTCCCAAACGACATATTTCACAAACGACATCCACTGAAAACGACATTTTTGACAAACGACACCCCACCAAAAACGACATATTTGACAAACGACACCCCACCAAAACGACATATTTGACAAACGACACCCGCTAAAAACGACATATTTGACAAACGACATCCTGCCAAAAACGACATTTTTTACAAACGACATCCCAAAAAAACGACATTTTTTACAAACGACATATTTGATAAACGACAACCCAATGATAAAATAGTAAATGAATAATGTAATTCATGGAATCAATAATTCTTTGAATTAATATTAATCAAGATGCTATTCTTGAGATTAAGTTTAAAAAGTACTACATGTAGTTTCTTCTAATTATTCATCAATTTATTTATACTGGTGTACCTGAATCCCTAAATGAGAGGAAACGAGCTTTAGTCACGTGAAGTAAAAATATAAAAAGATAGTACCTATTTTCGAACTTTAATCTAACTATTACCGTCTTCCATGAATAATGCTTTTGTATTTTTCATTTACTCTTCTATTTTTATCGTGAGTTAGTGTCTTTCATTTCATCTAAACTTTTAATGAAAGCCTCAATTTCAGGCTTCTTTCGTTGAAGTATCATCTTAGCGCTTATCTGATGGCGAACAGATTGTTTCTGAGCTTGAATTTTTTAGTATTAGCTTCTTTATTTAATATTCGTATATTTAGAAACGATACATTTGTCTTTCCTTTCTCTCTTTAAAAAATCAGCCCAAAATCCAGATCTTTAATATTTTTTGGGCTACACAATTTGGCCCATTGAAATACAACTTTGTACTTTGCACGACTTGCTCAATGAGACGACCTTGAACGAATAAAAATCGTTTACACTTTTCTGATACAAATACGTAGAATCTTGACCACATGCTTGGTAAAAGATCATTAAATTTGAAACTGATAAATCCCCAATTAAATTTTTTTATCGTCTCTTTTCTTTCCTTTTTGTTCTTCCTTTGCAACGCTCATGCTCTGGAATCTCGATTTCCAGTAATCTTTGGTCTAAAAGTGCCATTTTTCCTTCTTTTTCCTCTGCTCTTAATCTTCTTTTTTCTTCTTTTGAAGAAAATGTTATATACAAAAGTGTCTATGAGCGTTTTAACGTTTCTTTTCATGGTTGTTTTTTTTTCCGTGAAAAAATAAACTTTAAAAGGACCATTTTCATCATCAAAGCTATGAAGAATGACTAATAAAATATTATAAAAATTACAAACTGCATCGAACGTGGGCTTATATATACATGCTTTAATTTTTAGTCATGCCTCGAGCCTTTATCATGTCGTGGGATCGTAATTTAAGTAAAATTATTTATGAAAAATAGTGTACAACATTTAAATATGATATAAATAATATCGTTGGAAACTATATACTATAAAAATAAAAAATAAAAATAAATTAGCTATATAAAACCCGGGCCACTTCACCTGCAAATTGATATTAAGAAGCCCCGAAAGTCACGAATGAAGAACATAAATGCATAGGAATGCCAAATACATGAATTTAATATGTTCCAGTTCCCAATAAAATATAATAAAAAAAAATAAAAACCCAAGCGTTGTAACACAATATTATAGCCCATAAAAATCTAAAGGACATGGGTGACCCATGTCGTATATGTTTATTAGTATTTTAGATGCAATTACACGTACCGAATCTTCATTTCTGTTGCAAACACAAATTTTAAAATAAAATGAAATCTGAGTTACTGTAATTCTTAACTCTAAAACTAAAGTCCAAGTCTAAAAGCTACACTTATTTAATTAATATTTTAATACCGGCAAAAGGGTCGTGCCCACGAGTGGGAGAGAAAAAAAAAATGGTCCCTGAAAATCAGATTCATGTCACTAAAAAAAATCAAACCCTTTAAACTCAATTAATTACCTAATCTCACCTTCATGTGTCTTCTGGGTTTGTCTCTACTGAACATTCACAGTGCACACAAAAGTGTACCACTAAAAAAAAAAAAAAAAAATTCCCCTCAACTAATTAAAAAAATATATATACAACTCATTTTCTTATTCAGTGGAATTCTCTGTCTGACGTGGCACGTTTTAAATGTCGCTGACCGGGACTTAATTTGTCACAACAAGCACTCACTCTGGGGGTTAAGTCACCTAATGATGGTTTAAATCATTGTTAATGAGTTTAATCATGATTGTCTGATAATTGATATGCGGTGGAAACAGAACCGTTGGCGATCACTTTTCATGTGGATTTAGTAAAGACAAACGTGCATTCCACTATAATCCTCCTTCAATTAATTTGTATAGCTAGTCCTCACTAAACATTGTCACATCGGCAAAAAAGAATGTGTGTAACATGGAAACTATATGCATATGTATATATAAATTGAGTTAGGGAATAAAAAAAGTTCGTTGGAACTCCATTATATAATGTGTCAATTTGTACTTTAAAACTTTGTCATATGGTAATGATATGATTCGTGACGAGGCTTAAAGGGATTTTTTTTTTTCATTTTTTTTCGGTACTAAACTAAACTAACCCCATTATTTTCATTCCTAGTTTTAAGGCTTTTAGCGATTTTGAAGAATATCACCATAATAAAAATTATCTCCATATGAAATATGAATTCACTAACTATGTCTAAAAAAATTTAGAGAACATGAGACATATGACATACTTCCCACCAAATCCCCCACTTTTAGGCACAAAAAATTTGCATTTATCTTCGGCCAATTTTTATTTTATTTTTATTTTTATTCTAATAATATATATGTACGTCCCTCATTGTTTCCTTCCCTCAGATTCAGAGCATTTTGGGATTCCGATACTTATCACATCAAGAAAGTGAATTTGTACACTGCACTGAATAACTATATATAAATTTTTATTTTCTGTGCAAAAAAATTAACAGGAGTTTTTTTATTTTTTTATTTTATATCAAAAAATTAACTAGGAGTTGTTCTATAACCAATGAGATATTCATCTCATATGCTAATTGGAGCCACGTCACTCTCACATGGAGGATCACACGTGGCATTCCCACGGTGACCGCCAAAGCGGGAAGAGCGCCGGTGACCGGTTGGTGTACCAGTGATGCGTCAGTGTGGGCCCACCGGCTGAGCCGGTCACCCACTGTCGTCAAGTCTCAGGACAAAACCCCATACAACCTCTATTTCTTTATTCTCGAGTGTTTCCCAAAACCTTTTACTCTCTCTCTCACACACTATAATAATCAGTATATACTAATAATATAATACACAACAAATAGCTAGTTTTATTTTATTAATATGAATTCCCGTACGTCTCTCTTTTTTAATAAATATTTTATATTTCCCTCTAAATTATTATGTGACACAAAAACAACAACACTTGGTTAGAAGTTAGAACTAAGATAGCACTAGTATTTATTTTTCAAGTCTATATTAAAGGTGGTCATAATAGAGCTACACACGAGTGTCACACTACGCTTGCTTTAGTCAAACCTCACACAAAATATACAGATATATTTTTCAATGATAAGAATTAGAATGCTCTAAAACGTCTGTTAAACGCTTGTAGTACTTATGCAATGATTGAGTTTCATTTGTAGTATTTTTTTTTTTTTTTTGTCAATTTACTAATAATACATGTTGCTCTCTATTTTTGTTTGACTTTGATGTGTAATATCCTGTCATGATTTTCTTCAATCTGGAAATTTAAAATTTGATAAAATTTTCTTAATCATTTTACTGTAGAACGTGACAGGTGTTGATAAGAGACGGAGAATAAGAAAAGCTTGTCTCTAGTTAATGAAGTCAAAACTTAGATGTGTAATTCACTTATATATTTGTGCATGTAAAAATTATAAATTACTCGCACGTTTCATGAACTATCTATCGATATCTCATCAGGAACAGATTGATTGTATAGTTGAATAACTCAGTTTCGAGGAGAGCACGTGATAGCCTGTGAATATCTGCATTTTGCAATCTAATATTATACTCCGAACTTAATTAACTATGTCTATGATATATATACATATTTTTTTGGAGAAATACTTAACTTAACTATAGTAATTATATAATATTACTACTTTTATATTAACAGAAAAACAACAAAATATTTCAAGAATCTATTTGAGGCAAGTTGATATATATTTGTGTTAGTCAAACGCACCGTCTCAAACTATGAAGTCAATGTAAATACTTCAGAAGAGGAAAATAGTTGCACTTTATATTGTCACTTTCATCGTATTATCGTATATTCCGTACAATTATATATATATATATATATATATATAATATCACTATTAAAAAATAGACTTTTGAATGCAACGCTTTTAAATATCACTATATAAAATAGACTATTAATAAATATTATCGAGATTAACCAAAACACTTTGGTTTTTAGTTGGATTTTTAAATTTTAGATGCAACAAAGTCGTATCTATTTTTTACAAAATTTTAATGCAAGTTATTAGATAATGGATGCGACTTTTTGATATTTGGAATGTGATAAAAATCGCATTTAAAGACTTTATTTGTCTTAGTGTACCATAATCTAAATTGAGAAAGAAAAAACACTTGTTATGCTAGTATATTCGCTACACATTAACAGTTTTGGTTTATTTCTCCTTCTTTTGTTATAAGAACGATACAAATGTTAGTATGATGCTAATATATATGTATGTGTTATAACTTATAAGAGTAATAAATTCGAATAGACCGACCGAGTAGTTTTTCTGCCAAAAAAAATCAAAGGCAAATGCTTGATGACCAAGGTAAGAAAAATGATAATGTCCAAAAAATATTGAGAAAAACAAAGAAGATCAAAGAAGCTATTTGTTAAGTAAAAACTAATCAATCAGAATTCAAACAAGACAATAAAAACTATAGTATAAAAGGCAAATATAGGACAAAAAGAAACTCTCTCGCTGTCATATACAAATGTATAACATTTTCTCATATTCAGCTTTTAAATCATTCACCTATCATCAAACACCCCTCCTCATTCTAATTTATTTTATCTTCTTGTAATTAGATTAATCTGTTATCGCGTTATAGAAATAATTTGACTAAATTTTCATTGTATTCGACACGTTCTAATCAACATACGCAATTTTTTGTTGAGACAATTGGTACGACATTTTATATCATTAAGAATACATATATATACTTCCGCTCTTAAAAATGACAAAGCATAGTGTTTATTTATTCATTTACAAATTAATATTCTGATTATGATCCTCTAAAAATCTAGCAATTGGTATTCATCTTTCAAAAATTGATATTAATAATAAAAATAAAGTAAGCATATGTAACTTGAATGACTAAGATAACAGAGTTACTGAAAATAGAAACGGTAGTTATCATTGCAATTTATTCAGTGTTCGAAATATATATAATTATATATATGCATGTAATCTACGAATTTCTAATATAAAAATAGTAAAATACGTCGATTTTTTATTACATATTTTCGAACGTTATGAGAGAGAGAGAGAGACCGACATCTCTTGCTTGGAGTGGAAGCCTAATTGAGAGTACTCTTGTTACCAAATGATCAAGGTTATATGGTTATAGATTATTTATTGTTGGAACCATTAAATTGTTGACAAATTTGTATTACATTAAAATCTGAGCCAAGTTGTTTTATTATGGCACACAAAAAAATTAAGACCGACATAATAATATAAAGGTTTTAAAGTATCGTGTGTGAGAGAACCTCTGAATGGTGGCCCTTCTTTTTAGAATAGATCTTGTTTTTGTATTAAATACTTTGGGGGTTAACAATAATACTGTAGATTTTTTATTATTCATATACGTACGTGGTTATCTTGCTCTACCCCCATATGCATGTCCTTCATTAATTTTGATTTTTCAAATTCCCAAACTAGTTAATGATATTCCTACAATTAATATATCTCTTCATTATTCTTTCACCAATAAATGACTCTTTTAATTTATTCCTTCCTTCCCGCTTTCCCTCAAGGCACACATTCAATTGCAACATTTATTTTTGGTTAGTAGTGTGATTCATAACAATACCCATGTTAGAAAATAATATGACTTGGAAACATATATTCTTTTTATTTAGAAGATGCGGGGATCCTTGTATAAGATGCTTTGAATATTGCATTTTAGAATATACAAATTTTGAACATAAATAAAGAAAGAGAAACAAGTCAAATTTATTACTCCCTTACTATAATCAAATGAAGACCTAAGTAAAGCAAATTTATGAAGACCACGGATAACAAAAAACACACACACACACAAATTCAATCTCGATTATTTGCGTAAATTCTAGTTTAATGCTAAATAATGATCAATACAGTTTCATGAAAATTGTGTGTGTGTGTGTGTGTATATATATATATATATATATATATATATATATATATATATATATATGTCTAATTTAGAATCAATGATCAATACATTTCCATGTATGTCAATGTTTATTTTTCATATCTAAACTTATTTATAAAGATTCTGTTACTTTCTAAATATACATAGTGCGAGAACAAAAATATACGTTCGGAGTTCATACTTTACTTCCAGTAAGGTCTGAGCATAATGAACTCGAAAACCATTGACTAGAAGAAAGAATCGCAAAACTCCGCAGAGAAAATAAGTTGGCAAATCAAAACTATTCAAACCCAATAAATGTGGCCCATCATAAAAGACATAATCATCGTTTGAGAGAATACATAATATTACCCCCATAAAAATCTAATCATTGTGCGGTTATACAGACGATCACCCCTAATCATGGGCTTAATCACGTCATGATTTTCAAACTCACCACTAAAAATAAAACTAGACAACTATGAGTCACGCGCAAACTCAAGAAATCTCTCCATCGTCAATTTACTATCATATATCACCTATCATTGTTTTTCATTTTTTTACTAGATTTGTCTGTAATTATTAAAGACAATAATGTCTGAATAATAGTTTTACTCGACATGTATAGTGCTCGGTAGTCTTTGCTCAATGTGGTCAAAGTGTTGTGACATTTTTGTGTTTCAATTGATTCAATAAAAATCAGCCAACTCCCGCCCCCATGAACGGAAGTCCGCTTCCGTGAACTTGAAATGTTTCCATTTCTGGCTATTTTGTCTTGTAATTATCTCTACATAAATATATACAAAAACTCCCCCCATTAATATACACATATATAATCTTATTTGTTCTCTTTTATAAAATAAATAAATCTTATTTATTAAAAAAAACAATAATACAGTAAATAAGATCACATATCCAAAGGCTTCATGAGATGGGCTTCAGTTATAGCTCTCTAACTCACTAACCCTTTTAATTAAGGGACGTAAATCTAATTACCGTTGGAACACAAATGAGCATGATCAGCCGGTAACACTCAAATCTATGGCATCTGGGTTGGGGGTTAAATTATCATAATATTAATGATTAATGAATAGAGATAAGTGACTATATATATATATATATATATATATATATATATATATATATATATATATATATTTGAACATCTATCTTGGACTTGATGATCATAATTGACTTATACCAACTTGCCAACGTAGATTAGCAACCAAACAAATATATGTAACAAAAAGCCCTCAAGTAATGTGAGTGACTACGTATCTCGTTGCTTATTGAAAGAGATCAAAACAAATACCAACGAGATTTTATATAATATAAGTGCAATATATTACATTATATACATATAATGCAAACATAATACCCAGAAGCAGACCACCCGGTAATTTGTCGAATTCGATGTTCTTTCTTAGCTGTCTATTTTGGTTATTTATGGTTCACTTGGCTCAATATAGTCATGGCCAAAGTCCCAGAGAAATTGCCCAATTTTTATATTTTGTCCGTGACAATGCATAATTTTGCATCCAAACAAAACATTGGATATCTCTCTCTCTCTCTCTCTCTCTCTCTCTCTCTCTCTCTCTCTCTCTCTCTCTCTCTCTCTCTCTCTCTCTCTCTCTCTCTCACACACACACACACACACACACACACATAAAAATGTAGGTTTTACTAATATATACTTATAATATGGGATATCAAAATTAGGCCTAGTTCTAAACTTCTAATGCCTGAAAGTGGTTTGTCTAAATTTTTATTTTAAAAAGTTAATCTTGTCAGTACGCTAAATTTTATACTAAATTGATATTCAATTCTATGGTTGAGTTATGGTGCTAAATATATGCAATTTGACCATATTACTCTGATTAATTAGCCATTTCTTCTTAGTTTTTTTTTCAATGCCTATTAATACACAATACAACAAATAAGACAAAAGAACAATTTGGGTACAATACTCCATGGAATAAATAATTATAGCGATGTTAGTAAGCACACGATCTATTTATGGCGACAAAGTTTGTTTGGCATAAGTATATCATGATCAATAATAATCAATTTGCTAGATGGTGACTCATTTTAAATTTGATCTACTATGTAGTATATTCTTCTATTTTTATATTACAAGTTATAGGTTCTTATAAATTTCCATATGAGAGTTAATTTCTTTCACTAATGTCAATTTCAAATGGTTACGAAAACTTGTGGTAGCATTTTTTTAGGACCAAACTATTATTTTATTAGGCTAGAATATAGATAACCATAACTGAACTCAAAATGAAAAACATTAGAGGAGTGATAAATTGATTAATATGCAATGGCAATGATAAACAAGAACAGAACCATAAAATATCATTAATGGTGAGATTCTAAATATTATCTACAATCTGAGAAAATTGAAGCTTGACATATATATAGTCTGTTAGACCCAAACCTAACGACGTCCAAATTAGGTATCGCCCCGCATCTAGCTCATCTAACTCGTAAAAAGTTGAATCCGTGTTTGACTTACTAATGAAGTCTCGAAGTAAGATCAAATGAATCCTCATCGAGGGAAATCATCGCTAAAGATCAACTCAATACTAAAAAAAATGGAGGCAAGAGATTGGGGTCTTAAACTAGTTATTTTATCCAAATAAATGGCTCTTACCGATTTAATCATTTAAATCGTTAACCTCATTTTAACATTAGGTCGTTAAAAAAATAATTTGAATGATCCTCATATTGATCGGTGTATGTATACAATATTCATTCTTCTATAAGAGGAAATGTGCACAAATTTAAGCTAGTCCCATGAGAACATACAAATCTCATGCTCGAAAATCATGCGCACGACTATCACGAAATGTCATTTTTAAGGTTTTTGTTTTATTTTCTACCTTTATATTCAATGTCCGATATCGCAAAGCGGAAAATATTGTCGTAGGTTTTTTCATTTTTCATGTCATGTCCCAATTAGAACCATAAATATTTTAATTGGCTTCTTTTTCATTGTAATATCATTTTGAAAAATTACTAGTTCAAGATTACATAAGTAAATTAAAACATATAAATATTTTTAATTTCAAATAATAGCATTTTACATCAACTTTTAATTTCATATATATATATATATATATATATATATATATATATGAACATTAATAAAAGACTCTAGCCACATAATTATTTCAGAATATAAAATCAGCTAATTAGCAAATCGATATATAGTATATAGAAAGAGATGCTGATTTATTTAAAGTGTGATGATTCAATCTCGCGATTTTAAATTGGTGTAGATGCAGATATTCCGTGATACTCCGCTTTGTAAACCAATTATAATTTTCTTATAGCAATTGTGGTTATTTTGGTGTCTTGATTCATTCTCAAATCATATATTATTCAATTTATTATATTAGCCATATAAATGCAAATTAAAATAAAATAACTTTTAATTTTATCGTGGGGGTACTTTTTTACGTCATTATATGGACTTGATTTCAGTAAACTTACATATTTCAGTCAAATTTAATATCCATTCGTTAAAAAAATTGTAACATTAATAATCAGGCCAGGCCACATGATCAGCTTCTGAGTCACCAATACTCACCATTACACAAAGACATCCAGATATGGATCAGTACAGTAGTTTTTCAGGTTCAGGTTTCAGAGAGAGAGAGAGAGAGAGAGAGAGAGAGATTCCTAGAGACGCGTTCCTAGTAGGATTGTCATGTGGCAAACTGAAACATATTATGGCAAGAGTACACTTACAATCATCTTCCTCTCTTCTTCTTCTTCGTCATATCTTCTATTTTTCTATTCATCGTCATAATTCTAGATACCAAATTCATAAATAATCAATGCAACTCTCTCTTTCATTTGACCGTACCAAGCGTGCATGCTATTATTGTTTATATATCATCTCTATTCTCTACTATACGCGTGACCGTATATTCTCCTATACGTACACGTACGTGCCTTTTCTTTGGTCCCAAAAGACACCCCAAAAACACTCAAATATCTAAGAGCCACCTAGACCAAGGACCAATTTGATAATTTTAACATCTGAATATCTATAATATACTCAGCATATATATATATATATATATATAAATTTTACATCTGAAAATAAATAATATATTCAGCATATATATATATATATATAAATTTTACAACATCTGAAAATATATAATATATTCAGCATATATATATATATATATATATATATATATATATATATATATGCACACAAAAAACCCCTGGCGTTAGAAAAAAGGGTATTAGCTAAATAGTTAATTGAATTGAAATTAATAGATTTGTAAATTAAATAGTTAAAATTTGTTTAAAATGAGTGAAAGAGTTAAAATATGTAAATATTATTTCAATAAATTTTAAGTAAAAAGGGGCTTGACAAATCTTTAGTGAATAAAAGAATACCAATTCAGTCGTTGCCCATATGTGCTTCGGACGTCATAAGCAGCACGGCTCCGGCTCGAGGAGAGGGCGCTTCGCTTATTGCGTCTTCTTTTTTTTTTTGGAATCTCGTTTTCTCGATTTCCTCTCTGAGCTCTGCTTCATAGGCCGGCCGCCGCCGTGCTCGCACGGATATACCGATTCAAGATTTGCCTCCTCTACGCCACAGGATCCACGCCATCGAATTTAGATCCGCTCCTCTACCGTGCTCGTGTGCTCGCCCGCCTGCAATGGTTATAAATCCGCCACCGATTTCTGATCGCGCCTAGGCCGGTTCCAGATTCACCATCACTACGCCACATGTTCCAGATTCGCACCTCCACCGTGCTCGCTTGCTTACCCTGGTTCCAGAGTCGCCGCCGGGCCCACGTTCGCCCGCCGCCTCACTGTCTTTCTTGTGTTTGATGTCATCGGTGGTGTTTTTTTTTCTTCTTCTGTTTTTTGTACTATGTTCATTACTTTTTGTGGTGTTTGATTTTGGATTGGGGATGGGTTAGCCGCTGTCCACCGTCCCGCTCGGGATACTCTGTTAGACTTTTGTCTATACAGCCTGAAGACAAGTCTTTTTGGTCATGGATCGCGGCTTAGTATGGCATATAATTAATTCTCTTCTTTGGAGGGCGAGGGGGCAATCATGTCCGATGCATCTCAGCATCTTTGTTGCTGTTTACCTCTCAGGAATTTTAGTTATCTTTATTGATTACTTCGTGCTATTTCTCTGAACAATTTTAGCTATTTTTGTAGGAGTTTATCTCCAATGCGAATTTTTCGTATTTCGCTCTTTATCAATATCATCAATAATACAAATTGCATTTTTTTTTTTAAAAAGGCTTCAATAAACTTTTCGACCTTATTATTTATTTTTCTAAAAATTACATTGTTAAAATTTTTAATCACAATGTCAATTTATTTTGTTAACAATGTAATTTTGACTATTTTATATAAAAAAAAAATTAAAACTTTAATTATTTTGCTTATCAATTAATATTGGGAAAATATCAAGAGTATCCCTTGTGTTTAATCGAAATGCGAGATTTATCTCCTTTATTTCTAGAAATATCAGACATATCCCTTCAGTTTAATATAAATGACATATACCTCCCCTAAAAAAATGTTATATTACAAATATCACCCTTTTCGTTTATTTTTTACAAAAAAATAATTTGAACTCCTCAAAATACCCTTAATAGAATAAATATTTATTTACTATTTTATTAAAAAAAAATCAAAATCTCTCTTTATAAAAAAAAAACCTTAACTTTTTATAAAGAAATTTTTTAATTTAATTTTTTTGTATATAGAATAGAAGATAAAAAATTATTTCATTAAGGGTATTTAGGGGATTTCAAATTATTTTTTGTAAAAAATAAATGAAAAATGGTGATATTTGTAATATAACATTTTTTTAGGGGATGTATATGTCATTTATATTAAACAGGAGGGATATGTCTAATATTTCTAAAAATAGAAGGGATAAAGCTCGCATTTCGATTAAACACAAAGGATACTCTTGATATTTTCTCATTAATATTTTGTATTATTTTTGCTAGACAAAATGATTAGGGCAATATATATAGAATTATAGATATATACACACAAAAAGATGATGGCGTAAAAAAAAGCCTCTAATTTTGTTGCGTTTAGTATAAGTTTTAGTGTTCGTACACAATAATTAAACTGTTTTTACTGATACACTGATACACACACCACACATTACGAAAGGATTATGTTGAGTTGAAAGTGTACTTTTAATTTTCGAAATAGACATCATAATGATTACCCAACATATATCTTAAGACAAATCGGATTAATTTGCGTATTTCGAAGCATTAATGTGTGTTCTATTATTTTCACGAGTTACGTAAATACACCTCGTATAATTTGGATTTTAGGCGCGTTTTTCTTTTTGTTGGTGGTGTTTTGCAAACCAATTTCGGACATGAAATGCAGAGCTATTGAAAATTGTGAGAACAAATATTAATAATTTTAAATTTAATTAACTATATTGGCTACCCGAGCAAGTTAAAAAAAATTGAAAATATACGTATTATTCTTTATTTTTCACGATAAACTAATGTTTTACCTGCAATTTTTTTTCAAAGGTTCGTAACTAAATGCATTACCTACTTTTGAACGCAAAGGTCTAAAAATGTAATCATTTGGAGACATATAAAAAATAAAAAAAAAACATATCCTCACGTCACAAAATGCATGAGAACATTTATCAACGTTTATATGAATTTGGACATTATAAAGCAATTTCGCCAGGATTTCGCAACTAAACAAGTAAGTTTATTTGTTTGCTATTGCATTTCCTTTTTTCTATGTGGAGACGTCAACCATCTCCACTCCATCTGAAAATCTATTCTTTATATTTGAAGCTTATTCAAATAAGTGATCTTCATATTTGAAGATCAACCATTCATGATCTATAACTCTTTTTTAAAACTCAAAATTTTTAAAAATTATAAATTAGCCCAAAATTTAATTATTACTATAATTTGATATTTTATATGAATTATGTATTTATTTATAAATTAATGTATTCTAAAAAAAATATTAATTCAGATACAACTCATACTTGAAAAAATTTAATTAAAACTATTACAATAGAATTAACAATGTTACGTACATAGGCAATTAAATAAAAAACACCAACACATTTAAATATTCCGTACATAAGTCTAGATTTATTTATTTGTATAATCAATCAATATGTTGTGGCGTATTTTTATTTATTTTTATCATAAAATGTAATGCTTTAATCTATGTACTTTGTTTCCAAAAATAAATTATCATATTTTGTGCAATAGAGGAATAAATGATCATTTTTTGTATTTTTGGACATGTTATTATTAATATATATATATATTTATTTGGATTAATATGAACAAAATCATTTTTGTTGAGCAAATTTGAAATATATATATAAATACTAATGGGTTAAAACTAAAATATAAAAAATTATACCGGGAGAAAATATACTTAGGATATTCTTTGAAGAAGATGTAAAATAGAGATGAATTTGAGATAAAAATATTGTTCATTGATGTAAAGATGTAAAATACAAATGGAAAATGAAGTGGGGATGCTCTTAGTGTTTTCGAAACTTATCACAAAATTAAGTTGTCTAAAATTTCTATCACAAAACTAACATTTTTAAATTGTAAACCATCATTTTTTTTAAGTAAGCCTACTAATTAAAAAAAATTACTTATTATTTTGGCTTTATTTAACTTTGTTTACTATTTAAAATTTTATTTATAGAGAAAATACTTTCAAATAATTATTTATAATTCAAAATACATTATTTTTTAAAGAAAAAAAAATAACACCTATTTTAAAATGTTACACTTTAAAAAAAAAAAAAATTATTCTGGTAATTTTCCACTTTTTTATGCAGTATGAAAACAAGGCTGGTTTTGAGGGACCTATATGCATAACGCATGATTAGCCCTTTAATAAACTTTTAAAAGAAAAGCAGATGAAGTGCTAGAAAAGTGGAAGTGGAGCAAAACAAATTGGCCATTAATTTAAATTGCAATGTTCTCATTTGGTCAACTTCGTTGGTGACAGGTAGGAAAACGTGACATAAAAAAAACACTCCTAAGCTTTTGGATATTGAGCGTACACATTATTTCTAAGAAAAAAAAATACTGCGCTGTTAAATAGAATGATTTCTTTGTCAAAAATAAATAAATAAATAAATAAAAAATAGAATGATTTCTTGGAATTTCTCTGAATAAGTGTAGTCAAAAGAAAATTTTAAGTTCTTTGGACAACTAATTACATGATTCTTATATTCATAACATTTTAGCCTGTGTCCCTCAAATTTTTTTTTTTTAATATTCCATTATAACTTGTATCAAACACTGAAATACAAATTATAAAAAAAAACATTTAAACTTTAATATATAACATTTTACATTGATTCATAGAGTAATGAATGTCAATACAATACAAGTGATAGTCGCAACTGAACATGGGCAATAGAACCAAAACAACACAAGATTTTTTGTTTCTCCCTGCCAAGTTTTTTCGGAATTTAATCTCTATTCCAGAACAAATTGGAATTGGAAAATTATATATATTACGGAACAGTACGATAACAAAATTTTCTTTGTTTTCTGTACTATTTTTATCCCGTTGTTCATGGGCGTATTTGACAATGCATTCTTTTTAACATATATTATGAGAAAAGATGAACGGAACTGTTTCGTACGATTGCCCAAATCGAATCGTCACCGTAGTATTATACAATATTGGTTTATAGCTTAACCGGAAATTTTTTAAAAAAAGAAAATAACATAAAATTTTGTCTAGACAAAGAGAAGATGTAACGCCTAAAATAACATATATGAAAGATTACGATATCATATCGGATTGTTTATCATAGTATAAATCTTATAAAGTGTGTCCTTACAAGTATTGTTGTCATTGGGGGATAAATGCGTCGTCGAAGCTATGGTGATAATCGGCAACATGTCTGTTCTTCCGAAGCGATTATTGGCGACGTCGAAATTTTCGATCCGATTCTAATATGTACACGGAGTTATTTTTCCCATGCGGGTTTTTAAAACCATCATTTAGGGAAAAAAAAAAATCCATATATTAGAAACCTCTAATACAGATTTCTCTCAAGGAAAAGTGTTTTTAAAAGGAAATTAGCACGGCAAAATATATGACCAAGAAAATTGTTTTGCGTTTCCATTCTCTACTAAAAAAAATACATTATTCAGAAGTTGACATCTTAGAAAGATTATTGTTTAGAAAGTTGTAATGAATCTATGTATGCCAAAGAATTATACCATTTAGTAAAATCAAGCTTCAATTGTATTACCATACTCATTGTGTCTTAATTTATTAGGTAAAACTCAAAATACAACAAGATTCATACAAACACAATTAATACATGAGAGTTGATGAGTTGTATCCAGTGACGATACTAATTAAACAAATGTAAACATTGTAACGGTTATACTGTACACGGTAAAAGTCGTTAACAAAAAAGACATTTCAATTTATATTAGTTTATTATGTAAAATGACGACTTAAATGCTCTTAACTGATTACCAAAAAAAAAAGGAAATTCAAATACAAAAACATTTAAGGAAATTTTTGTGTATTTCCCATGATTCACCTTATCTTTACATTTTTTTTCTGCGGTAAAGAAAGATCATACAAATAAATAAATAAATAAGGAATTTTAGTTGATCACAGAATTTCAAATAGGTAAACGTTAAATACATCAAAATTCAGAGGAAAGTGTTACATATAAGATGCAAAATGTTTTATGCTAATTAATTACTCTTAACAAAAAACAAAGAGCGCGTGATAGAGAAGCATATCTCGGTATAAGGACGAGTAGAACAGAAAAAACCCAGAGACGTACAAATTTCTGATTTATAAAATGGCGTCCAATTCTAGGTTGCTTGCCACGTTACTTTATAGCTGTAAAAAGGTAAATATTTGTAAAATAATGAGAAGAAAAAAAACAAGTTTAAAATTTGAAAGTTACATAAGATTATAAGAACTACGACGAAGAACAAAATATCATCACGCATTAATCTATCCAGCCCAACTTGAATGGTCACACTCACACACACACACACACACACACACACATGTTTTCGGAAATTACCAGAACGCCCTCGTACAGCTATAATTACTGTACTTGGCTGTGACTTAACTAATTTAGAGGGGTCAGATTAAGTGAACAAAACAAAAGAAATAAACACACACACACACAAAATTGAAAAATAAGAAACAGAAATAAACGATAGAGAGAGAGGAACTAATTAACACTAAAAACATAACAAGTGGACCTTTTCAACTCGGTCAAACAATTTGACCGGCTAATTACTAATTAGCCAAAGGCCTGCCCGGGCATCTTGGGCCTCACGTGACTCACAACACGTAATCCAAGAATGCGAAAAATATAAAAATATAAATAAAAAATCGAAGGATGAGTCAGCAGAGTGTATCAATCCATTGGACCAAACTCAAATCGGACCCCACATTGTACACGTGTCAACATCTTAGAGATTCATCGAGATGCGGCGGGCCGTTTTTATACCAGTACCCCAACCGCGCGATACCCAGTTGTCTATTAATTTCACCACCCTCTCTCTCTCTCTCTCTAAAATAAAAATAAAAAGGGAATTACTTTAAAATCCCTTTGTTTCTTTCTCTTTCTCTTTCTGTTTTTTTTTTTTTTCTCTCACACTCTCTCTCTCTCTCTCTCTCTCATTAAAGATTAGTTTTGTTACCCCAAACAAAAAAGTTTCAATTTCTATTTTCTTCTTAAAACGATTTTTAAAGGCAATGAGGATTAATAAATAATGGCTTATTATTTTATTGATACAAATATCTTTCTAATTTTTAAACTGATGTTGAGGATCCTATAAAACTGGGATTTTCAGTGTATATGTTCACAAACGTAAAAACTTGTGAAAACTCTCTCTTTCTTTACCTCTCTCTCTCTCTCTCTACTTTCTCCCATCAAAGTCTCAACCATCTACCACTTCACTCTCGCTCTCTCTCTCTCTCTCTCTCTCTCTTCGTCCGTACATTGCATTCGGTCTCTCACGTTGCTGTTGTACCAGATGGCCTGAGATACACCGAGTTTTCTTTTTCAGATTTATGAAAATCTGAAAAAAAAAAAAAAAGAAGAAGAGATAATGATGATAGACGAGAGTATACTGTGTCCGATTAAGTATACGGAGCACAGGAGCTTGACTAAACGAGTTCGAAGGCCGAAGAAGCAATCCTCTCTCCACGGCGGTGATTCCGCGGCGGCGATGAATCCGAGAGTCGTTCGAATCTCCGTCACTGATCCAGACGCCACCGATTCCTCCTCCGACGAGGAAGCCGACGACGGAGGCTTCAGTCTCGCTCGCCAGCGAGTCAAGCGTTACGTCAACGAGGTGCGGATCGAATCCGCCTCCTCCTCCACTCCGAGCGTCGCCGGAGTCGGATCCGGCGGCGCGGCAGTTCCACGGCGGCCGGAGAAGAGGTCTCCGGCGAGGAAAGCGTTCCCGGCGGCGATCGGAAGAGAAGGCGAGCGGAAATTCCGCGGCGTTAGGCAGAGACCGTGGGGTAAATGGGCGGCGGAGATTCGAGATCCTGTGAAGCGAGTTCGGGTGTGGCTCGGCACTTACGAAACTGCTGAAGAAGCCGCCATGGTCTACGATAACGCCGCGATCACTCTCAGAGGTCCTGACGCGCTGACGAATTTCGCTACTCCTGAAACTGTGGCGAAAACCTCCGATTCTGGTTGCGGTTACTACTCCGGCGAGGAGCAGAGTAATCTCTGCTCTCCGACCTCGGTTCTCCAGTTTCGGACGAATTCCTCAGACGAGGAGCTTCAGAAGCCGGTGGCGGAGCCGGAGTCGGAGATCGAGTCTCAGCCGATCGAAATCGAGGCTGAGACTGAGTCCACCACGGCGGCCATGGACTGCGAAGCCGAATCTAGCGGCTTCTCCACCGATCACGATAACATCGAAGCTGAATATCAGTTTCCGATGTTCTCCGGCGATGTTTTCGACTATCGGTCGCCGGAGATCGACTCGCTTTTCGATTCGACGGCGTTTGCTATGTCCGGTGTTTCGGATAGCGTTGTTTTCGAGGAGGAGGTTTTCGGAGACGCGTTTTTCGTCGATGATTTCGTGTTTGGGTCGAAAACGACGTCGTTAATGGCCGGGAAGCAAGAGGACTGGTTCGAAGATATTTTACTAGGCTCTGATCCGCTTGTGGTCCTCTAAAAACACACTGTGATTGGACCGATCCTGAGTTTTTCTGTTGCCGATTTTGTTCAGGCTGTGCAACAAATTGATTATGAAATATATTAGAATAATCAATTAAATTAGGGAAAAAATATATTTATTTATGTATTTTTTTTTTTTAGAGATGAGTTCAGTTCACTGTGTTTTGTGCTGGAGTTTTGGTGATGAGTAGAGAAGAGTGTACTTATAGTTGTAATAATAATAAAATTATTATTATAATTATTATTATCGTAATATAAATGTATAATCTTTGTTATCAATAAAATTTCTTGATTACGTTCAAGCCCTTTGTATGTTCGCTATTGTTAGTCAAACACATGCGTAAAGTGATATAATTTTTGCTTATGGGGAGACTAGGCAAATTCAATTGCTAGTACAGATTCTTGAGAATTGTTGAAAGAAAATTCAATGCACATATAAGAATGTTATTATTGTTGTTTATTTTTAGATTATGGGTATTATTTAAGAATTAGTTGAAATATAATGCAGACGTGGCATTCTTTTGTAGCCCACAAAAGAAGAAAAAAAAGCGTAATCTGCGCTTAAGGCGGGCGGTTGATTGGGCTAAAATCGGTGGCCGAACACACAAGTGTGAAGTGTGAGCCAAAACCCCAATATTTATGTTAGACTTTTTCTCTTCTTTTTTAAATATTCCATTTTGTTTTATTTGTTTTAACTATAATTACCCTTGGTCGGAGATGTATTGACTACGGCTGAAGAGTTTTGCCGACTAGAAATAAATTGACATCGTAAAAATGACACATATATTTATGGTTGTCAAAAATAAAAAATGAGCGTTGTCTTTCAATGTGTGTATATATTTTTCAAATTAAGTTTTGGTGCTAGTGCCGCAAAGTAAGTCTATAAAGTGGAAAATACATTTACCCAAAAAATCAAAATAATTTAAATACATGTCGGGTTGGGGGATAACAAATTAAATGGCTATGGTATTTTTTTGAAATAGGTTGTATACTTAGGTTTTTTTTTTTTTTTTTTTTTTTTAAGTGGATTCCATATAGGGATAATTAAATGTATTATTTATTTTGTGCCATAACGACTATTAATAGTTTTCGCTATCCTTGAACAATAGATCTCAATAAAGTCACTCTAAATCTATTTATTTGAAGAAAAAAACCTTATATATATATATATATATATATATATATAAAAGTATTTTCGGTACAATAGATCTGTTCTGATCTCTTGTGTGCATTAGAAAAGTTGATTAAAAGAAGAATCTAATGTAAACCGAATCAAATCCAGAAATAATGGAAGGTTTTTAGTTCTAGGGAGTAATGTCTTACCAAGTGTAACCGGAGCATTTGAGGAAACAACTATTAATACATATAATTTGAACTTTAAAACATTATATACTATCGGTATATATGAAATCACGAACTTGAAACTGTTAACAAACAAAAATAGTACAACAATTATTTCGCGAAGAGCATTTGATTCCGAGCACGTAATCCCGAAAACTCTAAGTTTCTAAGCAAGATTATAGCCAAATACAGAAAAATCTAATAAAAAAGATAATGTAAATGAGTGTGCTAAAATGATAGGTAAGACTTATGGCATGTGCTTGTGTGTGTGAAAAAGCGAATGGTCATGTTTCTACCGAGTTTTCAACTATTTTTAGAGCTTTGAGTCGAATACGTGGGTTGATCAGTCTCATGTCCCTGGTGGTTATTGAGTAAACGCTTCCAGAATGTGCGTAGTGGGTGATTATTTCTTCGAGTGTTTGGAATAACCGTCGATGTGTGCGTTTTACTTAAATTTTATTTGTTTACACGTGTTTTGTTTGTTTGACTAGTCTCTGACCTATCAAGTTCTCTTCTCTCCGAAGTTGTGCTCGATATGGTTCATTCTTACCTTATTAACGAGTCGCTTTTTAAACTTAATGAACCCTCGGACTTATACGACTCCGACTCGGTGCTGGATTCTTTATGTTCTTGGAGCATCCGAGCTCTTGTTCGGACTGTGCAAATTACATAAGTAACAGAAACTGTATTGTAACTCCAAAAATTAAGGAAAACTCTACCTATGCTATCCCCTCTTGTAATCTTTTTTTTTTCGTTCTAATATTTCCAACTTGAAAATTTTCCCCTAGAAGGAAAGGTTCACACAATCAGAATATTATTGCTTGCACTTTTTCTCTACTTATTCGAATATTAATATCATTAAAGTCAAATCTTTTTTCTTGGCTCTCCTATATACCATACACGTCTCAAATTTTAAAATTATATTTGATATCTTTATAAGCACTTATCATCGTTAATATACTCTAAAGAATTTACACTGAACTCATAAAATATGAAAAAGAAGTATTGGATAGTCCTTTTGATATATTTAAGATATCTTATACATATTCTTGTTAGAAAAAAATAAAGAACCTTATACATTCACTTGTCGGATTGGCTAATGAGGTATTCTTCTTCCCCATGAACATTAAACACCTCACCCGTCAATTATCAGTTTATTTATTTATTATTATTTATGATCTCAAATTCATTTAATTGGTCACATGGAGTAATAATGTATTAAAATTCCAAGACTAGTTTTAGTTGAAACCTTTGTCACTACAAAAGATCTCAACTTCCTTAACATATGATTGATATGTCTCTGGGACTTGCATGCAATTGTTCTTGCTTCTCTATTACTCAAAACATGAAGAAAATAAATTTATAAAGTAATTATACCAAAACTTCTACGCCAATGATTATGTCTCAAGTCAGATGATATTTTTTATTTCTTTCACCACGAAGAGCGAGTATATATATAGTTACCGAAAAAAGCGAGATGTAAATTGCACGCGCTCTGTACACGTACATAATCACCACATGATAAGAAAAGCTCATGATTTTGTCTTTAATTTGTCTATTATATACATAAACCTTTTTTAAACCATATGGCCAGGTAAAAGATTAGTTTTCCTCAACAAAAAAAAGGGATAGATAGATATAGCTGTAACCAAACTAATCTGTCAACCCAACAGTAGTAACTTTTTATGCGTTGAATTTCTTTTTTTTTTTTCTTCTCACTTTTTTGAAATTTCTAAGACTAATAGTCATTATGGAAGATTCTATTTTTTCTTTATTATTTCATTTTTTCCTATCTTGCCCATTTCTGCGGTGCCAGCACATTTTGTTCAAACCGTTAATTTTTAACACTTTTAATTGTATGACTTTATTTAAAAGTTTGCAATTAGTACTATGATCATATATATATATATATATATATATATATATATAATCTTCTGATAACAATATACATATCGGTTATAAGTTATGACGACTTGCTATCATTTAGCTTATATGCAATGAAACATAAATATCGCTTCACTACTGTGGACATGAAAATAAAAAAAATTACAATGTCACTTGAAAAAAAAAAAAAACCTCCAAGCTTCTCAAGAATCTCAACTCAACTCAAGCCTCACCGAAGGCACAAATACTAGAATTTCAGGTCTTGACTAGAAGTGTACTTTCTTTTTTATCGTAAGAAATTTATGCTACAGTGACTCTTCTTAATTTTTGTAGGTAATGTTGTGGAAATGTATTTATACATAAAACAACCAGCGTCGCTCAATCTTGTCTCCACCGTCTCGCTGGAATGTTGTGGATTTTTTCCTTCACATTTTTCATCTTTTGTTGCTTTATGTTTAAGTAATTCAAATTTACATATGTTTTAAATGAGTAACACTGAATCTTTGATCGAAATGTATTTTCATAATCTCATTTATTAGATCTCGTCCTCATTTATAGATTTATGATTTTTTTTATATGTAGATGTGTCTGAGTGTGTGTCGCAAAGTATGGAATAATTTGACATACGAAGACTGATAATTCACTTAATTAATTATTATCGTGTTTATGATATATGTTTAATTTTTTCTAAGGGATTTTGAATTGTGCTAAAATATTTACTGGATTTAAATTATATTTTGGAACTACTAATGTCATTGAATAAATATGTTGGATCATTATTAATTAAGTCAAAATTGATGTGGTCTAATTTAGAATAAAATTTGTTACTTGAAGACATATTTGTCATAATAGTATTATGTGGATACCATAAGTATCAATTCTAATTTAATGAGGGGCAAAATTAGAAATAGGTAATAGTTATTATTAACTGCATGGCAATTATTAATAACAGTTATGGTCCATGATTACAATACATATCATTTCTAATATTCACATCAACAAGAATAATTCAGATTCTTAAGCAAACTACAATTAGATTCAGGTAAGTCTCCCCTACTAATATCTTTGGTTTTATTCACTAGGATTGAATTGGGATTAAACTAGGGATTCAAACAATCCTTACATCTTTTATTTAGTTTTAATGATATATTATCGTGAGAAAAGTCATTTTAATAATAGAAAAACAGAGATATACATACATATATATATATATATATATTATACACGTGTGTGCTATACGTACACGCGTGTAAATATAAGACGTGTGTATGAAGGGCCTTAATATTTGTGTTTGCCGGTTGGTAAAAGGCGAGAGCATTTGTCACAATTTGATCAACGTGTTTGCAATTTTGGTTAGACATATAAAAATAGATAGAAATATATCTTTTCAAACCGAGTTACTGAAAGTAAAGACCCTTAAAGCAAAAAGAAAAGAAAAAAACAAAATAATAACAAAAACTCATTTATTTTGAGCTAATAAAAAATGTGTGCAACTCTTGTTTTGGTTTTTTTTTTATCCTTCTTTTTTTCCCACTCATTTATGACTTAATTTTAAGCATTGAAAGATTGCTTGAACGAGGTTGGCAATCTACGTATTAATGATTCAATATAGAATTATATATGTTACGATGTTTTTTAATCCGACTTTTTGTAACTTTTATTTAGTTTTTTTGTTTGCACGTAATTTTTTTTTCCTAGTAAAATATGGGTTTCTGGATAGAGAGGAATAAGAACTCTTTATTCAATTGTGTATTTCTTATCGATTCGTTATAGCCGATACATTGTATACATTAATTCTGTTGACTCGTGACAACTTATCATTGCGCACGTGTATAACGTGGTTGTGCCACCTCCACCGTTGATGTGGCTAATCATCTCACAAGCTTATTTATATACCTAATTTGTATTAATTACACCTATATATGGACGCGATCCTTCAATTTTACTCATTTTGGTAGATTAGTTTGTATATTGCTTATCCTTTGCAACCAATAATCGTTGATTTGTGAAATTTTCATTATCATAATTTTGTTTTCCAAATATTTCTTATTTTTTATAAGAATATTTTGCAATCTACAAGACCATATTTAAGTAAAATTGTTATTTATGTGAAAAAAAATGTTGCAAATAGTTTTTTGAATGAAAAGCGCCAAACAAATTTATTCATGACCTTTTGTTGTAGATTTGGTAATAATTTTTTAAATGATACAATTATAAATAAGGTTGTGTAAATCGCACATTTAAAAAAAATCAATTGAAATTAGGAAAAACGAAAGTAAATGAAGTGGAAATCCACTTTCATAGAACACGTTATTCTGTGTTTGACTGGAATGAATTATCCATTCCACTGTTTACTGGAATTCGACTCACTATGGAAGTGGACTTTCCATTCCATTGGTGGAAATTTCGATTTCCATACATAAAAAATAATAATTAAACTAAATACATTTTTAAAGGATTAAAATATAGTATTTTTTTTTAAATAACGACTAAAATGTAAAGTGAGAAAATGGAGAGTAATTTAGCTTTTTAAACTCATAAAATATTACAAACTATATACTAAATTTATATATGAAAATTACACATTAAACCTATATAAGAAGAAGAACAAAAAAAAGTGAAGATAACGATAGGTTTTACTAAATTTATATATTAAAACTATATACTAAAATTATACATGAAATTAAATTAGAAAGTTTATAGTAAAACAAATATATATTAATATTGTATGCGTGTTGAGAGTAGAAAAAGAAATTATATGAGAAATTGTGATGAAATAATGTGAATATGGGTGATATTTATAAAAAAAATAAAAATAAAAATAAGGAGTTCAAAAATAAAAGAAGAAAAAAAAAATACTAAAACCAACGAAAACCACTAAAAAGAACAGTTTTGTACAATTTCCACTAATTTTCACTGGTCAACGAAAGAAATAATTTATTCCATACATTGATAGTGAAAAGAAATTTTCATTCCTTTAAATTAGCCAGAAGGAATGAAATTCATTTCCATTCCAAATGCTCAAATTTAGGCGAAAGTAAAGCTAGCGTCAAATTTTCAAAACTTAGCCTCGTAGTGTCGTATAAAAAGAAGAATAATTGCCAATATGTCGAAATCCGTAAAATATAGTTTTGTACTCTGAAAGATAATTCCATTTTCCCTTTTTATTTATTAATTTTTTTTTAATTGTTTTTTACTTAATTACTTATAAGCTTCCTATACGTTGGTACCGTTCCCCTTTATATTATTTAGTTATATACTTACAAAACGAAAGATGTACTGTAGAAGGGGATTTTGTAGATGGGAATATTGAGTACAAATGCAATGACAAGTAGAGTGGATATTATTGTAGCGTTGAATTCAGACCAATCCCTCACATCGTATTCATATATAGATTTTGACATTTCCATTCAACTTTTCTCGTCCGTACTGTTGGTAACAAGAACTGCTACGGAAAAGACAAAATTAGAATTATATACGTTTCACAAGTGTTCGAAGTTCGAACAGTTCTTTATTTTTCTTATTATCGATTCTTTGAAAAATAAATATATATAAACTAAATTCGTTTTTTCAGTTAGACATTTTTCTACTTTCCTTGTTTGGCAAGACTACTCCCGATACCGTGTTACCTTTTGTGCAAAAAAAATCCGGAAAACTATAAATCGGACTAGATCACTTTGTTTATTAAATCACCCGTTTGATTTTTAAAAAAATGTTTTATTCGATCTAGTCTAACTTTTTAGATTAGTCCAAAATATATCGGTGTGATTTCATAATTGAAATCACAGTTTAGATCTAATCGGTCCTAAAGTTCTAAAATACATGCAATTATTCAAGGCTTGTAGAATCTATAAGCCACCAAAAAAAAATGTTATAGTAAAAATAAAATTTTGGGCCAGCAAAGCAAAGGTATTTTTTTTTAGTAATTGTTTTGAAGACTTGTTATGCAAATATTGATTATAATATAAACTAATGAGTCATTTTTAGTAGTGACTATATACTTGATTTTGTAAAGTATGATTTGAAATTTTATAACAATAAACTTCTTAAAGTATATATCTAGGATATGAGATTTCATTGGAATATATATATATATATATATATTAAATTAAACTAAATAATTTTCAAAAACTCCTTTGGATATTATTTCCCGTCTCCACCGGCGCCACTATCAATTTTTGTAAGTAATTTTTTTTATTTTTTATTTTTTATTTTTATGCATGAGTATAAATGTGTGTGTGTTTGTTATTTTTTTTTTATTATTTTTTTTTTTTTGGTGACAAGTTTATAAAATGAATGCCGTGGACAGTATACTTCAGATAGAAATCATATAGTTGTAGATGGAGAAAGAACATTACACAAATAGAACATTCACAATTCTGGCAGAGATGTCATTTGTGTTTGTGATGCCTGAGAAAGAACACTCTCTTTAATCATGACTTAAATGATTACATTAGAATCTATTGTTTACAAAAATATATGTGACACACATACCCTAATTTCGACTACGTGTCATGCTACTCTTTTTCAGTCCTATATATATATATATTATGTCATTCGCCAAATTCACTCCACGTGAGACTCTGATAACTATCTCTTACACAGTCACTCTCCCTCACGCACGCACAATTTTTTTTTTTTTTTTTTTCGGTTAATTGTAAAATATCAACTATAGATTTCCATTGAAAAAGTTAGGTCAAAGCTTGCCTGATATGCAGTGATGCGAGTTGGTGCAATTATAAATCTGTGTAAGTAGTTGTTTTTGGCATAATAATATGAAAAAGGAACTGACAATCTCGGTAAAAAGAATTAATATAATTATTTTTTTACTCAACAACCAGGGTCTACTTCTCACTTGTCTATATCATCCCATAAATATCCATATTTAGTGTAGTTGCCAAAATTAGCACATTTTTAGGCTTTTTCAATGTCAAATGCTTGGTTTCCATGGTTTTGTTTTTATGATATTTGTGTGAAACATTAATATTTGACCCTTGAAGTAGTTCCATTCCCAACGGTCCCATTAATTAATACCATATTATATGCATATTTTTCATTACTTTTTCCGCTAATAATATGATCAAATATAGTAATCTTAGTACACTACCTCTACTACATTTCAACCATAGCCTAATTTCCACTAATTTTTATGTTCCTAATTAAATTAAACCATTTAAATTCTGTTGCATTGGGTTACATGTAAATTTATGGGAACCTGAGCCAGAGATACAAACAACAGAAAACAACTAGTCAATGACCGAACCAGAGGCTGGAGAAAAGAAAAAGAACACAGAAATTCATGGCATTAGTTAATTATGAAAATTTTATGTATATTAAAAAAATATACGTAATGCTTGAGTATCAAGTAAACTTATCCGATAGGAATTCTTGTCATTGCTCTCTATCTCTTATATTATCTAGGACTATATATATGTATATATATATATATTTATCTGTGGTCTTGGAACTAAATTCGAATAACATTGATTAGGTTCTCTCCCTGATATTATTAATCTGATAGACTTTTCTCGTGATCAATTGTTATGTCCATAGATGGTAAGATTAACTTATTGGGTTATATTATATCTAGTAGTAAAAGAGATCATTTTGCTTTTCTATTAGAAAGTAAACAACATAATTAGCTTAACTGACTTAATTTTTTAAGAATAATTTGTTGTAATTAGTCAATTTTTTTACATTCGTTTAAATTAAGACAAAATTTTATTTTATTAAGAAAATAGTTCACTAAGTCGAAGTAAATTAATTAACTGTTTTAAGTTAATTTAATTTACTTCGACTTGGTGGACTATTTTTTTTTAAGTAAATTAATTAACTGTTTTGACTATTTTTTTTTAAATAAAGTGAATTATTGGACAACTAACTTAATATGGCTCCATTTCTTAATTTCTCATTTGCAAATTTATTAATCTTTTATATTTAGAAGCCGGGTAAATAGTCTGCATGAGGCATTTGACGTGGAAGCACGTCGCATTTAGAAGAACAAGAATTGTGATAAGAATGAATCTTCCAAACACTGAAAGAAACAAAGAAAGAAAAAAGAGAAAAGGTGTATAAACAATTTGCATATCTCTGCCGTTTTTCTAATTTGGTCTGGGCAATAATTTCAGCATTAAAAATAAAAAATATGTTGAAAATTTATCAATTAGATCAGTAATTTAATAATTCACTATTTTATTAAAAAAAATAACTTAAATTTTATTTTATTAAAAAAAATAATCCACAAAACTTGCAGTAAATTAATTGACATCTTAATTATGTTAAGAATATCCTCTCTTTTTTTCCCCTGCAAAATGTATAACTTTCTCACTTTTTCAATTGTGAAAAATAATACTTTGACATCTTAATCATTACGATTAAATACTTTCATTTTTATTAACTGTGAAAATGTATACCCTACCTTTAAATCTATGAGCATTATATTACAATCTACCATGTAAAAAGTAATATTATTTTAAATTTAATCACCTTCCAAATACTTTTATTGTCATGTAATAAAATAATAGAACATATAATTTCCAAAATATGAAATGTTATTGCATAGCTATGCATAATTTAAAAATAAAGGTTATTATTTTGCAAAAAAACATATAATGTTAGGGGGGGGGGGGGGGGGGGGGGGGGGGGGGGGGGTTTGGCACAATTAAGAAATTAGAGCATTATTGAAAAGTGACGTTATTGCTTTATGTTTATACTTATAGTTAACTATGATCTACATTGTCAATGCATAGTTAGCTTTTAGCTGTGTTCTTCTTTTGTATTGTAAATATCCATCTTTTGGCAGCTATACATACCGTGTACCCAAACAAAAAGAAGAATAATCTATGATCATGGCTATAAGCTTTTAATAAGTCAATTTTTTATTATATTTTTCTATCAACGCATTGGATTGTGTAAATTGGGACGTAAATATTAATTGGGCAACAAGAGCTTTGCAGGCTTTAAGACGAAGAAGAAACTGAAGAAGAGAGTAAGGTTTGTCATGGCACAGAAGCAAGTTGCAATATATACATAATAATAAAAATTAAAATAAAATCACATGCACGTTTCACGTATACATACACGTATATTGTATATATCTGTATCGATTTGTATGTGTGAATGCAAGCTTGCAAGTGCATTTAGATTTAGTGTTGTTTTATTGTGTGACGATAAATCCGAGCAATGCATTAATGAACAAAGACAACACTTTTCTAGGCTATGCATAGCCATATGCGAAGCTCATTAGCTTTATGGCTTTTCTCTTTGCCATCTTTCCAATTTTCGCTTTCATTCTCTTTTAACTTTTGCTGTTTCAAGATTTGGTCCCCCCACATTTACGTTGCACACTCGTCGCCTATGCCCATTTTAAATTTACAAGTCTATAATATAAATATATACACACACACACATATAAATATATATATACATATGCATCTTTATATTATATTGTTATTGCTCCCGCAGATTATTCCAACACTAGACAAAATTGACCGTTCGCTGTTTTTTATTATTATGTTTGGCGGTTAGTTTTTAAGCTCTGGAAAACTCCAATTTCAAAGGCTGAATATTTACTTACCGTTAAAATTTAAATGATAGAAAGAAAAAAATAATAAAAAATACCTCTCATTTGAATATAGCAATATCATAAAATATCTCATTTTTGTAAAGCTACTATTTTATCCGTTACTAATAAATCAATGTAAATGTGCCCTCTAGTTCACTTTTGACAGTGTTTTTAAATAAAAACATCACTTGGATTTTATATCAATTATATTTTTTAATTTAATTGTCATATCCCATAAGTTTAAGAAGTATATGTTGTTTGTCAAATTTTCACTGAAGATAAAATCAAGACACATCATCGAGCCATTCTCGGAATTAGAGAATACAATGCTCTTGTTGGTCATCAAAGACCAAAAAAAAGCATTTTGGGCCACATCACGGTTAGACCCGACTTGGACCCATAAAGACAAACAAAACATGAAAAATGAGCAACGCTCGGACTAAGGCCCGCCAATCATGCCCATAGTCTGCATCTCGCGTGCGCTCATCGAGTGCCCGCTGAGCACCCAACTTGCCCATTCAGACTTCGTTGAGCCTCCCGGCTCATATAAATAGACTCATCACCCATAGGCAAAACAAATAAATAATCTTCTCTAAACACAAAACTCGAGTCTTGAGTCCTGTAACGTTACGAGAACTCTATGCACTCGATTTCACTTTGAATGTTGAATGCCGACCTCAGAGGCACTCATTCTGCGCCTTTTTAGTTTTCTTCTTATTCTTCTCGGGTCTCCACGATGAACGAAGAACACTTTGGAAAAAAAAGAAGGGTAATTTAACAAAATAGCCAACTTAAACGTTGAGAATTGCTAAATAGCCAAGGTTTGGTAAATATTAGGTAAATAGCCAATTTTATATATTTACAAACGTAAATATTAAGTAAATAGTCACTGCCATATTAAGTCACGTCATCATTTATGGCTATTTACCTAATATTTATCCAACTTTGACTATTTAGCAATATCAAACGTTTAACTTGATTATTTTTCTAATTTTTTGAAAAAAAGAAAGCATACTCGAGACTTCGAGTTGAGCACACTCAAATTTGAATACGGTTACTTGGTCCAACTTGAAATCGAATCACTTAAATCCCTCAATCGTTGTCCAAAAACAAGCGAAAACGATATACATTTTTATATATCATTATTGATCATTGAAATTTTGATTTTTGAAATATTAATATGCGTGGAATTTCTATGCTTGGGAAGTATTCGCAAGTTAATTTTTCATAAATATATTTGAGTAAGGAGACTTCTTGTCAACAAAATAATAACAATAAAGAATAATATGAATTATAGCTACTTAACTTTAGTAGTTGATAAGGGTGTTCATATAATAAATTTAATTTTTCTTCAATAAAATTACCTAATTCGAAGATCATGACTTGAAATATAACGAATCGAGTGGGCCTAATCAAATCTTTGCTTTTCATAGTTCATTGTCAAAGCAATCTACACATTTCCATAGTTTTATACTTTTATTGCACCACGTTAATAATTATAATCAGTAGTTGCAATGGGAAATATATCTGAAAAGCTCTCATAATGTACCCGACAGAAAAATGACACTCCGAATTAATAAAAAAAATAATAATAATAAACGAAGCAAAAAAATTTATTTTACGCTCCTCCGAATTATGGTTAATTAAGGGCAATGATGAAGAACACTTTTTAAACCACGAGATCTGGTCAAACGGTTGACAGATTAAATTTGCTGACCTTCGGATTTACTCATATACCGTTCTTATCGTACGGCAAAACAAAAAGTCCAATCGAAATGGGCCCACTAAATCAAACAAGTGTGAGTTTTCAATCCTTAAGACCATGTGGGTGGACATTTTCTATTTAGAAGAAAAATATATATATTGGGCTAAAAATTATTTAGTGGGCCCAGGCCCAAAGAACACACCAAGGTAGTGGGGTCACACGTGAAAGGTGTATGGCTGTAATCTGGCACCCGAATTCACCCCTGTCACTGTAGCCTCATTTTTCTACACGTGGCAATTATTAGGTTGTCAACACGCCTAAAACCGACACGTGGATGTGAGACGATCTTGACCGTCCTTTTGTTGGGGTTGTTTGGATCCAACGGTGGTGGATAAGGCCCAGGCCCAGTTTGTGGGCCCAATCTTGGTGCTCTTATTTCACCTACCGACAGGAAGCTTATGGGAAGAGGAATTATGTGAAAAAATGAGAGAGATAGATTGTGGACTCTATAATGGACTGCTCTGTGCTGCAGAGACTTTTTCATAAATAAAAAATTTCAAATAATAATGATAATAATGATTATTTAATATATTATATATTTGAGGTTTATGTTTTTTTGTGATTATTGACTGTCTCTAGTTACTTGTAGCTGTTTTTCTCTCCTTACTTTCTTTCTGTTAAATAATGTGGTTGAATTTATAATAAGTATTTTAATATATTAAAAAGTTATTTGTGATTATTTTATTGAATAAAAGTTTTAAAGTTCTGTCGATCTTTTTTTTCGCTAAAAAAGTCAACTAAACTATTAACTAAATGCATAGTTTAAATAGAGAACAAACCATATACATAAGAAATTATTTTAGTAGTGTAAAATAAACTATATGAACACAATATTATACGGAAACACGAAGTAAATTTGATATTTTCATCTGAATGTTTTGTAAACAATAGGCGCGCACTCAATAGTCAAGAATTATGAACGATGTATAAATCTAATAATAAATTGCGGCTGTGAATTTTTTTTCAATCAAAAGGAGTGAATATTTTGTATATAATACTCACCATGCCGTTATATTAATTAAAAAAAAATGTGCTGACAAATTTTGTACATGTATATCATAATTTTGTGGATGATTTTTTTTTTTTTTTTTTTTTTTTTTTTTTTTGTAAAAGAAGTAGGAGAAATAATAATATTTGATCATTACAGCGGTTGTCTCTTTGTTTGAGGTATTGTCCCTCTTTTTTTTTCTTCCAACATTCTCAAAATATTGTCGGTTCGCACGTAAAAGAATGATTAATTGTATTTATAAGATGTTTCATTATCAATGCATTCTCAAATGAAGCTCAACTTGAAACTGGTCTCACTGCTTAGAATTGGGCAATATCAATAAATTTTGAAATTTCCAGATTAAAAAAACGCAAAAACATTAGGTGAGAAATGAAATTGGGCAATAGTGTCATTTTGTTACGGTTAATAACAAGCGATGACTAATTTCCAATTATTAACAAAATTTTACCGAAAATAAAATATCAATGTTTCAAACTGACTATATACAATTGTTTTGAAAATCAACAAATTTCAACTTTTAAAATATAAAATAATAAATCACTTTGTAAAGTTAAATGTTTTGATAAACAAAATTTGAAGTAAAGAGATAAATAATAAGAGAATTGGCCCAGAAAGATATAAATACATCATTTTTCCCAATAGAATCAAAGATCTGAAACGAAACTGTAGAAAAAAATTAGCCAGTTTTAAAAATTTTGATTTTGAATATGTGAAGCTATAACTCGTCACACTGTAACCAACAATCAATTTTGTAGAAATTAGACAAACAAACTAGTGATGTTAATATTAATTAATAGTTTGAGGCATCACTGCTCTTACACTGTTTTGACAGAGTTGAACATATGATTTTTTATTTTATTTTTTATTTTATTTTTTTATTTTTTACTTTTGAAATAGGGAGAGAAGGCATCACTATACCAAAAAAACAAAAAAAATAATGTATAGATCAAAAGTACAATTACTTACACCGTCGGATGCTAAATGTGCCATATAAAATATTTTAAATACATAGTTTTTGTACTTGGTTTTATGAAGAAAAAAAAAACTATGCAAACTCAACCATCTTTTGTCTCCAATAATTATACAATTAAAATACTTAATGTGCATACCACTTAGACTATCCCACACAACCCCAAATTCACGGAACAAAATTTTTGTTGTACTTCTAATGCCAAAAAAATGATAATAATAACTAAACAAAAAGACCTACTACTTCTTTTAGTTTGACATTACATACTCCACCGGGGAAAAAAAAAAATCAACCATTTTTTTAACTAGCTTTTCATATCATAAAAGTGCCTACTAAAAACATGATAATAAAATACAATAAGAAGGAAATGTTTGACAAGTAAAGACATGATGTTTTCTTGTCCTATTAATTCTCATAACAAAGGGTCAATTCGCTTGTTTTCCTTTTTGAAGGAATTAATTACAGGTCAGTCACCCAATAGGAAGTCAATAAAAGTGTTTACAAACAGTTGATTTGATCGCATTATAGTATGGCTAATCATGTTTTCTCTCTTTTTATTTGTAAATTTTCACAAGAAATAAATGATAAAAAGGAAACACAAAAATTAGTCTAAAACGAGTGCACAACTTTCCGACATCGCTTTCACTGTTATTTCGTACTTTTGGAATTATCTTCCAAATCTCTGCTGACATAATTTTGTTTATCTGCGCCACTTTATTTATTTATTTATTCATTAGTTAAGAGAGTGTGACGTCCGTGGGATTAACTAATCCACTAACATATGTTTTTCATGTGCCATTTTTCATAAAATGCGATATGCTGAAATAATTTTCTAATAAGTAGATAAAATTCCTAAAAAAAATATTCATTATCTTCATTTACATTATTTAAAGCTTATAGCACTAACTTATGTTTATTTTGACCCATAGCGCTTACCCATAACTATTCATATCAACCACATTAACTGCTAGGCATTGGTAATCTTGTGTTGAGTAATACATGACGTGGCATCAATATTTCTTATTTGACACACGTGATATAATTTATATCATATGTTATGGGTTTAGTTTACTTTTTTCTTTGTTCCGATTAAGACGTGTTTGACATACGTGTCTCGTCGTAGCATCTTTAATGGTACATTAGCTTAATTTGTCAAATCAATTTTTTAAGGTATAATTTTTTTAAGCAACATTGCTCTTTAGTGGTAAGCCAATCTCCATCTTATTGCTTAAACATTAACCATATTATTTTTTACATTTTATTGCATTCTCATTGGTTGAAAAATAAGTGGGACCTATTAACTTAGTTTAGAGCTAATTTGCTTAATAGAGCTAATTTGCTCTACCAAGCAAATAGCTAAAATGTGCAATAATGGTTAAGCTAATAGCTTAAACTTTTCAAAATTGCTAGCAAGTCCCTCTTTTTGCACCATTAAAGATGCTCTAATGCATGAAAATTCTCACTACATGTAAACGGCAACAAGAAATGAAAATGAGGACTTCTTTTTGGTTTTGGGACTTTGACTGGCTTTGATTTTAGGTTCATACACGGATGTGACACAAATCTAAATCTGCATGTGTCATTTCAAAATCGCGTGAATGTATACAGTCGACAAAATTAGAAATCCGTTATATTTCTAATTTTGGACTATTTTATTAAAAATTTGGTAATAAAAACGGTCTTTATAATATACTATTTTTCACAACGCACGAATAAAAACCAATGTACTGAGCAATGAGCATGCAACCTATAAATATACTTAGCATAGAGTAAAAAAAAAAAAAAAAACTTACTATTTGATCATTTTAGTGCTTTTTGAATCTCATTATAAATTTTACTTCCGCCTCAAGAGTACAGTCTACAATCAGGAATTATGGGCTACCAAACTTTGTTCATAAACAAGAGAGAAAACCAAGCTTTTGTAAGTTACCCATAGGAGATGAAAGAATTTTGAAAGTCATCAGTCATCCCATTTGTTAATTGGATCTCTCACGAAGTTGTGATTTTGAAACCCTTCATTAGAGAATAAAATATGTGGTGGATTTCAAAATTAATTTGAAACTTCGTAGTGATGCGGATCCTTGGTGTCATGGACTCAACTATATGTACTTGTTATGTGATATTCTCAATTAAGTCAAGGTGTGAAAATACAACCAGATCACCAAAAATAAATGTTAGGATGTTTCTTGACGAGGACTGCGGGGGTATAAAAAAAATTTCATTATTTATTGGGCTTTAGTTCGGCAAAAGCCCAATAAGTGCTTCAGTCCGGCTCTAAGCGAAAAGCCCAAGCCCAGCTCACTGGAAAGGAGAACAGATCGCTCGCGTCGGTCCAATCAAGGAACGAAGTCGTAGTCAAGCTGGAACCTCGCCGAGAAGACCGGATCTAAGACTTGATCAGTTTGCGACGTGGCGAGGACGAGCTGATCAACACATGTCCAAGAGATTATTCATTCTTCGCCTATAGATAATGACTATTGTATTCATTTTCGCACACACAAGCTTCTACTCTGTCTTTCACTTTTATTTAAATTCTCTCGGTCTTTTGATGAGTTCGCCTTCTTGAGCTCGGCACTTCGCCCATTGTAAACGATTATTATTAATAAAGCTCATTTCTTTTTATATTTCGTATCAATATTTCTCTGGAATTAAATTGGAATTTTATTTTTGTTTCTCATACAAAATCTTCTGAGACTTATTATTAAATAAAACAAATATATCGTATATTAATTTGTGATTGTTGACGATCCTGAAATCGACATCAACAAGGACTAGTCCAACAAGGTGCAAGAGTGGGAAAATCAGTTCATAGAAGAGCATGTGTACTCGGAAGCCTTCAAACATATCAACTTTAAAGTTTGCGGGTGCAAGAATTCGAACCTTGTGCCTGGGCGCTCGGACGATACTTGGGCCCACCTAATCGTCGATGCTAGGACCAAGGCGGATCACTATTTCTAAGTTAGTCTTTTTGATGTTTTGACATGGTTGAATCTTTTTTGCATGCCCGGTTAGCTCGTGTTCCATATCTTTGGGATCGAGTAAAAAGAATGGAAATGAGGTAAAATGTGAACGACTTAGAACAACTCACCAGCAAATATGCATTATAAGGAGATTTGAGAAAACTCACGAACATGTAAATAATAATAATAGGCGGAAATTACATGAGCTACCTTACTTTGAAAACTTTTTTTTGAAAAATACTTCGCAATATTTTGATAATATCTCGTTTTATTACGAGAATACCTCGGTTTACAATTTTTCTTTTTTGTTTACAGATTTACTTGAAAATTTTATTTTTATTGTTTACCGTTTAATTTCATATATTTTTACTAGTTGTTTACAGTTTCATATAAAATAACGGAAAAATCATCTAAAATTTAAAAAATGATATATTCATGGGATGTTTGAAAACACAAATACAGTGATCTGGTAAAGTTTCTAGGCTCAGAAGCGTGTTTCTCTCTCAGTATATTACAATTTTCGTCATTAATTTGCGCCTAGTTTACAGGCACGTGAACGAAACAGGTTTGTAGCTTACAAGCGCGTGATTTACGAGCAAATCAAGTACTTTATATTTTAATTTTATGGTGATAGATTAGTAATGCCCCATATTTATATGATTCAACACTAAAATGAGACATTGATTTTCAAAAACAACGGAAATTGCCAAAAGTATGAATAAATTAAGACCCATTTTCAATTTCATACTTTTTCAAAAAATTTACCAAACTAGGACTAGTAAAAAAAAAAAATTAGGGTGAGTTCGATGGGCTGAGTGGGAAAAAGAGAAAGAAAGAGAAAAAAGAAAGAGATTTTATTGGGGTAGATGGTAGGTTGGTAATTAATATGAGGGTATAATTTTGTTATCTCTCATTTGATTTTTTTTTTACTAGTACTAGTTTAGTAAATTTTTGAAAATAATAGGAAATTGGAAATGGGTCTTAAATGTCCCTTCAAACAAACATGAATTGGCATAGAAGCCTACGGTTTAAATATGGGCCAACTTTTTGTACAATTACCATTAGAAAAGTTGGCTCAATGTCGTTTGTTTTAGCTCTTATTTTCACTTGTCGTTTTTATATGTCCACATTGTGATAGTCCTTTTGTCACTCTATACGGCTAGGTTTCATTTTTCGTTTCTTCCACCCTGGTGTTTTAGATCAGAGAAAAAGCTTTTAGCATCGATTTACAACCGTGAGACTCGGTGAAGATCAGAATCACAGCCTGTCCAATTGTATGCTCGTTATCAGCCGATTACCGGTCAGAAATCGGTTCGCTAGGAACCGGGTGGTTTTCGTGAAAACCGTGTCTGGTTTCCTTTAACCGGGTTTGCTGTTTCCCTGTATAGTAGCGTCAATGCCGGTCTTGTGCCTCATTCAAATGATGATCCTGCGATTTCTTGATTAAATCGAGATATGGATTCCATATTTTGTAAATCTCATTCCACATTGATCATAAGCATTTTAAGTTCTGATTGTATTAATTAAGATACATTCTCACGTGACCATCAGGATTATTATTTATGTCGTTCCGGAGAAGTAGGCTTTTGTGATCGAGCGGTTCAGGAAGTATGTTAAAACCTTTGCAACATCGGAAAGAAAGCAAGATTGGACTTGTCCCTAGTGAAATTTACGTGAAGAAAATAAATAAGGGTTGATTTGCAAATATAGTTAAATCGATAAACATCTTCGTTGTACTCATAGGAATTAAGTTTTCTTTAGAAAAAATATCAACTTTATCTGTTGCTTGCGCTTGATCAAAATTAGCGATTTATCTCAATAGTGTCCACCAGAAATATCACTCGCTCTCACTCCAATATAAATGACAAATACTTGCACTAAAAACATCTTATGTCGCAAATACTATATTTTTGTAGACATTTTTCATTAAAAAAAATTAATAACTACCCAAAGTACTACTGAAATAACTCTTTGTTTACTATATAAAAAATTAAATCTTTATAAAAAAAATTAAGGATTTTTTTTATAAAGAGATGTTTTTAGTTTTATTTTTTTATATATAGATAAAATAGAAAATAAATTTTTATTTTGTTAAAGTTATTTTTGTGAGTTTTATGCAAAAAATAAATGAAAAATGGTATTTGTGACATACTTTTTTTAGGGTGATGTAGCTAAATAGCCAATTTAAAGTTATGAATTTACAAAATAGCTAAGATTTGGTTAATTGAAAATGTGTTAGCAATTTTACATTTATTTAAACAATTGAAATTGTTATGAAGTTGCACTTGTGATATTTGAAATTGCAAAAGAATCGAATTTGTATAATTGAAATAGTCAATTTTTTTTAGAACTTATAAGAAATTGTTTTGTATTTAGTTTAGGATTGTTTAATATGAAACTAATGTTTTAAAATTTGAAATTAGAGGAAATTGAACTTGCTATATTTGAAATTGTGAAATTTGTTAGAAATAATAGTAGTTGTAGTTTCTGATTGTTGTGATTGAGTCATCGGGGCTTAGTTCTCTATTTCGGCCTCAGTTCCGTCTCGCCCGACAGCCCCTGTCAAAGCCTCCCCGCGCTTCAGCTCTGGGTCCCGTCGCCTCAGCCCGCCAAGCCGCTGCCCTGAGTTCACCCAATGAATCCAAGAGGTACTTTTTTTAAATTTATTTAAATTTGATAGTGAATTGTATGTTTAAGTTATATGTTTTAAAAAAATAAGCTGTGAAATTAGAATATACTGAAAATTAGCTTTATAGAAATCAATTTGTGAATAATGTATATTGTGGGTAATTCTTAAGAAACATATAGAAACTGGAAATTGTTAGAATTTGTTTAGTAATTGTATAAACTGAAAATGTGTTAACAATTTTACATTTATTTAAATAATTGAAATTGTTATGAAGTTTGCATTTGTGATATTGAAATTGCAGAGTTAAGTACAATATATGAGAATCACTCGACTGAGAAACAAAAAGAAACCCCAAAAACACAAACGTTACAAGCCACTGGAAAAATAAATCTCATATCTGCATACAAAAGTAAAAAAAAAAAAAAAAAAAAAAAAAAAAAACTAACCCTCAACGTATGTTCCAAAGATGTAGTAAAAAAAAAAAAAGAAACAACTAAGCAACCACTGAGGAAAATCGAACGAAAATCCTATTAATTTGCACATTATACACTCTTCAGTCCCGACCAAAACAACAGATAAAGCTTCTTTATGCCTCACTACTGTTCACCTACGGGCAAAAGGAACAGAAATTAGAGAAATTCACACTAGCCCCTAGCCAACAGCACATCCAAGCTGCTCGAACGATCTTCAGATGAGGATTTCTGGATCGAGGACGGTTTTTGCACTCTTCTGTTTGGGAACGCAGCGCCTTCGAGTCTCTTCTGGTGGTCGGTGTTCGCAGCTTGTTGCAGATGAAGCAACGCGACCATGGTTATAGCGACCATTGCGGCGTTCCCCAAAACGCCGCCCACGAAGTCCAGTTTGAGGGTTTTCTTTGCGAAATCAAAACCCGAAAAGAGGACATTGAACACGTTAGATCTTTTCCTCTCGTGGGTCGGCGCTGTTCCGTGAGACGAGGCGAACGGGGAGTCCGCGTAAACTTTCTCGGGAGAAGAGAACCGGTTGGCCTCATTCACATCTCCTACGAAAGCTAGAGCTTCCTCGATGACTTTGTACTTCTTTCCTTGGTGCTCGGCGAGCCTCATCGCGAGAACCATTCGGCTCTGTTCTAACCTTGCGACCGCGGCGTCTCTCTCGGCTTGTTGCTGGACCTGTACAGTCTGTACATCACACAAAATTGTTCAGCTCTGTACTGAAGCATAACTACATATACTAGTTAATCTAAATCCTATAAACACGTCAGCTATAGAAGCAAACCCCAAGTCCTTGTTAGTGTGAGTGTACTGTAGTTTAAATGAATCCTTAATAAAAGGTCTGCTATGGAAGCAAATACCAAGTCCTTGTTAGTGTGCGTGTACTAAAAGTATACATGAATCCTAAAGAAAAGCCAGCCATAGAAGCAAATATTAAGTCCCTTATATGGATCCAAAAGAGATAGCTATAGAAGCAAACGCCAAGTCCTTATAAGTGCGAGTATATATGATTAAGCGTTCACCGACATAACTTTTATAGGCCACAATACAATTCTGGTTCCCTAAATTCTGAACCAAAATGAGTTTAGAGCCTGCATTTTCGATGCTCAGACTTAATTAGAAACAACACCAGGCATAGAACAGAAAAATGATTAACCTATAATCCTAACAGTGATAGACTTTAAAGCAACTTAATAATCCTAACAATTTTTTCTTACCCAAGTCCAAATCTAAATTTTCATATCATCAAAGCATATGGTCCCCAACTCTACCTCATTTATTACTAATACCATGTCTCATTTCCACTTGGAACTGATTTTAGACAGGGCTTTGCAATTTTCCGGTATTCTCTTCCGTTCTCTGAATAACATTGCTTAACAAAGAAAATACAGTTTCCTTAAATGTTCTAAAAATGAACCATAACAACAATGTTTAAGCAAAATCATTGCAAACCACAGAACTCAGACCTAAGTAATAAACATTTATAAACTTATCTAAACCTAAATTTCTCCAGAAAGTATAACCGAAACTACCGCAAAAAAGTCGCTCCAACCATAAACCCTTAGGAATTTCAGCTAGAATCCACAAAACCTACCACATGTGAACATTCGAACCAGTAAATAAAATGAAATAAAACATTTCTCTATCAACTACGACTATCAGCAAAGCGAAATAAAGCAGGAAAACCCTAAGCAATCCTAATCGAAGAATCGACAAGGCCAGAAAGGAGAAACTGACATGGAAAATCTCGAGGTGGTCCTCGAGGCTCTCGAGGGCGGTTCGGATGGCGTTGAGGCTCTTGGCTTCTTGGATCGCGCAGTCATCGTCGTCGCCGGAGTCTAGTCGGAAGTCCTTGACGTACACGTAGCCGGAGACTCGTTCCTCGTCGGAGACGGCGGACTTACGGTGGCCAGAGTTACGGAGAGACTTGACGGAGCTGAGAAAGTGAGCTCTAGAGATTGAGTGAATAGCGTCGCTGAGCTTGTCGTGGAGGTCCCAGATCTTCTCCAGAACCGTCTCTATTTCCTCAATCTCCATTTCCCATTTCATGAGAGAGAACATAGAATAGAACAAGCGTTCTTCAGAGAAAAGAGCGAAATTTTTGGGTGGGAAACTTTTTTATTTTTTTATTTCCTTTATTTATTTCTAGGACTTTCTTTTTCAAGTTTGTTTGTTTGTTTGAGAGTGGGCACTCATTAAACGACGACGTCTCGTTTGAATATATCTGAAGTTTTGCAGAATCACTGATACCAATCAAATGGCATAATCAGGGGATTGAATATCTCGTTTAATAATATTTATCTAATCTTATATTTAATAACAAAAAATCCACGGACTTTCGTTATTTAGGATAAATTTAAAAACTCAAATTCTCTGATCACAGTAAATTCTGATTTCTCTATCATTTATATTATGAACAATTTTTTTTTAAAACGTCAGCCAATTATCAAGTTGTGAATCTTGACGGGTATATTTAAAAAAACAAGGGGTTTTGGTTTTTTGTGGGTATTAAACAATATTGTCTTGATGCCACAAAAATTGTCATACTCTTGTGTCCGTATTTGCTTAAGCATAAATTGTGTCACCTGTACTGTTACAGCTTATAACCACCAATGTCCATTATTTAATCTATTTTAAAACGCCCGTTTTGTTTGTACGAGTGTTTGCATGCCTGCTATTAACTTTCTTTGGTGTTCTCTACCAGCAACTTTCAATTCATAATTAATCCGTAATAGAAGTGAAATAATATAATATATATATGGATCATTGCCGTCATAATTCCAAATTATTTGGATTTGGATTTTAGCCCAAATAAGCTTTATGTAATAAACATTTTATAAATAATAAATTTAACATTTTTGGTGATTTAACTATTTTTGGAGTAAAATGGTCATCGTTTATAGCATTTTACTCCGTTTTTTAAATGAAGTTATATTTTTGTGGTATGTAATTCAACACCTAAAAAAATAAAAATTTAGAAGTAATTTAAATTTATAAAAAAAGTAATTAAATAATAAGATGATCTTAGAAACACTAAATAAAGTTAAACAAATAGATTTATAGATTAAGATTTTTATTTGATGATACTTTTGAAATATGAGCAAGAAAGTAGTTGAGTTTGTAAAGTATTTTAAATTGTTTTTAATATTTATTTTAAGTTGTTTAATAGGTGTTGAATTATATAAAAGAAATACTAATTTTCTACAAAATCACTGGTTTTCTTACGAGAATTTTACTCCAAAATTAATTTAAAGAGTAAAAGTATAGTAACATAACTACATTTTGCAATATTTTAAAAAGGCATAATTATTTGTGTTGTTGGGTTGTCACAGTTAACAAAAGTAACAAACACAAGTAGCGAAACAACTTTCATCAAGCATATATACCTATCTCGCTAATCAATCAATCTAAAGAAGAAAAAAAATAATAAAAAAAGCCTAAGATGTTCATGATATCGTGACCCTGTCCCAATAATTATTCCCCTCACAGTACGCACGTCTTCCTTTTATGAATATAAAAAAATAGTTTATAATACTTATGCTGGCATTAACGCTCATGATCAGATCACCACTCTTGCCAGATTTTAATTTTATAATGAATGTATATAGAAGAAAAATAAAATCCATCAGTAACGGGGTCCATAATTATTTTACCAGCTTTCCCTTTCTAATATTTATATGTGTTTAGTCACACTAGATCTAACAAAAAGAAGTTGAGAAACTCAACATTGACGTGGCAGGGGGTGGACTTGAGAGGATAAATAACCGACTGTTTGATTCACTCGCGAATACTAGTCGACGATTTTTTCATAATCTATTAATTCGTTCAATTACAAATACCAAATTTAGGGCATCTCGAGTTTCGTTGATTCACAAAAATATCGGAAGCAAGATTTTTTTTTAATGAAGTTTCATTTTTTTTTCGTTTAACAAAATCTTCCAAACATAATACAAGTTTTCAAGATTTATAGTGCATCTTGAAACTTGATTCACAACCCAAAACTGAAGAAATTAAACAGAAAATTAAAGTTACTTAACACACATTAACACTACCGAAGGGAGGTGAAGTACACCTCCACCACCAGATGAATAGTATTCGTGTTCACTTTTGGTATGTGGAGAAGTTTGTGATTCGCCACTTGTGGTCGAAATCGGAAAAAGTAATTTTTTTGTTTGAAACATCATCGATTAATATATTTGTCATCCGAACTCCATTTAACTCGATTCTTTTTTGTATTGAATTTATTTTAAAGTGAGCTTTAAAACTAGACAGTTTTGTTATAAGATTTACATAAGATGATGGTCGTCGGAGCACTCACCGGAAAACGTGAGATTAACTGAATAATCAATTGATTCCTTAAATTATGTAATTAAAAAATCAACAAATAATGAAAATAATGATAACGTGTGTGACGAATTTAGTTGCCTTCTATATCACAATTATTAATTAATACAAAAATTAAAGTTTATTTGATTATAAATTTGGAGAATTTTTAATAAGGTATTTCAGTTAATTTACGCGTATAAATATTTAATCATGATTATTTATTAAAATTTAACTAAATGATAAACTAAAAATGTAAATAAGATCATATATCTAATGTACTACGTATATTATTAGCATAATAAGAACTAAGAAGGGACAATGTTGAGGTAAATAAAACGTTCATTTCGTAGAATATATATTGAATTTTATATGACCCTAACTGATATTATATAACTTTTGAAAATATAGATGATAAAGCATTTCTTGGAGAAAAGCGCAGCGGAGAGAACTGTGTTTTCCATATTTTCCATTTTCATGGTGGAAGTGGAACAATGAGCTCTCTCGGTTTCTACTTCAATGACTTTATTTTGCAGTCAAAATGTTTGAGCCTTCAAGAAACGTTTCACTTAAACAAAGCACACATCGTTGGCTATTAGCCACAATATTAAATGTTTGTAGAATAATCGGACATATTTCGAGTAAGATTTTACATAAAGCCCATCATATATATACAGGGTCGGCCCAAACTCATCGGGCTCTAGGCGATTCGATATTTTAGGGTCTTATAATACTAATAAAAATTTATATTTTTTAATACTAATAAAAATTTATATTTTCAGGGTAAAAAAATGTAATTTTTTTAGAAAATAAGTCAAAAGTGTAAACTTTTAGGGTAAAAAATATAAATTTTTTTAAAATTAGACAAAAAAAAATGTAATGTAATTTTTTTTTAGTCTAATCCAATTGAGGGCCCAAGACACAAGCCTTGCCCGTCTTAGGTCAGGGCCGGCCCTATATACACATATATCCACTTCTAGTCTAGTAAAGCACTACAAATTAAAACTCAACGCATTTACAGAATATTAATTTAGTGTTATAATAATCAATCAGTTGATTGTTGTTGCACCACCAAGACGGAGGCTTTGCCGTAGACGTCTTTGGAGGCAAGGAGATCGCCGATGACGCCAAGCTCGGGGAACTCGGTCCAGGCGAGGTCGAGCCCTGCCAGGTGGCGGCACCCGATAGGGTGGGTCCTTCCGGCGATGACGAGGTCGTAGTCGTCGACGAGCCCCTTAACCACCGCCGCCAGCTCAAGGCCGTCAGCCACGGTCTCCTCAACGTAAGTCACTCTCCGCTGTCCGCTCAGTCCGCTGAATTTCACATCCTTCAGTACCTCCGCATCCATCACCATCTCCCACTCTCCTTCGCCCACCGCCACTGCCGCTTCCTATAAACAAAATCAGAACAAACCTAAGAGTTTTTTTGTTTTTTTGTTTTTTGTTTTTTTTTTAAGTCTGGTCATATAATTATAGGGTCCCGTTGAACTCCGTTATCAGTTTGTCTGATCAATATTTTAGAAAAGAGTAATGCTATTTGGCACGAGCCACGATTCTAAACTATCCACTCAGCATTTAACACGTGGATGTTTAATACTTTTGGGTGGAGACGTGACAACCCTTGAGTGGATCGTTAAAATTCGTGAATCATTACTGTTTAGAAAAAAATGTTTAGGGGTTTTTGTCCGGTAATGCTCAAACGGCCAGGATGGGACCGGGATTCTTCCTTTTGTCTCATTTTAATTATTATTTTTAAGTTGTATTTAGTTTAAGACAATAATTTTTGTATTTTTTTTTAACAAAATGAAACATTTATTTCATAAGAATTAAATTTAAAACTTTTGAAATGAAAAAAAAAACCTAAATAATATAACATAAACGGAATGTTTTTAATTGAAGAAAACATTAACCATAATTGATTTTTACTTTATTTAAAAAAAAAAAAAAAATCTTCAAATCATCTTAAAAAAAACAAAATTTTACCTGATCAATTATTTTTTTTTCCGGTTATTTTTTTAGTTTAAACTATGAAGAAAACCATACAAAATATCGGAATGGCTATTCTAATATTAAGAATATAGCTCAATCCGTGTATACGTACGTCTCCGTTTTATTATCTTATTTTAATCTAGTTTTTCTTTATCATGAAATAATTAAGCTAAAATTTGAACGCATACAGTAACCACATGTCCAGCTCTCCTTACTTACCTCATTTGTCACCAATTTCATAACTATTTTCACACTTTCCACCAAAAGACTAATTTGACAAAAAATGACACCATCTATGTCAACAATATTAAAATAGATGGTGGCATTTTAGGTCAAATTAGTCTTTTGGTGGAAAGTGAGAAAATATTATGAAATTGGTGGCAAATGAGACAATTTCTCTTTTTTTAATAGCAAATACTATAGTAGATTCCAATACCTCCTCTTTCTCGTCGTCGGGGACCACGAATCGGATGACGGTGAGGTGGACACCGGAGTCCATCCCCGCCATGCGCTTCGCGTAGGTGAGCCCTTCCCGGTCGTCCTTCCCGCCCAGAAACACGACGCATATCGAGTACAAATAGCTCTCCTTATTATTGGCGGAGCCGCCGTTGCCGCGGTTGACGAGGATGGCGACGGAGCACGGGGCCCGCTCGAGCACGCTGGCGTTGAGGGCCCTGACCATGTTGTCCTCGGACTCGACGGCGGCCCCGTCCGGCGACCACTTGCGGTGGAACGGGAGCAGCACCAGGGAGGCCAGCCGGTCGAGGGCCAGCGTGCAGATGTCCTCGTGCATCAGCTTCGGCGGCGACACCGCCGTGAAAGCCGACACCTTCACCGACCCCCACTGGGACTTCTCCAGCCGGTTGAAGGACAGCACCACGTTCTGCGAGTACGACACGCTCGACAGCCCGCCGCTCGCTTTCTGGCTCTAAATTGTCACATTTTTATCAAATAAAATTAGGAAAATATAGCATCCAATTACTCATTCAAAATTAATTGATTAAGAAAAATAATGGGACAATTATGTCGGGCGTGGGGGGGGGGGGGGGGGGGGGCAGGCCTCTTGAGGCTACAACGTGGGTCCGCCACTGACCCCACCCTCTATTAAAAAGTAGGCAAATCTTCATTTTATTAAAAAGAAAATAAAAGATTCTCTATTACTGCGGACCTGATAAGTTATTTTTTTTAATAAAATGAATTTTTGACTAAAATATTAAAAGAAGTTATAAAAATTTTAGTTGCAAAAAATTTTTGAAAATTAATTTCGACAAAAAATAGCTAAATTTTTTACATTTTCTTAAAAACTAAAGAGAAATTGTCTAATTTGTCACCAATTTCATAACATTTTCCCACTTTTCACCAAAATGCTAATTTTTCCCAAAATGCCACCATCTATGTCAACAATGTTGACATCTATGTTTGTCCTTCACTATTAGATGTCAACATTGTTGACATAAAGGTGGCATTTTGGGAAAAATTAGCGTTTTGTTGAAAAGTGAAAAAATGTTATGAAATTGGTGACAAATTAAACAATTTCTCAAAACTAAATATTGGCACACTAGATAAAAATAGAGAAATTACCTAATTTGCCACCAATTTTATAACATTTTCCCACTTTCCACCAAAATGCTAATTTTTCCGAAAATGCCACCATTTATGTCAACAATGTTGACATCTATGTTTTTCTTTCACTATTAGATGTCAACATTGTTGACATAGAGGTGACATTTTGGGAAAAATTAGCGTTTTGGTGTAAAATTGGAAAATGTTATGAAATTGGTGGCAAATTATGCAATTTCTCTAATTTTAATTGATTATTTATCTAGATGATCCTTGGATTAACTTAGGTTGATTTCTAAATGTAAAAGTTCAATTTAATAAAAAAATAAACACATTACTTAGTTAGTTTATGATTAATAAAACATAAAAAATACTCGAATTAATTTCGGTTAACCTAATGAGGAATTGCCTAATTTGTCACCAATTTCATAACATTTTCTCACTTTCCACCAAAAGACTAATTTTTCCCAAAATGCAACCTCTATGTCAACAATGTTGACATCTAATAATGAAGGACAAACATAAATGTCAACATTGTTGACATAGATGGTGACATTTTGGAAAAAATTAGTATTTTGGTGAAAAATGGGAAAATGTTATGAAATTGGTGGCAAATTAGACAATTTCTCTAACCTAATTGATGTTTCGCCCAGTAAAAAAAATTAGCCGTTACCTAAAAATTAACAACTTTTTATTGAAGGTGAACTAAAATTGAGACTTACCTGGTGGGTGATGAAGAGCGGGGAGGCTTGGCCGCAGAGCTCGATGAGGTGGAGGACGTAGAGTCCGATGGGGCTGTCCTTTGTGGCACACGAGGCCTCTATTAGTTCTATGGCGGCTCCGATGTCGTCGGATTTATGGATACAGACCACGATTCGGAGCTCCGAGTTGGGCTTCATGTGCATTATGTTGCGCTTCTGATAGCCGGCGTATTTCCTCGCCGGGTCGTATAGCTGCTTCACAGCCACCGGCACTATCACCGATAACACCAACGTCGAATATATCAGCAGATTGTACGTCCCAGCATCATCCATTTGCTGCCATTGTTACATGAAATATTTGCACATTTGAATTCGCTAATTAGTCCATAGGTGATTCAAATGTTTATATATATACTTGTTTCTCTGATTCATAGATTACAAATACAAACTAGATTAAGGATATATAGTACAGTATTAACATTATTAATTTTGGATGCATGATCATAATTATCAAATTCTTAAGTCGTGGAAATGATTACAAGATTAAATAACAAGACATGATACATATAAGAAGACTATTCTTATTATCAATTCGTTTTGAGCTAAAACTAGTGTTCAGTTTTGGGCGTAGAATTGATGAAGTAAAAATTAGATGATTGACGAATTAGTTTTCATTTGACAATTTAGCTTTACCCTATGTTATAATGTTTCATCGGTTAATGGACTTGTCAATAAAAAAGTTGTAATACTAATAACTACTTACATTGTTGTCTCTCCAATAAGTGTAGATTGCGATCTCGACGATCCCTTTGCTTGACATGATGAAGGAGAGAGCCCACGAGTCATACTTCGGCATCTCATTGAAGAAGCAGACGGTGAGACACGAAACAAACTTGGAAATGTACATCATGGCCATCATGATGAGGTTCGCCTGAATTAGGGCACCGAAATTATTCTTTGCAAAGTCAACCCTCAAGACCGACGTGGACACAAAGAGCGGGAGGAACACGCTAGACACGAAGCACTCGAGCTTCGCTACTATGGCCGACCCTAGAGGTGGGCCGTCGGGGATGGCTAGGCCCAATATGTAGGGCCCAAGGAAGACGTGCTCGTCGAAGAAGCCGCAGTAGAGCGCAGTCGCCAGAGCGAAGACGATTATGGAGTACACGTACCCCTCTTTCACCGGTCTTCCTTCTGGAGTTTTCTTGATTATCAAATGCATTGTCGGCTTGAATACGAAGATCACGAATAATAAATATGCCGACATCCCAACTAAGTTCACCACACCTTTTCGAACGGAGCCCACAAAAATGCTATAATTTCATCCACACACAAAAAAAAAAGAGTAGCGAAATGGTTATGATATAGAAAGAGATTGAAGAATGAGTTGTTAAATAAGATTAACACTTTAAATAGGATTATGAATCACTTTCTCTCATTGCAAATTGATTTTTTTAAAATAGAATCTCATCATTAGGGTCGACTTAACTTCTAGGGAGATTAAGCAATAGCTTTAGGTTCCCACTAAATCATGACATAAATCATGTAGAAAAAGACTCGTAAATAAATTTGCTTTGGGCCTTAAAAATTCTACAGCCGGGCCTCCTCGTAATAGTAACTAAAACTATAACTCAAATGAGCACTATCTAGTTTGAAAGACAATATTATTTTAGGTCAATAAATGATACCATGGTGTCAACATCCTAAGCTAGCATTTAAGTATCCCAAGCCAACTATATGAATGATCATTATATTGCTCCTACGTTTTGTAAATTGGTTTTGAGATGACACCCCATCATGACACATGAATTACCTGAGCATGAGAAATACATTGCCGATGACGAGACTAAGGATATCCCCAATCATGGCGGCGGAGAGGGCAAGGCGACCGAGCTCAGAGTTTGGGATGTTGAGGTCCGTGAGGAGGGTTGCGACGACTGGGAAGTAGACGTACGACTGAGTGATGAAGACGAAGGGGATGCGATCTTTGTCGGCTTGGGATAGTCCGTGACCCACTATTCTACACGTGAATATCCCGAGCGTAAAGGGAACCATGACGGCCACGATCCCTAGTGTCGCGGCTTTTGACCCGCTCTTTGGAACCATTCCTACATTCATCTTTGTCGCGGTGATGAACAAGAATAACGAGTACCCGAATATAGTCAGCGTTCCCAAGATGTGCTGCCCCGCCGGGCTCACCAAGTTTTCGTTTATCGGGTTCCCCTTTTGGTCCGACAACATGTACGCTAAGATCAACCCTGTCTACAATAAACACTCCAAAAGTCTTCATTACTCAATTTAATTAACTAAAAAAACTAGTTTATAAAATGATAAAAAAAAAAACTAGTTTATAACAATATAAGAAAGGTTATGTCATGGTGATCTCGAGAATATTTATTCACGTGAAATCAGCATTGATGTGCACCATATATCCAGATTGATTGTAAAAAAAATCTTTGAAATAAGGGCTATTTATGAGCTAATTATAATTTAATATGACAAATCGTAAAAAAATTGTCGATTTTTACATTTTTAGTGTCATTTTCATATATAAAAAATTGTCGAAATCATAGCGGAAACCAACAAAATCCTACGACTTTTGATTATTTAGTATAAAATTTCAATATAAAACCTAAAGAAAAACGACAAAATAATGTTGAAAATTCCGGTGATTATTTTGTTTTAAAATCAATGGAAAAATTTATAATAAGGTTTTCACAAGTATCCCCAATTACGCGTTGAAATTGCTGTAAACTAGAACCATCGGCTAATCATTGGCAACCAACATTATAATTCTTGATAGGATCTAAACGATAAGATAAAATTGTCGTTTCAACATAATAAAATGAAATCGGTAATTATAAATGGCCGTGAAAGCAATAAAGGTTGAGAAGATATATATAGTACGTACAATAATCTCGGAGGTGAGCCTGGACATGCCAAATCGCTTGAGGATGTAATGGAAGGTCTGAGACATGCAAAAAACGACAAGTATCTGCAACTGAAGCTGTGGGAGTGAGTTTCTGAGGAGTCCTTCCGGGTTTTCGTCGTTTTTGTCTCTCCAAAACCCATTCGTATTCACTTGCGGAGGCAGCTCTATACATATCTCCTTCCCTGTTGCGTTCTTTACCGAATGAATATTCCCACTCAACATTTTTTTTTTTAATTTTATTTATTTATTTATGATGTATTTGTTTTTCTCAGGTGGGTTTGCATGGCTTCGTTGCTTGTGGATCTCTTTTACTGGTTTTCCGATTCCGAAGTGGACCGATGATAGAATTATCATTAGAAGCTATTTGGGATTGTTTGATTTATTCTAAAATTAGAAAATAAGTTGCTGTTTTTAGTCATTTTTTTGGGTTAAGTTTTTAGAGGCAGGCGTCGAGAAAAATACCAAGGAAAAAAATAGCAATAATATGTATTATTTTATTTAATGAATTTTAATGGAGCATGTTTCATTGCTTATTTTTTTAGTACTTGCTAGAATTTTTAAACAATTAATTGAGTAACTAAAGTAATTAAATTTTGGAGATTTGTTAAATAAATAATTTTTTATAAATTTTAAATAAATAGTTATTATGATGATGTGATATTGTTTAGACGTTTTTAACATTTCATTTATTCTCTTGAAGTCGGATAGTTATTTACAATTATTAATAGATATTTATAATTATTAATGTTTTTTATTTTTGTTAATAAAATTTCGTGATTATGTACTTAAAATTTATCTGAAGTATATAGTAAACCTTTTAAAATAATAACATATAACTTTTGCCGTAAATATAGACTACATAGTTATAGCCATATGAAGACTTCATCGTTGATAATATTCTAAATATACGTGTTTTCGTTTTCTAGGGGGGAAAAACGTGCACGTTTCTTGAATCCGGCTGTATTATTTGTGTATTCATTCAAATAAAAGATTAATTTGTGAGTATACTTCATATATAAGTTATTTTCAGCCGTCTTTGTGGGGATATTTGGATAGTCACTTAAGTTTGGTGTTATAATAAAAAAAAATTGAAATGAATATATTTGTAAAATAGTCCAAATTTATCTAAGAGTAATAATAAAAAATTTACACAAATGCGCAAATACCCTTAATCATTTCAATAAATTTACTGAAAGTGGTGAATTTCTTAGATAAAACTTCATTAGTTTTATTGACACTATCAATTTTTATTTTATTATTTTTTATAAAGAATGTAACTTTGACTATTTTGTATTAAAAAGTTACAAATGTTTCTATTTTATTAATGAATTAATTTTAAATAGTTATTTTGTATAATTTTTTATATAAGTTGTTGTAGCTTACATTAAACATTTGTCATCAAATAATATTTTTCACCAGAAATAGCCTTCTCATAAATAGCTATACGTAAAATCCATTGTTAAAACAAAATCAATACAAGCAAGTCGTTCGATTATTAAACAAATATCGATTTAAAGACACGCGTAACCTAAAGCATATTGCACCTTATTCCTATTGCTAGGGCCGCAAGGACGGAGCTAAAGAAGCTCACCGGGAGTTTAATTTGAAAAAAAAAGCTTCGGGAGGTCTAATTTATAAGTTTTAAGGGTAAAAATGTAATTCTTTATAAAAATTGGTCAAAAGTACCAAAATAAAAAATTTGAGGGGGGATTTGAGCCCCTAAATTTACTGTAGCTCCGTCCCTGACTATGGGTGAAGGTGTAAGTTCCTCCTCCGACCCGATGGCTTCCCTATTTTACCGCTTGATCGCCATCAAACAATCACTTTTAAGACCGAGCCTTTCTGAAGATGAGCTCCTCGCTCCCATCTCTCGGTATCCCATCTTTGGAGGCTTGGAAAATTTTTAGTTTATATATTTTAATACTTCAAATAATACTTAAATACACATCAATAAAAATAATAAACATTTCCTGGGAAAAATTTACCTTATTTAACTTGGAGAGAGAAATTAAAAAAAAAAAAAGATGAGAAACTTCTATTTACCTATACTCGCGCAACTCCTCAAATAAGACTAGAGAGATTAGAGAGCCTAAAAAGCCCAACGGCCATGTACTTTCTAGAACCACCACAACCACATGAATTAGACTACTTATTTTCTTAACTAAGCAATAAGGAAAACCATTTGTGTTGTGCACTAAAAAATAAAATAACTTAAGGCTATTAATGTATCGTCGACTTGTTCATACTTATCCCAGGAAAAGCAATTTCGTTTTCTCTTCAATTCCATATAAATAAAAGAAAGAAAAAAAAAAACCCTCTCTCTACAAATTAATTTTCTTATTTTTTATTTATTTTTGTATTCTTTTTTTCTTTTCAAGCTCTTCCACACAAATCAATAGTAAGTACAAACGTGGCTCTAAAAGTGCGGTTTTCCTTGTCCTTTTTTTTCCTCTTCTCCAAGGAACCAGGAATTATTTTTTATTTTCGTTTTTCTAAATTTGTAAACAATTTATTTCGGTCTCCAATGGCGTTAGGGTTTTGATAAAAAATTTTTAGCGGCTAATCAAATAACCTCTTCGAATCCCCTGGAATCAGCGATGGCGGAATCGCAGCGGCCTCGCGAGACTCAGTGGATGGATTCGGCGGAAAGGCCTGTTTCGGCGAGTCACGCTCACGAGTTGTTGGACTCGTCGTTTTATGAGCGGTGTTCGATCGGTTTTAAGGCGTCGAATCGTTCGAGTTCGACGCAGAACTCGTCCGAAGGTAGTTTAGGCATCGCCGAACGAGCTTTCTCCGCCGCCGGAGCGGCTTTTCTCTCTGCTATAATCGTCAATCCTCTCGATGTCGTCAAGGTATATCACTTCTCTTTGCTTTCCGTTTTTTCGGCTTAATTAGTTTATGCTAAGTGAAGAAACAAAAAACTAGTATGAAGCTTGCTAAGGCGTTTAGGTTTTAATGGCGGTTATGGTTTCCTCTTCATTGTTGGTTTAACTGATTTGAAGCCTCTGTTTTTGAGGCTATGTATTGTAAAGCTCAATATTTAAACTATTGGTATTAGTTAGATACATTGGTTTATTCTATGCCAGTTTTTTGTGGGTTGTTAAGCAAAAACTTGTTGTTCTAATGCAGACAAGATTGCAAGCTCAGGCAGCTGGGGTTAATTACTCTCACCCATTAAGTAATCTAACGAAGCGAATGGCATATTTTGGTCCAACAATGGTACGAATACATTACTTCCTTAATTTTCGATTCCTGCGCTTATTCTTCTTCATTGTAATTTGCATAGAGCCTTAACTATTAGCTCAAGCTTTCGTCGGTTATTTCCATCCCAAGTTATTGTCTCAACTGGGAGTTCCGTTCCTCCATAAGTAGTGGCTGTTGTGCTACCTAAACTAGGCTTTTGTTTGGGGTGCACTAGTGGATAAGTGTGACTTGTACAGCATGTACGCTTAAAATTAGACTTCGAGGAACAAATTGATTTGGTATCTGTTTTCTTAGCTTTGTTCTGCTCTGTGTCATTTCCAGTTATTCGCAGATCTAAGGTGTTCCCCGTCATGTGCACGAGCAGGACTTCAGGGAACGGTCTCGATATGCCCTCCAGATTGTTTCCATTACAAAGGAACACTTGATGTCTTCAACAAAATAATACGTCAGGTTGGTGTTTTCCCGTTCATAGTGTTACACTGTTGATTTCCTGTATTCTCAGTCTTGGTGTTGGAAAAAAAAAACTAGCCAGGAAGTTTGGTTTTTATATTTTGGGTCCTTGAAAAGTTTGCTAGTGATTGATTGTTGATATGAGATACGTTGGTGATCAATACAATGACATTGATATTTTAATTATTATAGTTTTATTCACTTTTTGTGAGTTTCTTCTTGCAGGAAGGGATTTTAACACTGTGGAGAGGGACAAATGCTGGCCTAGCACTTGCTGTACCTACCGTAAGCCCCTAAAGTTTCTGAATTCTTTTGCTACTACCCTGAGCATAGAAGATTACTTATCTATGATGGCCATTAATCTGTTTTCACTTTCCTTTGGACATCAGGTTGGAATTTACCTACCTCTATACGACGTGTTTCGCAACTGGCTTGAGGAACTCAGTGCCCAGAATGCACCAGCCATGACCCCATACGTCCCTTTAGTCGGTGGTGCTTTGGCTCGCTCTTTTGCTTGTGCGACTTGCTACCCCATTGAACTTGCCAAAACCCGCATGCAGGTACGCTCACAATATATTTATGCATAATGGATTGCTTGCAATTTTTTTCGGGTGTTTGATTTCGTGTTTATGTGCTTATCTCTCTCTGTTTCCATGTATAGGCATATAAAGCTGCCGATTCTTCCATTAAGCCTTCAGGTGTCTTGAAAACTTTATTGGAGATTCTCTCTGATGTCAAGGCGACAAGCAATGCTCAAAATAACTGTGAGTGTCCCGTTTTCTATTTACGATTTCTAAGCTGAGCTGGCAACTAGTTTAGGCTCTTACATGATTTTTGCGCAACTCTCTTGTTGCAGCGAAGGGATATCGTGTACTATGGACAGGTATGGGGGCTCAGCTTGCACGTGACGTTCCCTTTTCCGCAATTTGCTGGTCCACCTTAGAGCCAGTGAGAATTCAAACACCACACTTGCTGTATTTATCTGGGTTTCTTTTCTATTTGCGCTACTTGTTTTTTTTTTTCTTTTCTTCTCATGGGTCGCTCTTTTCACCTGTGTTTTATTTTAGCTGCGGAGAAAGCTTCAGAGTCTAGTGGGTGATGATTCCAACGTTGCGAGCGTCCTTGCGGCCAATTTTTCTTCCGGATTTGTGGCCGGAAGCATTGCTGCCGCTGCGACATGTCCTTTAGATGTTGTGAAAACCCGAAGACAGATAGAGGTTTTACTCTTCAAACCGAACCATAATTAGTCCACTTTTAATTGCATAAGCAATTTTAAGCAACTCAAATCTATATTTGCTGATGTGTATCTTTTTGTTTGCTTAATCTGCAGAGAGATCCTATCAGGGCAATGAGAATGACAACAGCTAAAACCCTAAAAGAAATTTGGAGGTACCTTTCTTTCTTACTCATAAACTTGCATGTCTCTACTATAAGAAAATCAGATTACACAACACATACATTTTTCCCATTAGCCAATAACATCTGAAATTAAACGGGCGTATATATTTCCTGTACACAGGGACGGAGGAATGAAGGGACTGTTTACGGGTGTTGGTCCTCGGGTCGGGCGTGTTGGTCCTTCAGTTGGTATTGTGGTTTCATTCTACGAAGTTGTGAAGTACGTTCTACATAATCGGTACGTGGCTTCATGAAACTGGTATTGGAAAGTTTTGTGTTTCGAAAAGCGTAAATTAGCTGACTTGGCATGGAAGAGAAGACCCCTTCAAGTTATCAGTTCGCAGTTCGCATCGTATAGAATACAGAGACAAATAATGTTGACAAGTTCTACATACTTTTCTATGATACCCTGCAAGTTTTTTCCAGTTACTTGTGAGGTACTTTTGTTTATTTTGATGCTCTTGTTTGGGCGTAAATTTTGTTACACTCAAGTCCTTTTTTGGTTCGGGAATTTTCCCCGAGCAACTTTGATATTTATCTGTTACAGTGGTAGTTGGTTTTCCTAGCGGAAACCCTGGTGGTTTCAAGTCATTGCATGTACTATTGACTTTTCACGGCAAAAGTGAATAAAGGAATAAAGAGAAAAAAAAAAAAAAAAAAAAAACAAAGAGAAGAAAGGGTTCAACCAAACCTTCTGGATTGGTTTTTAATTATAAGCAAATTGAACCCAATTTCTTCTTCACGAGTTTCTCTCTTCATATCACCACTTGAATGATTGACAATGACATTTGTATGCATTACAGATCGTTGTCTAAAAATTCGTCTTTCTTTATTTTATTTTATTTATTTATGCAGCTGAAATTGCTACTAGTAGGTTGACAATGCAAATAAAGGAGTTATCATGGAGATTTTTAATAGCAGGGAGTTTTGAAAAATGAGATTATAAGAATGAACCAAGACAATCGGCTGAGGTTCTCTCTCATATTATTACGGCATCCGGTTAAAATTTTCACAAATTACCAAAGGCATTTATGCCAAGTTTAAATTACCAGACCCTATCAGAGGTTGGTCCATTCATCAAAGCAATTCTTGGGAGCTTATTAGTTTCCGGTTTAATTCTCAACGTACTAATTGGGACTACTGAAATAATTTTACTGGTTACTTGTTAACCAAGGTGGCAGCTTGCTACCTCGATTTACTTAGTGAATTAGGAGTTTAAGTTTTGATTCCCAAATCTTTGGTATCGAAATGTGGTGCTCTCGAATTTGCTAAAACGAGCCTGGTAAACGGGTAGGACCCGCTAAGATTTTAGCGGCAGCGGCTTTGGGTAACAGAATAATGGAATATGCTTACATTAGGAATTGATCCCTGGTCTTTCAAAGAGCGTTAGATACCACTTGACCAACTTTGAATATCATTTTTCTTTGAATTGTATTATGACTTTGATATTTACTTTTGTTTGGATGAAATTTAGATTGTTGGTGGTTTAGTGTTTGCTTGTTTGTTTGTATGTTTTTTTTTTAATACATCACCCAAAAACGTTAAATGGGTAACGGGTTCGGTACTTTTTTTTACTCGTTTACACTGCGGGTTATATCAGTTGCCCGTCCTGCTTCAAAAATTAGGTAAACGGGTTTGGTTTACGGGTCTATTTTTTAACCAGGTCCGAGTATGTTATTAGTGGACCTGATCGGACCGTACCCATTGACATACCCCGTTCATGATGTCAATACGTCTTGAATTTTAATCAGATATAACTCAGATATATGGTCATAAAAAAAATAAAAATAAAAAAAAATAAAAAAAAAAACTTGTGAGAGGCATCTTTTTTGTGTCACTTCGTTTATAACAAGTAACTAAAGATACATGGAAATTTAATCATCAAGATTCGTGAAAAAAAAATGGGCTATAAAATTCTTAAGGAACAGACAATGTGGATAAATAGCCATATGAAACATTGGTTAATTAACTAGCAATTCCTTTACTTTTGGTGGCTTAGTTAACAAATTATTTGTTAAATAAATGAAGGAAGAGCAGAGCAAAAAAAATATCTAGAATGAATCAATAAATAATTCTAACTGTAATTTAGATTACAATAGACCCTATTACTTTGCAACCTGGAATTTAGTAAGTACTATACGTGAGAACCAAAGCCAATAACATCAATAAATATGCTATTTCTTGGTCTATCGACGTGCCTGCAAAACATAAAATACTAATTTAGGATATAATATAAACCTTTCAATTAAAAAAAAAAGTATTGCTTTGAATAATTAATGGAAAAAGTAAGACCGGAAAAGAAATTTCCATACGTACCTAGTATAAAAGTTAGACATATAAAATTAAAAAAAAAAAAAATTAAATTATCAGATGTTTACGTGCAAAACATGCTAATCGTAACAATATGATTAAAGAATGAACAATACACATAAGTGGGAAGTATGTTTTCATGAGAGAGAGAGAGAGAGAGAGAGAGACCGTCGTTAGCCGGAGCGGGGCCGAAGAGTTCGGCACGAACGTCATCCATTAAAGCTGCATAAGCAACGGTAACAATGGCCAACACCATTGTTAACGAGTGATTTCCATTTATCACTGTCATTCTCTCTCTCTCTCTCTCTCTCTCTCTCTCTCTCTCTCTCTCTCTCTCTCTCTCTCTCTCTCTCTCTCTTCTTCTTCTTCTTCTTCTTCTTCTTCTTCTTGTTTTTCTTTTTCTTCTTCTTATGTCGAAATAGCGAAAATATGATATACGGGAGTGGAAGAGAGGACGAAAGTGGTATAAAAACCCTAATTCGAAATTATCATATATCTGATCTGGTGTAAATTTGAATTTAAGTGGAATGAGATTTTATAAAGTAACACGATAAAAAAAAAGAAAAAAATTATTGTCTATAATTATGAGGACCTACATTCCATGTGACGATTCTGAAAAATATCACATAAGCTGGTTATTACCAGCGCGGTTTTTATTTTATTTTATTTTATTTTATTTTTTAGAACAAAATTTAGGTCTTCTTATGAATGACATTATTAACGGGACCATGAGGTTCTGCGCGAGTTGGATTTGTTTGGTAATACTCCTTTATAAAGTGATGCAAAGTTATGCATAAATAGCAATAATTAGTATTACCTTCTTCAAATGTATGTATTGGAGAAAAGATTATTTCTAGAGAAAATTTGGATATAATAAGTTTAATTATCAATATTTTCTATTTTTTCGGGATTTTTTCAGCATATTCTTGATTAATGTCTACAATTTGAATAAATTTAATAAAATAAAGTTAAAAAAAATGCGCAACCCATAATATATAGGTCTATTAGTTTTAATAAACTTGGTACGAAAGCAAAACTCTTGAAAAGACCACTCTTTAATACTAGTGAAGACTTCTAATACGTGATATATTTTAATTTTTGTCAACTGTTGTTATTTAAAAAGATATAGTTTTAAACAAAATTAAACTAAAGAAATTGAGAAACTGTTTGAAATAGCAACATTCCTTTCCTCATTCAAACTATAGCTAAACTTTTCATATATATATTTAGCTCATGTCTAATTGTCTCATAGTATGGTATTGTGTAACTTGGACTATTTTCTTAAATATTAGATAACTGTTTTAGAAATTTAATATATTAATTCCAAAAAGTCATATGCTAGCTCACCGCTACAACTTGTGTCTATTTAGCGTCAAATACTCAATTATTCTATTTTTATTTTAAATAAAATTATTACCAGAGAAGAATTATACTTGAACAGAGCACCTAGGCAAATGATCGGTTGACAATAGTAATAATTTTTGATGGGGCGTGTTAAAAATGCCACGTTGAAAAAGATAAAAGATGAAAAGTAACAAGAAGAGTGTATATAGGTTATGGCTTATTCCTCCCATCATAAAATACATGCATTCCAAATAGATATAACCCTTTCATGAACAGAGATTAGCTGAAACAAGAAGTTCCATACAATCACTCAAAATGGCAAAAACAAGACGGTTTTTTTTCACTCAAATCACACAAGATTTGACTCACGCACCAATCGATCTTCTTCATCATTAACTTGTCGATAGTCAGACGCTATATATACAAACCCAAAACCAAATACATCGTCACCAAATACATGCATTGTATTACAAAGAAGGACAACATATACACCTATAGGGAAATTATATATCCTAGTCCTAAACGAGACTAATTTCTTCCAACTACATAATGTATAAGCAAAAGGGTCAAGCTTCATACATACATACATATACATACACACATATATTGAGATTAGCAGACTAACCATGACAACTCACTTAGGAAATCATGCATGAGAGAAAAAAGGGTCTTCTTTTGTTTTGTAAATTTCAAAAAGTTGCTTTGAGTACTTACACGCCAGCGATCTGCAGGTTTCCACGGCCTTGGGATCGTGTTTCTCCAAATCTTCTACACTCTTTATCACGTTTCCGAGAGGATTCCCTGCTGTGAGAAACTCCGCCAAATCGGTACCTCTAAACGAGAACAAAAAAAGTCGAGCTCGGGTTAAGTCTATAGCTTCGCATTTGAGTTAGGAACAGATTAAGTTTGGGGTACTATAACTATGCCTTATCAGTGCATCTAATTAAAAAAAAAAGTCTTCCATTGATAAACCCGAAAGCTGTACCTTGTGGCATCGAACTTGCTAAAACCGCGACGATTGCTATAAATCGCTTCTTTGCAACTCTTTTCATCGGAAGTCTGTCGGCGATAAAGAGCGCAGACAGCTTTCATGCACAGCTCGGAATCCTTACCCAGATCCGCAAGCATGTCAGCCTCAAATTCCCACTTGTACTTCCTCGCTTTTTTCCTATGGATAGTGGACAAAGCCTCGCCAAATTCAACTTCGAATTTTTCCGAATCATCATCATAGCCATCGTCCAAGTTCGAGTCTGAGTCGTTGACAATAAACCCACCCAAGCTTTCACCTTCACTTCCGGAGCCGACCTCATCACGATCGCTATCTTCGATACAATTTCCATAAGAATCATTCCGGGGACAGCTCTTCTGTAACATACGGATCGGAATACGATCCTCTTCATCGCTCTCGGAATCACTCATCACGACGTTTGAAGCCCAGTTCCTCTTGGGCGTCGGAACAGGCAGAGTTTCTTCTGAAGTACAGTCTGGTTTTTCGTTGGTCTTTGTATCTCGCTCGTTACATTTGGTGTGGTCGTTGTTGAGTTCTTCTTCGCTGTCGTAAATATCGACGATGCTGAGATACGAGGGTCTCGGTGATTTTCCCGGTGTAGATGGGGCGATTTTCTTACCCCGAGTCTTCTCTGAATCAAACACCAATCGCCTTTTAGCTTCTCTCCTTCTGATACCACCCACTTTGAGATCGAAAGTAACATTTTTCCCTTCTTCATTGATACAATCAGCAATGTTGGATTGTGAACCTGTCACATAATCAGATAAGGAGAGAAGAAAAAAAATCGAATCACATATCATTCAAGATTCGATACTCACAAACACATGTTCTGATATCAATTTCAAAATCATGACAAGGTAATAAGGACCGAGTTTTCGAAATGAGAATGAAATTGAGAGAGTAAAAACTACTTTATGGATTGCATTTCATACCCGGTGCTGCTTTCGGGGTCTCAATCCCTTTGGCAATGGGATCGGATACGGGAACAAAGTCAACCGAATCCGCTCTCTCCTTGTTCCATGTTGACTTTTCCACCCATAACTTTAATGCCATGAACTTGCTTTCCCAAGCCTTCACATCCCTCTCGGCTTTTTTCTTCTCACACGCCAAAAGCTTATTTTCGATGATCAGCTGAGCGACCCAATCTTCATCCAAGTCACCATCGTCGGTGGTGAGATCAACGACTCTCGTCATTGCCTTATTGGCTCCTCCAAAAAATTGAATACGCTCTTTAAGCTCGGCGTTCTCTCGCTTAAAAGCCTCGAGCTGTTTCTCGGTGACAAGCTTTTCAGCTTCCAAAGTCCTAAATTTGGCCTCAAGCGCTTCATATTCCGCGTTCTTCTTAATTTCCATCTTCAAATCCATGAATTTTCCTTCAATAATAATACCACAGAACAGAGCAGGATTTATCTGGAAATATCACAGGATATATTAGTCACAATTTACGTGAAACCCACAAGAAAATGCCAGGAATAAAATGAGAGCTTATCACAGTCACAGAAGCACTTTTGAGAGAATATTATTAAAATTTATCCGTATAACCCCATAGCCAAAGATCAAGTAACTATCAAGATTAAGCATTTCTTCGCTTACAACGAAAAAAAAAGTGATTAAATACTCACTTTCATACACTAAAACGTTATAAACTAAAAAAAAAATATACAAAAAAAAGGAAAGAAAACGTTGAAGCTTTGGGCTTTCTTAGTCGTTTTGTTATTGAAGGAAAAGAAAAGGGTCCTATAAAGAATTATTTCAACAAGAGAGTTTTGTTTGTTTGTTTTTTTTTTTTTTAAATTTCGTAAAAAGCAAAGAATTGAAAAAACTTACAAGAAACAAGAGTATCCCTTTGTTCTTCTGCTTCGTCGTCGAGAGACCAGGGACAGATAAAGCTCGAAGCTTTCTCTCTCTTCCTTATTACAGAAGAGAAGTGAAGAGAAGCACCGAATCGTGCGATAACTATTTCTGCACGATTCGGTGCTTCTTTTGTTGAGCGTCACGAGTCAACCCTTTTCCAATATTGATCCTATATCCGGTTCGCCCCACGAAATTTTACCATATTTCATATAACCCCATCACAAAATCAAAATAAAAAAATTCCGTATCCGTACTTGAAATAAATTATATTCCAATTAGTATCAAGTTAGTAGTGATATTAACACTGATATTATCATCATTTGGTTAATATTATCATTTGATTGACTGTTACTTATCAAAATCGACTAAAAATGAAAATTTGACATATCTATTATTAAATAAATGTAAAAAAACTAAAATATCTATAATGAAATCTATCACGAAATTTCGTGATATACATCGTGACACATTTGATGTCTGACACATCTTCGATTTTGTGACAAGTATCTAATTTCAAGACTGATCTATCACAAAATTCTCTAATTTCATGATAGATCTTTTACGAAATTCTTCAATGTTAAAAATAAATACATACGGTAAAAAAAAAAAAAAAAAAAAAAAACTCAATCACGTAATTTGTAATTTCTCGAATCATTAAAATATTTTGAACTCGAAATCCTCCGATGACATCACTATTAAAAAAAGTCGACGAGGTCTGAAGTTGATCCATATTATATGATCAAACACAAATGAATGAGATAGCTTTTCAACAGAGACAAAATAAATTCTAAGGAAAAGAAGCAAAATAAAATTAAAAAAAAAAAACATAGAATCAACCATTCTTGAACACGTGACAACCAAGTAATAGTTTCCACACACACACACACACACATATATATATATATATATATATATATATATATATATATATATATATATATATATATATTAGATCAACACAAATACTAGCAATACAAATAGATTTTGAATTGAATTCCCAATAATTCTTGTTGATATCTAAAAATAAAATTGAATGATATTTCAAAATCTTTTTTTCCACGAATATGTGTCTTCGATCTCATCTCATGAAATCAAATCCTAATCAAACCAACGATAAATGAGTACGCTTCGGTCGAAAAGTTCTCAATTGTATATGACCTATAACTTATACAAAACCACATCCTTATATATAATTTATGCAAAACCACATCCTTATAGATAATTTATGCAAAACCACATCCTTATATGACTTATGATGAACCATGTCACGTGAATATAACAGAACAGAAAATAAATGAAATCAATAGATCTTGTACCAAAATCAACACTAAAAATTGCTCTATAAAAGTGATTATTGCATATAACAGCTTTTATGCAAATATGTGGAATCGGCAGTGACAGAGGCGGAGACATCTGAAACTGATCCTGTGGAGGCGTGACGATTGAGTCGCTCTCGTTGATGTTGTAGATGAAGATTAAGCAAAAAAAGAAACAAAAAAAGAATTATATCAAATATAAAAAATTAAAAGGTGCGACTGATGTTGTTGATGATAATTTTGTAAAAACATATTTCTCTCACCTCATTTTAGTAATAAATTCGTCAGTTTTGACTTATTGTTTGAGTTTTGGTAAATGACAATTAATTATTAATATTGGTATTAATATCCCATTGAACTATTGATTTTTTTTTTATCAGAGGTATTGAACTATTGATTATTAGCTCGTTGTAGTCATTTCATTATTTTTTTTTCCATATCTAATGCTTGATTAGAATTGATATTCAAGGGCCTATTTGCAACAGAAACAATTAATTGAGTGTTAAATGGTAATCTATAAGTTTGAGGGTCAAAAATGAAATTAAGCTATTTTATATTCGGCTTCCCAAACACTTTCTCCAAAACTCGCTCAAAAAGAAAATGCAAAGCTCTGAAGCTTCTCCACCAAAATCCCATCGTCTCTCGCAAGGAACACTTGGTATCGTCTATGGCGATGGAGTATTGCTGCAATAGAAGCTCGATGTCCCATAGCACGTGTTCGATATCGGCCGAGGATTAGGAGATGAAAGGTTTTTCGGAATTCTTGGAGTCTCTCTCAAGAACTTCTAGAAATCAGGGGTTCCCAAAGGTGCCGGTACGGATTCCGTCGACGGATTCGATCTCGGTGGAATGAGACAATTAATGGAGTCATTGGACAACCCTCTTTCCGATTTCAAGGTACCGAAAATCAATTTTCTTTACTTCAATGGTTATAATAATCATAGTTTGATACCACCTTGAAACCTTTATGGGTATTTTGGCTAAAAGTTATTGAATAGGAATGAACTATTTTGTTGTTTCTCTGTCTTTCAGAATTTTAATTAATAATTTTTTTTGTTTACGTTTTAATTTTGAACTTGAGAAATATGTGATTAATGGATACAAACATAAAATTTAGGTAAATCAGAGATTTATAAAAGAAACGACAAAAACAAATACAAATCAATAAATAAGCGACATATTTATAAAAGAAACGACAAATAAATGCAAATGAATAAAGAAACGACATATATTTAAAGGAACGACAAAAAATACAAAATGAATAAACGAACGACATATTTATTAAAGAAACGACAAGAAATACAAATTAATAAATAAACGACATATTTATAAAGACACGGCAAGAACAAAAAGAAATGAACAAATACGACAAACTTGTAAAAGAAACGACAATAACAAATACAAATGGATAAATAAGCGACAAAACGACAAGAAAATACAAATGAATAAATAAACAACATATTTATAAAAGAAACGTCAAGAACAAATACAAATGAATAAATACGACAAACTTATAAAAGAAACGACAAAAACAAATACAAATAAATAAATAAACAACAAATTTATAAAAAAAACGACAAGGAAATGCAATTGAATAAAAGAAACGACATATATTTTAAAGAAACGACAAAAAATACATATGAATAAACAAACGACATATTTGTTAAAGAAACGACAAGAACAAATACAAATGAATAAATACGACAAACTTATGAAAGAAACGACAAGAACAAATAAAAATGGATAAATAAGCGACAAAACGACAAGAAAATACAAATAAATAAATAAACAACATATTTATAAAAGAAACGACAAGAACAAATACAAATGAATAAATACGACAAACTTATAAAAGAAACGACAAGAACAAATACAAATGGATAAATAAGCGACAAAACGACAAGAAAATACATATGAATAAACAAACAACATATTCATAAAAGAAACGATAAGAGATTACAAATGAATAAAGGAAACGACATATTTATAAAAAGAACCACAAGAAAATACCAATGAATAAATAAACGACATATATATTAATGGTAATGTATAGGGGTGGCAATTTGGTCCGGACATGAAACACGAAACGGTTACGACACGATTTAAAGCGGATTTGGATCTCAATAAATGAGTCGGTTCTTAATTGGATCGAACACGCTAACACGGTTAAATAATGGTTCAAAACGACACGATTACGGTAACACGATAAAAAGCCGATTAACACGATTATTAAATGGTCGACACAAAACACGATTACGACCCGCACGAATATGATCCAATTAACACGATTACGAGTAATAGCACGATTACGATCCATTTAAACACGATTAATATCATATATGTCAAATTATAAATTTATAGCTATAAATATAAAATTATAATTATAAACATAAAATTGATATCAGAAAATATGATGTAATAAAATAAAGTATATTCGTATAAATATTCAATTTTAAAGAACGATATTCAATTTAATATAATTCAAGGAGCCATAACCAATTTACAATCACAATAACAATGGTCCCATAATAACGTATCATATTAAAAAAAAATGATTTCATTTCATATTGAACAATCACAATAACAATAGTTTGCTAATAACGTATCATATTAAATTTTATTTGATTTCAATTCATATTGAACCATTACAATTTACAATCACAATAACAATAGTCTCATAATAACATATCATATTCATAGTTATTTTATTTTACTTTTAGTCAATTCATATCGAACAATCACAATTACTATAGTCTCATAATAACGTATCATATTCAATTTTATTTGATTTCAATTTTAATTCAATTCCTATCGAACAATCACAATTCACAATCGCAATTACTATAGTCTCATAATAAGTATCATATTCAATTTTATTTGATTTTTATTTTAATGCAATTCATATAGAACAATCACAATATCTATAGTCCCATAATAACGTATCATATTCAATTTTATTTGATTTCAATTCACATCGAACAATCACAATTCAAAACTCACAATCACAATAATGATAGTCTCGTAATAATGTATCATATTTAATTTTATTTGATTTCAATGACTTATTACTTCCATTTGTTTTCGATTTCTCCTAAAAGATTAATTAGTTCACTTTACTTTACCAATGTTATTTTTTTATGTAATTAACAAAATATTATTATTTCATTTAATTATAAACTTATATTGTAATTATTTCATATAAATATAAATTTAAAGATTAATATTGAGATTTAAAATCCCTCCAATACATTCCCTCCATTTTCTACATAAAATTTCAAACTAAGGGGCTGTTTGGTAACATTTTTGTTTTTAAAAATAAAAAAGTGACTTTAAGCAAAAAAAAAAACGTGTTTGATAAAGTAGTTTTTGTTTTTTGTTTTTAAAAATAGGGAAGAGAATAAAACAAAAACCGGATAATAAAAAAAAATTGTTTTCAAAATTTTTAAATACAAAAACTATTCTTGTTCTCTTCTTCTTCTTGTCCCGCGCGAGAAACACCTGCAACAAGAAAATTCGAAGCTCCGCCGTGAGCCTCATCATCACCACCCGACCCCGCCTCTCTTCTTCTTCCTTTCTTCTTGTCGCGCGCCATCTCCGCTGTGAGCCTCCATCACCGCGCGCTCCGAGCTGAGGAGAACGAGACTCGCCGAGAGCCGCCGTGACGCCGGAGCAAGAGAAACCACTGGGAAAGAAGTGAGAACCCTCCAAAGAAGCTTGAATTCGTTGATTGAGGTAAGAATTCCTCTCCTTGGATTGAAATTCGAAGCTAGGGGTTCATGAGATAGGATTTGTGGGTTTTTGATCCGGGTTGAAATCAGTAGAATTGGTTGGTTTTATATGTTTATTGAGCTCGGTTATTGATGATTATAGCTTGATTTTGAAGTTTGAGCATGGATTTCTTGTTACGGTTTGAATTTTGGCCGAATTTGGATATCTAGGGTTTGGGAACCCGAATTTTTGGGGCTTTTGGATTTTCTGAGGAATGATTAGTGATTCTGAAACGTGTTATGACTCTTTAGTGTTTGAGTTTTGATTGACAAGCCTCGTTTTGAATTGTTATGGTTTTGGACGAATTTTTTAGTAATATGTTATCTTGAATTTCCCGACAGCCTGACCCACTAGCGCTTAAGCCATCATAACTCGAGCTACAAAACTTGAAATTGATTGATTCTAGCGGCAAATGAAAGTAGACTCATGTAGCTTTCTAACGAGATATTACAAGCATACATACGACAAGAATAGCTATCTCAAAAACAGCCCGTAATTCCCGGTTACAGTTCTGGAAATCCTGTAATTACTGCTGCGAAACACAACCTTTGAAAATTCATAACTCATTCAATACTCAATGGATTTACATGTTCTTGATCATCTTAGAAAGCTCATACAGTCTACTATCCATGAAAAATATCAAAAAAATAAGAACTCAGGGCATACCGGTCTGTCCACGTCGATTTACAGAGGCTGTTCAAACAGTTTTTTTTCTTTTATACCCTAATGTATACATATTAAAATTGATATCTTCGTTGTTGGCAAATCTTGGCATCATAATGCCATATTATGGCTCCTGTGGCTGTGCCTGGAGAAAAGAATCTTAGATTATGATATCATGAACCCGATGTATAGCGCTGAAATCTATATCTTCTGACTTATTATGTACTCAAAGTTCGCATTTTCTTGACCCATTTTGCAAACGTGTGAATTTATTTTATGTATTGTAATGGAAGATTTTAGCTGCATAGCTTCTGATGATTTGATTGAAATGCTTTGATATTCATGTATGCATATTATTTATACAAAAACTACTGCAAAATTGTTATAGAACTTGTTATGTTTGATGCAACTTTATTCATTAGATTTTTTATTCAAAATATTTTATCCTGATTACATCCACCAGACATACACATCTCGTTATATTTCTTGTATTATATCCCTATGAAATGTTTGTCCTTCAATCTTTTATTTTAATTATTTTATTGTTATGCCGTGTTAAACGCTCCTCGTCTGTAATCTATATTGCCAGGATTTGTTATGACTATTATCAGCTAACCGCTATGGAATTTAGGTTTTAATTGTGGAGAGGCTGCTAACTTTGGGACACCACAATGGCTCAAAGTTGCTAAAGAAGCTGCTGTACGAAGAGCTGCCATGAATTATCTTCCTATGCTTTCACATCAGCAGTTGCTGTATCTTCTGACGATGTCTTTTGTTTCGAGGTTTGTTTACTTTTTTTTTTTCTTTTTGCAACTCAAATTTTTACTATTAGCTATGAACTATTTATTATTTCTTCTTCCATTTTTCATTTAATCAGACGAAGCCATTTTATGTATAAGTGATCTTCTCTTAGTCTTATATGTGTATATATGTATACGTATATGTATATATATATATGTATATGTATATATGTATATGTATATATTTTGTTTTGTTTATAGCTTTTTTTGGTCTTGCTTATAATTTGATATCGGAAAGTTCTTGAATCCCGAAAAAAAAGTCCCGTAAGACACGTTCATGTTTTTCAAAAAGAAAAAAAATTAAAAGCATATTTATTAAAAAAAATGTGATCACCAAACATGTTTTTGTTTTTTATTTTTAAAAACAAAAAACAAAAATATGATTACCAAACATGTTTTTATTTTTTATTTTTAAAAATAAAAAACAAAAACACGACTACCAAACATGTTTTTATTCTTTAAAAATTAGAAAACAAAACAAAACATAATTTGTATTTTTAAAAACAAAAAACAAAAATGTTACCAAACAGGCCCTAATTTTTTTATTTCCCTCCTTTTTGGCCTAATTTTTTGTGGGGAAAAAAATGAAACGCATAAACAAAGATATGTCAGCCCCTAGACGCAGATAAGCAAGGGAAGAAGAAAATCGGCTATTCTTGAGAGAGAGAGAGAGAGAGAGAGAGAGAGAGAGAGAGAGAGAGAGAGCGGACCAGCAGAATCTTAGCCGGCGAGATTGACCAAAAGGCGGTGAATCTCAGCCGTTCGATCCAAGATCTCCCGCAGAGGCTTCCTCCGCCGAACATCTCGGAGCGGCTTCCTCGCCTCCACTCCCACTTGGTGGCGTCGATCGCTGACCTAGACCTCCAGCTCACAGTGGCGAGGTATTCACTGTGGTCGGAGTCGTCGTTCGTCACCGGCGTCTTTAGGTTATTCTTCACTCTTCTTCGTTCTTCTTCGTTGTTTCTTTTCTTCTTCAATCTCGGCTAAAATCTGGTGTTTGGCTCTGGTTTTCGTTTTCTTCAAGGCTGGGTGTTCGTCGCCGTGGTCGGAGTCGTTGAAGCCTCGTTTGTTCTCTCAATCACAAGGTAAAATAAAACATTGATATTGTTGATTTTGAATCAGTATTTAGGGTTTCAGAATTAGTTATTCGTTCTCGTTGTTTGATTTTCGTGGACTACTTGTTTTAGGACTCGGTTTGTGGTCGAATCGAGCAGAGCAATAGATGATTGTGGTTGTTCACAATCTATTTGGAAGCATTTTGATAGACTATAGGACTCGATTTGTGGTTGTTTCTTGGAATTGGTTGTGTTTCATCGGAAATTGGCAGTGAGACTATAAATGTGTTTTTTTTTCTTCTTCTTTCTTACAGGTTATAAAATGGACGTGGGGCAGCACCGTCGATCACCACCGTTCTTGAAGCTCATCGTCGATGTTCTAGCTTTTGGGTCGCCGTTGCGGTACTAGCTTTTGTTCAAGGATTCCCAAACACTTCTCCAAAACTCACTCAAAAAATGAAAGCTCTGAAGCTTCTCCGCCAAAATCCCATCGTCTCTCGCAAGGAACACTTGGTATCGTCTATGGCGATGCACTATCGCTGTAATAGAAGCTCGATGTCTCATAGCATGTGTTCCATATCGGACGAGGATTCGGAGATGAAAGATTTTTTGAAATTTATGGAGTCTCTCAAGAACTTCGAGAAATCTGGGGTTCCCAAAGATGCCGGTACGGATTCCGTCGACGGATTCGATCTCGGTCGAATGAGACGATTACTGGAGTCATTGGACAACCCTCTTTCCGATTTCAAGGTTCCGACAACCAATTTTCTTTATCTTAATGGTTATATTAAGTTTCGAATTGTGAATAAATAGGTTGAAGAGAATCTTAATTTTGGTTAGAAAGGTTTTGACGAGCAGCGAGTGTTAATTTCGGCTAAATTTTTTTTGTAGAGGAATGAACTCTTTGTTGTTTCTCAGAATTTTTAAAATATTTATTTTTGTTTTTCGTTATGAACTTGAGAAATATGTGATTAATGAATGCAAACAGAAAAATTTAGGTAATTCACATTGCTGGGACAAAAGGCAAAGGATCAACTGCTGCGTTTATCTCGAGCATTTTACGGGCTGAAGGATATTCAGTTGGTTGTTATACAAGGTATAATATTCTATATATTTGGTATGTGATTGTTCCCAATTGTTTGTGGTAGTCATATACGTTAAAGATGGGCTTCATTTTGTATGTACAGTCCACATATCCGAACTATCCGAGAACGCATGACGTTGGGAAGATTGGCTGAGCCGGTCTCAGCCGAGGCCTTGAATTCTCTCTTTCATAAGGTCAAAGAAAGATTCAACAAGGCCATCGAACATGAAAACGGACGTATCACTCATTTTGAGGTTTGTGAAAAATTGAGACATCTATGGTCGATGTCGGAGTTGAACTTGAGTGTGGGTTTTGGCTGATTCTTTTCTCTTGGCTTCAGTATAGGCACTGACTGCGATGGCGTTCAAATTATTTTCTCAAGAGAAGGTCGACATTGCAGTTATTGAGGTGATTTAAGATCTCTTTTTTTTTTTACTCAATGATAGTGGAATGAACTCATTTATTCGTGTTTATTGGTTCATATGAATAAATTTTCCATGGCTTTTATAGTTATACCTTGGTTTTGTTGTTGCTGAGGATAATAGGCCGGATTGGGAGGTGCGCGAGATGCGACCAATGTTATTAGTAGCTCGGGACTTGCAACATCGGTTATTACTACAATAGGCGAAGAACATTTGGCCGCTCTCGGGGGTTCTTTGGAAAGCATAGCAATGGCTAAATCGGGAATCATTAAACATGGCCGTCCAGTTCGGTGGTTTTTTTCTTAGATTCTTGTGAAATTTGATACGACACATAAAAGGCTGAATAAACTATATTTTATTTCAAGAAAGCATTCTGTTTTGTAATTTTTTTTATTTTTTATTTTTTATTTTAAGTATTTTTGCATTCTGGTATTGAGTATTGACCCTTTTAGGCTGGTTGAACTTTTTCAGGCAGTGTTTGGAGGACCATTTCTCCCACACATTGAACAAATTCTCTGCGACAAAGCGTCCTTGATGTCTTCGCGTGTTATATCTGCTTCTGAAGCCGGACGAGGAAGTAAAATCAAAGGATTTAGCTTGCTTGATGGAAGACCTTATCAATCTTGCGACATAGTGATCACTCAAGATATAGAACCAAAGCAGGTACAACTTATTTACGTGCTTTTTTATTATATTTCACTTGTGTTGAATTCATTGATCAAGTTCACACAGCCATTCAAGTTGTTCGATGTGAAACTGCACATGCTTGGAAGCCATCAGCTTCATAATGCAGTCACCGCCACTTGCACGGCACTGTGCCTCCGTGACTCAGGTGATCGCGCTTTTTTTTTTTTTTTTTTTTTTGCTTTTCGAAATTCCTTTATGTTTGTTCTTGAAATTATTAGGCATGTTGCCATAGAGTAACATAGCGCAAACTTATTGGCTTGCAATGAGGATATCATTATGATACTATCTTATGATTTTGTGGATACATCAGGTTGGAGAGTTTCGGACGAATCAATCAAATCTGGTTTAGAGAACACGTGCTTAATTGGAAGAAGTCAATTCTTGACCACCGAAGAAGCTGGGAGACTGGGAATATCCAAGTCAATTGTGATACTTGATGGAGGTATTTTCCTTGTTGAAAAACTATGGAAATTATTTTCATGCGAAAGTCCTTTCGCATGTCAACTTATGACACTCTGTGTATGTTATTTTTAGCGCACACAAAAGACTCTGCCAAAGCATTGGTAGAAACCATAGATATGGCGTTTCCCGGGGCACGTTTGGCTCTCGTGGTCGCAATGGCGAGTGATAAAGATCACGTGGGGTTTGCTCGAGAGTTTCTTTCAGGTGTGTTTGTCGAGTTTACTTTGTATAGATACGAGAAGGAAGGAAAAAGTTAGGCAAATTTTGGGTGAAAAATAGGGATGTTTCCCTTTGGGAGAGAATTAATAAGCCTTTCAAAAGCATTTTGTTTGTATGTGTTTCCTGTTTTGTTGGTAACATGAATAATCAGCTCAATGTAGGCTTATAATGGAATTGATGATCACTTGTTTATATCAGGTGGACAAGTAGAGACCGTCTTTCTCACGGAAGCGAACATCGCCGGGGCAACATCTCGGACGACTTCTTCTTCTGATCTGCATGATTGTTGGACCCAATCTGCCAAAAATCTGGGAATTGCGATGCCTGATAAAGAAGCGACCGAATACAGAGAATTGTCCGAGGTGTTGGACGAAAAACTAGTTTTGGTCTCTCGGGAGTCAGTTTTGTCTTCGATGAAACTGGCCGATCAGTTTTTCAAAGGAAAGAAAAGGAATGAGCGGTGCGTGATTGCGGTAACTGGGTCTTTGCATATTGTGTCGACGGTATTATCGACTCTTCACAGTTGACCCACGGAGACACTCAAGTCGGTCAAAATCATAGTTTATTTCATACGCGGCCAAAGGTAACGGAAACTTCTAATGCCCTCGCTTCAAGACTAGACCCGGTGAAATGAAAAGAAAAAAAAAAGATATAAAATTATATACAACTCTAAAAGATTTATATTTATTTATTTGTTTGGTTTTTGAAAAAAATGAATGATTGATGAATGATGGGTATTGTACTGTGTCATACTTTATCTGTGAAAGTTGAGGCCACAAGAAGCATGTATTAAGTTGGTTATAAATGATATTTGTCTCTCAACTCTTCAAGACTGTTTACCTACCAACAAAGATGTGCCCACTCTGGTGAATGTTTGTGTGTGTGTGTAAATAAACCAGACACTTAAATTGTGATATTTTTGGACATAAAAAATAATTAATAAATGAATAAAAGATGGCCACAATCAATCAATACTTGTGCTGCGATATCTAAATCAACAAAATTGACTTCAATTCCATTACAGGGATGTCTTATATTTAGTCACATCAAAATTTCCATAATGATTGCTGGGTTGCCCACGCTGGCCAAAGTAATTTTAAACTTATCAGTATACCATCAATCTAGTCGCACATAGACAAATAAATATGGTGCGTATAGCGAGCTTCATTTTTATGTTATCACTTATCACAAGGAAAATAGAAAAATATATAAAACAATATATTAGCATGCTCATGAAATTTTGCAATTGTAGGCTTGAGTTGTTGATGCCCAGTTAGCCGTCATTCCTATATCTACTATACCCTATATTAATTTTTCAAAATTACATTTATACATACTTAGGACCACTAAGCCTCTAGTGGTAGCTATCGTCTATTCAGGGAAAAAGAAAATCTTAAGACTTAAATCTTCTCATGTAATTATTGCTTGAATTCCATTCGCATGGCAGGAATTTATTACTTGGACAGGATATCATAAAATTTATGTTTTCTTTTATGGCCATATTTAATTGGTTTTTGTGCTTTAGTACTTCTAAGCACTGTTGTCGTCTCTCTGTAATTCGTCATCCACTAGGGTTTTTTGCACAGTTCTCTTCACGTACAAATTAATCTATATGATGCAATTAATACATTAAGATTGCTTTGATAAATAATGATAACCCAAGTAACCTAAAATGATAGTTCTTAAGTCCTCTCTCAGGTGGATTGAGGTGATCTTGTGGTACCAAGAGAGAGGGATAAAATGAAAAAAAAGAGGTTGGTTTTGACTCTAATAAAACGCTTAAAAACCGGCAACAAATCAACAATACATATCATAAGTCACCATCAAAGAATAGGATAGTTCTTTCAAGTTTCTGTTTGTTTATTGGAGCAATGCCAACAATGGCAATTAAATCAATAGGGACACTGTTTATTTATCAATAGGGAATCTCTGTGCCATTTACATCAATTTCTGTGTTGTAAAACTACGTGTAATACATAATTATGAGCCATGCAAAATCCAACCACCAATTTCTCTATATTTACCAATCTCTTTATTTACGTATAGTGATTTTTAGTGCGAACAAAATAGATTAATAGGATATATAATAATACCAAATGGCCAATGTGTTTGGAGTTTTTGACAACATTAGCCCAGTAAAAAAAAAAAAAAAAAGTACATGCATGTTCTCAGCAATTTTTTTTTTCTTTGGTTACTATTAGTTGTAGGAAAATGTGGGACCAAAGCTTAGTTATTCACTCAGACATATTGCTGCGGCAGTGTCACACAGCTAGTCTGATACTGGTTGTTGAATATTGCAGTTTGGCTATAAATTAATTTTGTCCATATAGAAGCCCATGTTGTTTTTATTCTAAGCAAGATATTTACTTTGGGATCTATTCATATATTCAAATTCCAGAGATGAATAGTACAAGGGAAAAAAAGAGCACATTTAAGAGAATGTTCTCGTGAACATTTAGTAGTTGTTCTAACATATATGCATAGTAGTTAATTTCATGACATATTGTGTTGCTAGTTTTGACGGATATATCTGTAAAAAATAATATATAAAAATAAGTATTCTGCTTAAGTCGGGACAAAGACTCCGCTAAAGAGTTAAGAAATGGTCGGAAATTTAGTAGAGATGTGAGGAAAAATGACTCTTTTTTAGGGTTACAAACTTAGTTCCTAATAATTACATATTAGGATACTTATTATGCATGCATGAATCATGATCATATTGGCATGCACGTTTTTCTTCGTATCTCCAACGATCGAGTAGCTATCACCAAACGATATATATCATTGTCAATTTTTTTTTATTTTTTATTTTTGGATTTAGTTATAACTGATAAATAATATAGATAGGCTAGGTCTAAAGTGGAAACAAAAAACAAACTACGACATATCATTAGAAAACACTTATCTCAATTCAACATTGAAGCCATGATATCAGTCGAAACTTTGATCGTTTCCTGCCTATTTGAAAACTATAACAATGATGAGGCTAATAAATGATAATCTTTATTATGTAGGTCTAAAAGTGTAGATTTTTGTAGAGACCATAAGTATAAAAGATGTGCAAAAATAAAGAAATTACCATTTAAGGCTCAACACTCTACGTGAGGGACACATATTTTTTTGCATTATCAACATCAAATTACATCATAAGCCAAGGCAGAAGAGAGGAAAAGAAAAACGGGACTCAAAGTTCTCAATTATGTCATGTCATGTATCAACGCTTTTAGGTAGTTCTAGACTCGTAATAGTACTTTATTATTATTATTGTTATTGTTTCATCATTACAATTAGTACTTGAGCAACACAAGGTGGGAGGTATATTAAATAATTTCCAATTAATATGCACATTAAATAGACCTAAGAGAGGGTGTGAATTGAATATATAGATATATCAAATATGGGAGAAGGAGATGAACTTATGTGTAATTAAATTTTTATCCTCCCAACGGTTTGAAGCGCATGGATAGGTACGTGACGTCAAAATTCGGATGTATTTATAAATAAATAAAAATAATAAAAAAGCAATCAAGGCCGTTGGTCCCACCCGTATCCCTTCGATTGCAACCACACAGATCCGCTGAAACGCCCGAATATCTCGAGCCCCTGATTGGTGGGACCAACCCTTTTTTTTTTTTTTTTTTTTTACATGTTAATTTGGCACATTAATCAATAGACGTGTGTGGCAATTTTTCGTGAAACAACATTTATAATGCCACTATTAGTTAGGCGTTTTAGGGTTGGCCGGAATGAAACCTGTAATTTGTTATAATCATAATAAATACATACATTTAAAATAATTAAATGCCAGTATTTGTTTTTTCAAAAGAAACTGTACACATATACACCTTAAGGTTACTTGTTTGTTATTATTAAAAGCATCAATCGTTAAAATAAATTATTATCCTACATTTACTGAATTGTTTAAATTTAATTTAGTATTTTAATGGTCAAAATATAATGTTTTATGTTATTTTTTAATAATTAACAAGATTTACTCACATTTATAAATATGCTTTTAAAATTATTTAGGTATTGATTTCGTAAATTTATTTAGGAGTGACCAAAAAGGCTACATAGTCAATAGGTTCATGATATCGTTTTGCGTTGAAATAGTTCAATGACCAAAAATTTAATTCAATTTACAAGTGAATGCTACCAATAACCCCTCTCTGGAAAGGCAATTATTTTAATAATCGCAATAATATAGTTAAAAAAAAATTGACGTTATAGAAAATTGGTAGCAAAATATTCTATGTCAAAACTAGTTAACCAATAGTTCAAAAAGTGTATTTTATATAATTTCAAATACATACCTTAATATATGGCTGATTATTTATGTTGTATAAATTGGCTTCGTATAACTTGTTCAATTTAATTTGATTATATCACCTAGCTTATATATCGTATAACAAAATGTGTCAATTGATTTATTAACACCACTATAAATTAAAACTTTTTTTTTTACACAATTGCCAACGTCCATCATTAATTTATATAAACAAATGTGTATACGATACACTACTGTGACTATAGTATGAGGCCTTCATCTGTGTTGTATATTCTCAACGAGTCAATTGCCGGGTGTATATAACAAGTTTGTCAACAATATTTGTCCTAAATTATAACTCGTAACTTTTTTAGATATAGAGATGGGAGAGTTACGCGAAGTGAAGGTGGTAGAGTGAAAATAACTAATTATGAATATAATAATTAATTGACTATTAATTTAAAATTATCCAGTGTAACTATTTTATCAAACAGTTAGTTTTTGTTTCGTAATTTCTCTTTCTTTTTTATGCAATAACACTCAAATTATTCTTACAAAAATATATTATTATTTTAATCCCAAAAAATAGTATTTGGATTTTTCATTAACTTAAATAATTTCTCTCTGAGCAGCAGGGCTTGGCAGTTGACCCACATAACTTGTTTTAAAATTATTTATTTATTGATTTTAAAGGAAAAGCTTTTGAAAAGAATCTTATTAGAAATTCGAATCTCATACATGAATGAAAAATCCAACTTTTGGACCGTTTGTCTCAACTATTTGAATTCTTGAATGGTTCAAATCCACGGCTGAAATGGAATTTTTAAGCATGAAATTTAACAAAACATAGGATCATGAATGAGCGAGAAAAGCAATATTATCTTTACATTATATAAAGTAAAGCATGCAAATTATATATAGTTAGACGATGGAATGATAAATCACATAGCTATATATATGTATACAAATGTACATAGAATACAAATTAGCAGCGTGTGCGACTATGAATCTTATAAAGGTTAGATGTTATTTGATATTGTCAATTAATTTTGAGACGTAACCCATCATCATGAGATAATTAAACTCTTATAACAAGCACAAAAAATATTTTCACTGTCAATGTGTGACATCTTGACAAGATCACATATAATAACTAGGGGATTGACGACTATATATATATATACATATATTAATCTATAGAATTCTATTTAAGATTGACGAAAATATTTGAATTAATCAAATGACTCTTAGTTTAAATTATAACTTAAACAAATATTAAAAATATAGCATAAATTATATGCTTAGCTCTCTCATAGTGAAACTCACATGTGTTATCATAATTTAGATCATTATTTTTAATTATTATAATTCGATTAAAATTTTAACGTAGAATATGTCTATATAAGTTATATTCTTAGCTCTCCCTTTAAGATTAAATATTCAATTTCAGTGCAAGATATTTTATATTTAAAACGTATACCGCACATACAATGAAGTTATGATGTGTATATAATCCAAAGTAAAACGTATTTAAAACGTATTTTATATTTAAAACGTATACCGCACATATTTTATATTTTATATGATGTGCATACAGAGACATATATGTTATATAATTGGTGGTATACAGAGACATATATGTTATATTTTGATCAACGATAATTCCGGCATAAATACCATAATTAAATTGTGAATTAGTAGATTTGGACGTAGTAAAAACTGACATTTAAGGCGAGCACTACATTCGTACGTTGCATGGTTCAATATTATATCACGCTATTTGCTCACATATACATATACATATACATATACATATACATATACATATTATTGTTATTATTATTATGATTAATATTATACGTACGTCAACATGCACGTGTTGTTATAATCAATTTATAGTCCAATTGATGCTACAATTTGTATTTCGTGATTCTCTGAGAGATTAAATCATGCAATTTCCAGGACTTTATTTAGCATGGATATGTCTTTTAAAGCTAGTGACTATAATTGCATTTCGCTATATCTTAGAAGAGCATATAAATACGATTTAGGATTGTACTACGTAAAAATGCTATAAAGAGAATAGAATAAACTAGAAAATACACAATTTAAATGAGATCAGACACCAACCAAGGAGTTATGTTTCGCTCGAATGTTTCGTGGTAATATTGAATGAATTTTTTTCCCCCCCTAAATATAACGAATTGTTTAGGGGAGCAGAGAGTACTAGGACTCAACTAAAGGGCGTGGGACCCATGAAATTTACTATTCATATTTTTTTGTTTAGAATTTTGCTCCACATTCTTTTTAATTATTTAAGGGAAGGCTATAAATGATAAACTCACGCACTCGCTCACTAGGGTTAATTTGCATTTATGGTTGTATGTTTACAATCTTTATCTTTCCTTTATCATATTTCTTTATCTGTATATCTTTGCAAAATCTTTTTCAAATTTCTCACTATAAGGCGACTGAAGACAAATGGAATCCAAATTCTTCCCTTCATATATGTATTCGGTCTTAAATACGATGTTCGACTAGTTGAGGAATGTCAATATCATAACAATTTAAGAGCCATGTAATTTCTACAAAGATATTCCACTTTTCCCTCTGAATTTATTTTAAAATTTGTATGACTTTTACGAATTGTCATCCAAGGAGGATAGAATAGAAAAATTCAAAACTGATATATTTTGGAATATTAGCTAGGTCCATTGATAACAATAAGGAATTATACTAAAACTATAGCCATTGTGACTTTTTTTTTTTTTTTTTTTTTTTTTTTTTTTTTTTTTTTTTTTTTTTTTTACGAAAATCCTTTAATAATTTATTGTTGGAGTAACAACCCAAGTCCTACATCGTAAAAATATGCAAAAATTGTCTTAGATATAAGTATTTCATCAACTCCATTAGTGTGAGACTTTTTGGGAAAGAGCTCAAAAATAAAACCGTGCGAGCTTGGGCCAAAAGTAGACAATATCATACTAATGTGGGGTTAAGGTGAGGTGTCAGCCCAACGAAGTAGAAGAACGGGACGCCCTACAAATGGTATAAGAGCCAAAAGTTCAGGAGCACTAGGAGATTGGGCTACGTTTGCAATGTGGAAGGAGAAACCCTCAATATGATGACATCGCGATGGGAGTGTCGAAAGTCTTACTAATAATGACGATTGTCAAGCGGTGTGTCCTGCTGGCGCCAAACGGCGGTACAAGATGATTTCACTAGAAGTGAGGCTACATGTACGTGGTTCTTGGTTTGAGGGGAGGATTGTTGGGGTATCAACCCAAGTCTCACATCGGAAGAGTAGACAAAAATAGTCTTGGATATAAGACTCCCACCAACTCTATGAGTATGAGGTCTTTGGGGAAGGTGCTCAAAAACAAAACAGTCCAGGTTTTGGCCCAAAACGAACAATATCATACTAATGTGGAGTTAAGGTAAGGTGGCAGCCCAACGAGGTGGAAGAACGGGGGGCCCTACAAATGGTATCAGAGCCAAAGGTTCAGGAGCACTGGGAAATTGGGCCGTGTTTGCGATGTGGAAGGAGAAGACCTCAATGTGATGACCTCGCGATGAGAGTTTATTGTGTCGAAAGTCTTCCTGAAAATGTTGAAGGTCAGGTGGCGTGCCCCGTTGGTGGATGACTGTGGTACATGATGATTTCGCTGGAGGGGAGGCTACGTATATGTGGTCCTTGGTTTGATGGGATGATTGTTGGGGTACCAACTCAAGTCTCACATCGTAAGAATAGACAAAGATTACCTTAGATATAAGTATTCCACCAACTCCATTAGTATGAGGCCTTTTGTGAAGAAGCCCAAAAACAAAATCGTGTGAGCTTGGGTCCAAAGCAGACAATATCATACTAATGTAGGGTTATGGTGAGGTGACAGCCCAACAAGGTGGAGAACGGGGGGCTATACAAATGGTATCATAGCCAAAGGTTTAGGAGCACTGGGAGTTTGAGCTGCGTTTACGATGTGGAAGGAGAAGTCCTCAATGTGATGACCTCATGATGGGAGTGGCTTGTGTCGAAAGTCTTTCTGACAATGACGCTGGTCAAGCCGTGGATCATTTTGGCACCAAATGGCAGTACAAGATGGTTTCGGTGGAGGGGAGGTCACGTGTATGTGGTACGTTCTTGGTTTGAGGGGAGGATTGTTGGGGTTACAACCCAAGTCCGAACTATAGTTATTAATTTATTTATAAACTTGTCAATAAATAATTATGTTTATTGACAAAAATGTCAATAAATAACTTGTTTATTGACAATCATATCAATACCAAAACTTTGTTTATTATTGATAAATTTAGTCATAATTTAAAATTTGAAACGATTAATGAATTTCGGACAAAAAATTAAATGTCGTAGTTTTAAAATTATCCCCTCAAGTCTAAAATATAGAGCCATAAATAGCCTTCTTAGTTGCACCAGTTTTTTTAATTATCAATTTATAGATATATGTATACAGTTGAAAATATATCTTTTAAATTTTTTCAATAAAGAGACCAGCTAAGGAGGGGCAAGGTGCTCCCTCAAAAAAAAAAAAAAAAAAAAAAAATTGAAAATGAAAAATAAATTTTGAATTATTACCACTACTGAAAAACGAAGTAGAAATAGTGAATCAAATCCAATGCACCCTCATGTAATATATAATTTTGAAATTTTTTAAGCCCTCATTGAGTTGAGCAAAAGTCAAGAAGCTTTTCAGAAATGACGCTTACGCGTGCAAGAACGAAACCGTTAGGGGTTGAGAAAGACATTAAACCCTATCCGAAAATAAATATCATAGCTCTCATTTGCAACAATGAATTTGGTCTTAGAGAGTAGAGAATTAATCCTCGCTATATAGTGTTCTAGCTCTTGTGTATTTCAACGAATATAAATTTATTACTAGAATAAACGCGTTGGATATCAAACTCCAAGCGTACTTTTGACATGACAAAAGGAAAAGGACAAGGAAATGAAAACAAAAAGGAAAACAACACTCCATTTTGTACCAGCTATACCTAACTTGAATGGCTGTTCCTCTCTTGGGATTATTTAGCATTTATATTATTATTATACAAAAAAATTGGGATCATGTGTATAATACACATGATCTCAGGTTTTGTATTAACATTATTATAGTGACTATAGGCGGATTTTAGTGAGAAATGCGTTCGTATGCAAACCTAGGTCGTCTGTAATTATATTTGCCTCTCATTTGTCGTCAACTAATAAAAATAAGTCACGTATTGTTCTATTTGAAAGAAAAAGCAAATTAAAAAATAACAACGTGATTTATTTTAATTTGAATGACACAGAAAAAAAAAAAAACATAAATCAAAATGTAGATTAGACGAGCAAGATGTCAAGTATAATAAGGAAAGACTAATTAGACTATGTAATAAATGAAGTTAATCGTAAAGACGCACGAAACCACGATACACATAAATAATTGTTATAAGACCAAATATCGCTGACGTAATACACGGAACAACCAAATATATATCGAACATAACTGTTCGTGGTAAATCCGAATGAGAAATGAACGAGACCATAAATTGAGGTCCGATAACCTCTTAATTGAACCAAGATGATCGGACAAGTTAGTGATTACTTAAAGACTACTAAAAAATAATGTTTACGATGGCCACTTAAACTCCAGATAACCGCCTAATAATCACATAGATCATGCAGTTATCAAAACAACTCTCTCACACACACGAAATGAACGGTTATCAGTATAACCGCTATAACGTAGGTCTGATCAACTCACGTTCTAGATAATCCAAACACTATATAATGACATCAAGAAGGTGGAAAAGCAGATAATTTCATTTTCTTACAATGGTTATGTTTTTCACCTATAATCAGCACCCTCAACATTTATTTATTATTCTCTTTGTAACTAGATTAGTCTATTACACGGATGTTGCAACCTAAATCTTCATGTAATAGCATATTCTAATCGACATATTCTAGCTGAGATGTTCTATTCGGCATATAATGTCTAGTCGGCCTATCCTGTTCACATGAGTTTTCGCCGAGACAAATGATGTATCTAATTTTTTTTTTAAATCAACAATAACTATAAATTATTAAAATGTGATAAACCTACAAAATTTTAGACACGTTGAAACTTCATTAGCAGTCCCGGATTACATTAATAACTTCAAAGTTCTCTAAGTAGACAAAGTTCATTTTCTTAGCGACTTGAGCTTTTCACCATCGCTTTGCCAATCATTTTTGCTCGACTTGACAGATTTATATTCGAGTAATTGTTGTGACTTTTTTGTTTACGTGATTAGCAAATTATTAAATCATCACGAAATGGATAGGAAACAATCCTAAAATATACCTTTATTTATTTTAAATGAGAGAGAGAGAGAGAGAGAGAGAGAGAGAGGTTGTTGGGGATGGTAAATGTGAAAATGGACAGTTGATAGCAAAAATGTGGACTCATATGGTAGCGAAGTAATTGTAATCAAAGCAATTGGATATGGTAAGCTGATCATTCCCCTAAATTGGCTGTGCAGACAAAAAAATATAAGAAAATAAAAACAATTAAAGTATATGCATTCAAGTACTCCCCTCTTCAATAAATATACAAACAAGAGAAAATCAAAAGAGAATCTATTGAAAATTGGGACTTAGATTTATCTAACAAAAACTTTTATGAAACATATACATACGTACAGTACAGACATACATTCATATATATATATATATATATATATATATATATATATATATGTATGTATCATGTATGGACATAATACATGTATTGAAATTTTAAAGATATATGTATTATGTATACATATATATCATCGTAGACACGGAGATGCCGTGGTGCATTGAAAGCAATGCCTTAACATGCAATTATGAACTCATGAAAATCTTTATTATATTGCAATGCCAAATGAGACAAGTTGCAGAATCACTCTTTTCTCTCTCTTCTCTTCTCTAATACCCTCCACATTTATTTCCCCACCTGCAGACTTCTCTTGCATGGTATGTTTATAATCAGATAATGTAGTTTTGCAAATATTATTTTGTTATCATTATTCATTATCACGGATACTTATAATAAGAAGAGTATTTTAAATAAATTATTCTCTTTTGGTATGTCCATATAACAACTATTAATCTTTTATTTGTCTGATAATCAATAAGGATATATAATTAGCCCCAGAAAGGAAAAAAAAAATTGTGAACGAACTGCAAATAATTAAAAATATATTAATTCCAATTTAATGTTACGTGGATGCTTTATTATTACAGTTTTGCTCTCACGGGGCGCGAATCTTATTAGGTCAAGCATTGAGAGTTTTTTTTTTTTCTTTTTCTTTTTACCATATATAGAAGTAACTAAGAGTCACATAGAAAATGGTCTCATTCGTTTTGTAAGAAGGATTTTCTCGTTGCATGGGAAGCAAACACTTTTGGGATCTCTAAAATATTATCAATTAATATGGAATCTTTCTAAACCTTTGTTGTTCGATCGTACCAATTTTTGTTTGTATTTGTATTCTGTACCTCGTCAAAATACCGCATCTCTCTCTCTCTCTCTCTCTCTCTCTCTCTCTCTCTCTCATTATTACGTAACAACAATGAAGATACCCAAGCAAAATCATTACGAGAGTAATTGGAATCGATATCATTGTTTTGTGCTGAATCACATGCAGTTTCAAGAGAAATCACTAGTACTTTTTGCAGAACTACTAATTTGCCATATTATAGCTCGTGTTCACATCTAAAAGCTGATTCTGCCAAACTATTAAAAACACTCGGCTTATATATAGGGGGCGGACCCACTTGGTCTTTTGGGTGAGCCATATAAAAAAATTAGTAAGATTTGTAATAAAATGACTAAAAGCTAGTTTTAGTGCTTTTGTCTTCATTTAGCATCAAAATTTTTATTATGCTTTACTATTTTAATTTTCCATATTCTATTAAATCTCAATTCCTTAATTTAGTCTTCCACTTAGATGTGAATTATGAAAGCCTACCTCTATTCTCTACTTCATCCAAGCCAACAAACACTAACTTCAAATGACTAATAACTATTAGGAATTTAGTACTTTTTTTATTTATTTAATATTAAAATTCTTCATATGTTTTCCTAGCTAATTTGATTTTATTAATTTTTATTTTCTTAATTTAATCTCCTGCTGAGATGTGTTATATGAAAAACTCTCTCTATTCTCCACTTCATTCAAACCAACACACACTAACTTAATTTGTTGTTACTTTTCTGGGTAAGCATTATTGTTACATAATAAATTTTGTAAAGTATTTGGTAAATTAATTATGAGAGAAATTGGGCTTAAAGCAAATAAAAGAACATAACATATTCCAAAATAATTTCTAACAATTCCGTTACATTAGATATGAGGTATAAAAATCATCTTTAAAGACTTGATGAATTGAGGAACTTAAAAATAAATTGGACAAAAAGCTTTAATATTAACAAACACGTTTTCAATCATTTGTTTTAGAGGTGACACTATCGGCCAAAGTTATATGATATATATTCACAATATAAGAGCATGAGATCATATCAGTCAATATTACATAATATTACATTGACATTGTTAAGCTTAAAGATGATAAATTTCCACTTGTATAAAGGTGCATGCATTTCTGCAATCCAGGAAAATCGAACCCAAAATCTCACGATGGAAGTAGGCTTAAGACTACCACTAGATTAAACTAAGAAGGAACCACAATCTTTTAAAAGTTTAACTACATCACAGTTTGAGACATTTAAAAAAAAAAAGATATTAACATTATAATTTTTTTTTTTTTTAAATAGTGATGGCATTGATTTAGATATTTATGTACAGATTTGTTTAGGGGATAGTTTAAAAGTTGGTTTTCGTGATTACGTTTTTAAAAATATTTAATAATTTATTTACAACATTTGGAATATTGTATATTTAAAGTGATATTATTGAAATGTTCAGCTCATACATCCAATAATATATCATTTTTGTTATGGAATCCAGACGTTTTTTATTTTGATTTAACGACATATCTTGAGACGTTTTAAAAAGCGATATATATTTATTATTTCTTATGTTATTGTTACTTGTTAGCGTTCCTTAAATATTGAAAATAAATTCATAAGGAGTGACCACGCATACGTAATAAATACGAAAAAAAAATACCACCCGATTCATCAATATCTACCAAAAAATCACCAAGGCATATTCCGATTGATTTATTTGCATATATATATATATATATATATATATATATATATATATATATATTGGCGTAGAGCCGTAGATACATGAACAACTTGAGTTACAGCAAATTAAAGAGCAACGAAGAAAGTTACGTGAGTACCTATATATTTTAACTGCTTCCTCTTGTGATTTCAAAACCTTGCAATAAAATCGAGTAATATATGAACATTCAATTCATGAGGATATGTGTATGAAAAAAAATATACGCTGATATATACATATCACACAACTAACTGCCAGCCTAAACATAGAATACGACAGCTCTTCCATAATTTTGTTTTTTGTCCACTGTAAAATTAATGATCCAATTTTGGCGGCTTTTTTTTTTTTTTTTTTTTTGTGTGTGGATTGAAGCTCGGACAAAATTAAATTAACTCACTATTCCAATGGGAAAAACTACAGTGGTATATAAAGACAAGCTATGTATTTGGTGCTACAAAAAGGTTTCAGAGATAGCTATAATTCACTTTCACTGTCTTCCATCTGCAGTCATCTCTCATATCTAAATGTAATAGCAAGCTTTTCTCTTGATTTTATCCTCAGATTCTTTAAAAGCTAATAAACTGATCAGTTGAGTAAATATACATCATTTATGCCACGCAAATTAATTGAGGTTCGTTATAACTCTTCACTTGGTCCTTTTACCCATGAACAGTCAAAACCTAAATGTACTCCTCTCCTTATGTAATTATTCCTTTGTTTTACATATATAATTTACTAGAATGTACATTAAATGTTTCACAATTCATCAAAATACGTGAATCTAATGAATCATATGAAAGGATATTCACATCCAATGTATAGCTGTGGTTTTTACTTTTTATTCTTATAAAGTTCCTTAACTAGTAAGTAGACCTGGATTTTTTTTTTCTTTTTTTTTTTTTTTCAAATCGGTATATACGTTTCAAAAAAATCAAGATTTAAGCTTTTAATTTTTGGTATCATCGTCTCTTTTGAGATACGGAGATTCCGGTGATCTCGATCAATAGAAGACTCTCGACCTAGGGAAAAGTACATTTTATCCTTTTTAATTTTTTCATGTTTTGTTTTTTCTTTTTATTATATTTCAATAATACAGACTTATTAGATTTGGCTTTTGTACCGTCCAATCTTTAATTAGAGTGATTGTGAATATTTATTCATATTTGAATCTCAGATCTAAGATAATATTTTTTTTTTAACATGGATCTCGATCGGACAAGACCAATAAAATCGCAATATGCAACAGCTAAAGACCGAAGTTTTCTGCTCGTGATTTGCGTAGTAATATGATAATGACTGATTAGTTGCATTGATGGGTAACCCAAAAGTTATTTTATTTTATTTATTATTGTTTGTGGTCCATTTTTCATCTTCTTCCTTAAGAAGTTTTTTAATTTCCTTTGCGATATTATTGTAATCTAAATCTTTGATTTTTATTATTATATCTTTTTGAGAAGTCATTTATCAAAAAAAAAAAAAAACCTGACTTTTTTCTTTTTATTCTATTTTAAAAAAATTATCTTGTATACCCAGGTTCTTGATCTTATTTTAAATGCGACTATCCTATTTACTATTAATATATATACATATTAAGTTACGTGTTATGCATGCACATATACATATATGTATACATGTATATGTATATATTAACTATATATAGTTAATTTGTCAATCAATGATACCATGACTTTATGTCTAATTAATAAGAAGAGACGGTTCATAAAAACCTATAACATTTGAAGAACAAAACAATAACATTTGCTCATTAGGGAAACGGGTGTGATGGATAGTTAACATATGGTTCATTTTTATTTTTTTGTTTTCTAACTGAAGGGCTATAATAGGAAATAATTAAATATTTGTGGCGGCTGCAAAATGTTCCCTCCAAGGAATTAGTTATCAACTGAAAACTTTTTGTTTTTGTTTTTATTTTTGTCTTATTTGTTTTGGTGCTGCTGAGAAGCTGGCCCATTTCTCATTATAGTTACAGTTCCTATTTAAAGGTGTTGCCGGGTTAAATTCTTTATTATGCACGCAAATTAAAGAAACATATTGTATACGCAAGAAGTTTTAAATAAATTTAGCTACATACTACATGCCTTTAGATAAAAAAAAAAACAGTATAATGTATATGATTATAAAAATAGTCAATGACACCGTATGACATAATTTTTCTTTTTAAAAAAATGCTTTAAGATTCTACTTTTGAAAAAAAAAATTACTTTTTTCAAAAGTATATAGCTATTTGGGAAAGTATTTTTAAATTACCTTTTAATGATAACAAAAATAGATTTAACGTTTGATAAAATAAACATGATTATAAAAAAGGACTAAAATAGACATCTTTTTTTAAAATATTAAATAATTATTATTAATGTAGTGATTCATATATATATATATAAATCATAATTTGTAAATTAAATAAAAGTGGACAACAAAAATTTATTTTATTTTTAATATAAAGTTTTTTGTTTGGTAAAATTGATATAAATATGAATAATGATAAAAATGGACGTGTCTTGTTTTTATAAATAATAATTAATAACGAGGCAAGTATATAACTTATAAATATTAAGCAAATAGATCAGAAAGAAAAATAATAACTTGATTCTGAATTGAATAGAAGATATACAACTGTGTAATAACATAATTATATACGTCCATAATAATAAGAAGAAAAAAAGATGGAACAATACAAAATTTTGCAATGGCATTAAAGAACACTATTGAAAACATAATAGACACTTATTCATCATCTATCTTAGGTTAAAAAAAAAAAAAAAAAAAAAAAAAGAGACAGTGTGGACGATAAAGCTATACCACGTTCAAGTTTAAAAAAAATGATAATAATCCATGTATCATTTAATCAAAGTCTACCATAAGTCCATAACATCTCGAATGGCAAACCTGCTATTCAGAAAAGAAAAGAGCGCAATTTTTTTTTTTTTTTTTTAATGCTTAGAATAAGGACACATTGGTAATTGAGCTAAAAAGACGAATCGGATTTTTCCAAAAGCTGGGAATTAGCCGCTTTTCAATCCTTTAGTTATATTTAGGAAAAGTGTTTTTCAACTTTTAAAACAAGCAGTTTTATCAAACGCTATAAAACGTTGGAATAAGATTGTAAAAAAAAACAAAAAGCATCGTTAATAAGCTATGTCAAACACTGCTAATGTCTTTCTTAAGTGATGGACTACAGTAGCAAAACTGCAAAAAGGCGGGTTAATGTTCTTTGTCTCTGTCAAATTACATTATCACTCAAGACTTTAAATGGGTTCTGATAAACAATGGTTTCAAATCCAGAGCTTACTTGGTAGGCACAATTTTTTCTTAATTTTCATCAATTGGACATTATTTTTTCTTACTTGCCATTCGAACCGTTATTATAACTATTTGATTAATATCCCAAAAAGTCTCACGTCAATTGACAAATGATGTTGTATCATTTGTCAAACAGTTTTAAGACGGAACTCCACGATACTTATTATAATAATTTTTAATCTATTTAATTTTAGGACGTTTAAAGTGAAAAACTACTCTCCATATATAATGGTCCGGACGCTTTGCAACTTTGCTAGAATTCTAGTATGGCGTGATTAAGTCTCGAGATTGCAAATTAGTTTCTTCAAAGTTTTCATGATGGTCATTAAATGATTTTGAAATGGTTCTTTGATGATGTAGCAGGGACTCGAAGTTTTACCGAATAATTTTAGTACGTGCAATTAATTTTTCATGAGTTTTGAATCATTATTTTAGTGTCGGGGTTTTGGAGTTGGATTAATGCCTTTGGTTTGGGTTTTTTGGATTGACTTGTAAACTGTAGTAAAAGATCTTCAAATGTGGAGGTAACATTCATATACTCAGCTGTCAACAACGAATTAAATTATAATTTTTTTTCCTTTTATTTTCAATTTTCTAGTTCCATTCTTAATTTTCTCTCCCGGTTTTCTATTTTCAAACGGAGCCGAGCCGTATTATTCTTAAATAGTGTTAGATCATTATTGAGTATAACAGCATTTAAATTTTTCGACAAAGCATCATTGTCCTACAAAATATCAGTACCTTCTTTAAACATCAATTTGCAAATAGCTTTTCAACACTGAAACGCAAAGTTATGTTTTTTTACCCCTTCATGTACTATTCTTGAACAGTAGTGTTAGACCATTATTAAGTATAAGAACATTAAGTCTTTCGATAAGTAATACTACCCTACAAAATTCCATTACTGTCTTTAAATACCAATCTGCGAATTGCTTTACAACATTGAAACGCAAAAGCATGGCTATAGTATTCATTACGTACGTACGGCTATGTAAATTGTATACATCATTATATTTAGGTATTGGTTATCACCTTGAAGGAAGCATATGTGTATATATAATTATATATGCACAGACATATATATATTCTTGTGTGTACAAAATATTTGAATCACATATCATTAAGAATATGTTATATTTTATATTTGTTGCTATTTTCTTTATATATTACAAGTATTTCCTTGAAATTATAAGACTAATTAGTCATGGTCTATATGATTACTCAAAAAAACTTGTATTTGTATATATATACTTGCTATTGATGATATTAATTGATAACTATTTCCTACGAGTAAGGACTCGATGAAAAATTACATAAAAAAATTATCTTGAATAGAACCGGCCGGAACACATTGCTATTTGTTATAAGTAAGTTTTTGTATGATCTATACATGATGATGGAAATGACACTGATAATTGAAAATATTTATATTATATACAATTTTTTATTAATTGAGTATAATATTTACGTAAAACACCTCACCTTCACCAATATACTTAGATGATCAATTGCTAAGTTACACGTACATAAATATTCATTTAGCAAGATTATTGAAAACAAATATATATATATATATATATATATATATATATATATATATCCAAGGCATACATATTCTTTAGACATCCATTCACATTGTTTAAATATTTGTTTAGTTATTTATTTATTTTTGCATCAAAGTTGAGTTATTTACTTGAGGTTACTAGCTATATAAAAAACTAGAAACAAAATGTTTTTCATAAAAAAGGTAAAGAATAATAATAATTATCTTATTTTTTCTATCTTCTCTTCAATATGAAACAGCAATTCATAAATAATAGTTAATTTCTCTATCTTTCTCTTGGATATGAGACAATAAATACACAACTTATGGCCTAATAATTGCACGTACAACACATCACAAGAGGCACACTTTTCTTATATACACACACAACTATTCACCACCCTCCTCTCTCCGGCTGTTTTAACGGCACTGCTTTTGGATAAAACTCATTTAATCGCATCCCCCTCCACAGCCGTCGGATTAAAGCAGCGCTCGCAATCTAACGGTCCAAAAAAGAACTCCATGGATCGAAGATTATATTTCGCAAAACATTTGATGGCGATGGTTTAGTCCCTTTCATCACCTGGCCGAGAGACTCTCTCTCTCTCTCTCTCAGACCCACTGTTTATTATATACATACACTGATACACATATATTTAAATCCCATGATCTTTGATATTGCATGCCCTTTTTCTTGATCTTGACAATCTCACTCTCTTTCACTAATTTGAAAATTTCTCTCTCTCTCTTGGGGCTTTCTCTTTCTGGTCTTTTTTTCCCAACTCTCTCACTTTCCTCAAACTAAACCTTTTTCTGGCTTTTTTTTTCTCACCAAGTAAGAGAATAATGGACGAGACTAGCGCAACTTCTTTATCGGAGTTTTTCGACGAAGACTTCGGTGACGTCACAAAGCTCTCGGGAGACGATCTCTACAGCATCTTGGAGAGTTTGGACGACGTGGCGGTGGATTTCCCACCGTTGGATGAGGCTACCACATTTGGCATCAACGGAGAAAAGACGACTACGACAAAGAAGAAGAACAACAACAAGAGGTCGTTATTGGTGTCCCAAAAATCTACTTCTTCGAGCACTTTTTCCGAGGAGACGAACGCTGAGATCGAAACCCCTGGTTGTTCTCCGAAGAGGAAGAGAGTGAAGAAGACCACCACCACAAGTTCGGGTTGCTCCGATCAAGAAGCGGTCAACGCCGCTTCATCGGACGGTCAAGGAAAGGTCTCACACATCGCGGTTGAGCGTAATCGGAGGAAGCAAATGAACGAGCACTTGACTGTCTTACGCTCTCTCATGCCTTGCTTCTATGTCAAAAGAGTATGTCATACTAAAATTTTATTTACTAGGTTTCATATAATAGTCTTTTTTTTTTTTTTTTAAAAATTCGCATTAGTCCATATCACCCTTCTGCTCTCAATTTATTCATCACCAACCTAAAAAAGAAAAGCAGTTGTATTCTCTACACAAGATGTCAAAATATTGATTCCCAACGTTGAGACAAAATATTAGGTATAGAACATTAATTAAGTATATACACATGTATCCCCTTTTTTGTGCCTCAACAAATATGTGCATATATATCAATTCTTAAATTTTTATTATAGTAACATTTATATTAATAATTAGGGAGATCAAGCATCAATCATTGGAGGTGTGGTTGACTATATCAATGAATTGCAACAAGTTCTACAATCTCTTGAGGCGAAAAAACAACGCAAAATCTACAACGAAGTGTTGAGCCCTAGGCTTGTTTCTCAAAGCCCAAGGCCGTCTCCGCCGATACTTAGCCCTAGAAAGCCGCCATTGAGCCCTCGGCTCAGCTTGCCGATTAGCCCTAGAACTCCTCAGCCCGGGAGCCCCTACAAGCCTAGGCTCCAACAAGGCTACCTCATCAACTCTCCCACGGCCATGGCACCGAACAATAGCTCGCTCGAACCGTCTCCGACTTCTTCGAGCACTTCTTCGAACATTATCACGGTCAACGACAACATCAACGAGCTCTCGGCGAGCTCCAAATCGGAAATCGCTGACGTGGAGGTCAAATTCTCGGGCTTGAATCTTCTCTTGAAGACCGTCTCTCCTCGCATCCCGGGGCAAGCCGCGAAGATCGTCGCTGCCATTGAAGATCTCTCGCTAGAGATCCTCAACGTCAATATCAGCACCATTGATGAAACCATGTTTCATTCATTTACTATCAAGGTAAGTCATTTGTTTTAATTATTTTTTTTTTGCTTAATTAAGCCATATGTGTTGGGTGATCATTGTTTTTTTAAGCCATAAATAGGACAAACTTTTAAGTCTAACCCAACTAATTTTTAGATGGAATTTACTCACTTTTTAGTAATTAATAATATGGCTTTTATTTTTGTCGTTCATAACTTTCCTATTAGTTATAGACCAAGCATGACAAACATAGCTATTTGTCTTATCAAATTGTGAGCCAAAACGTACGAAAATAAAGTAGCCCCTAGCTATAGGTCTCTTTCTTTCGAAAATAACCAGTACTACACGATAGGGACACAAAATTTTATGATAAAAGTTTGAAGTTTGAACACAAAAATAAAAACAATACTGGCCTTAAAATTTGGCCTAGACCTAGGTATCAGCTTTCCTCTCGCGTGGGATTTTAATTGCTGAGCTGTCTCTCTTTTCTTTCATGAAATTATGTCTTACATATACTTTTCTTTAAAGCACTCTGAAGAAAATTTATGAGCATGCATTCCAATATTGCTACTGAATATACATCGATCATATGATTAAATTGAAATGAAACGCAATATTAATTTTAAAGTTTTGACATTTGTTGTTGAAGGGATTGTATCTGTGAAACGATGAATTAAAAGTTTCTGTGAATTTTTTAAAGGACACATTTATTAATTCTACCCAGTAGACAGAATTTGAATCACAATGTTTATTTACTTTTTTAAAAAGAGACTAATGATTGGGTATATATGTTTGGTTTTTGTGTTTTGTTTGTATTTAGATTGGAGTTGAATGCCAACTAAGTGCTGAGGAATTGGCTCACCATATCCAGCAAACATTCTGCTAAATCCACACAATAATCTTTCACTCATCTCATTCTCTCTCTATCCATACTTTAATATATATATTTATATACACATATATACATATTTATATTTGTGTATATTTATATATATTATATATTCTCTCAGCTGAAGATGCCGTCTCTGCAATAAGGAGAGAGAAAATATGGGGATGCATTTGCCGACATATCTTTTTTTTTTATTTTTTATTTTTTATATTAATATGTTATTAATTGCTATTAATATATTAATATAACAGATGATCATGTAATTGTAGATTAGTAATCATATAACTACTTTAGTTTCTTTTTAATTCTAGCTAGCTAGTTAGGGTAATTAAGTCTCTGATAGTCGATTTACTTATTAGCCTTTGTAATAGAGCATTATATCAAACTTTTTTAATTTATATATGTACGAATGCCATTTCTGTATTTTTTTTTTATTACAATTTATTCGCATTCATATAGTCTTTCCTGCATATATATATATATATATATATATATATATATATATATATATATATATATATATATATACACACACACACACACACACACATCCAGATATCAAGAATTCTATTCCATTTTCTGGCTAATTAAAGAACTCATGCATCTTAAATATTAACTTGGCCCAAGGAAACGCTCAATTAATTATTCAACAAATTTACTCTTTTGAATCCAAGCAAATAAAAGAAGTCGGAAACAGTAGAGAAATTTGAAATAACAGCATGAAAAAAAAAGGTGAATAATACATGTCTGAATGTACGCGTTCATAATTTTTATCTAAGACATAAATTGTAGTCAGGAACTGTGGGTCCGATTTGAAGCTTTCTTATTGATTAAAGATAAAAAAACAAAGTTGAACAAAGTTCTATTATTGGCTTATGTAATTTATTGGTTGGTTGTTCATATACAAGTAAACAGCTGTGATAATAATGTTATTGCTAGATAAATTTGAATCCGTATTTTCCTTTCTTATCGAGAAAACAAATCACAAAACTTGTGCTCTTTATATTCTAGTTTAATTTTCAGATGACCATAACATGATTGTATCTTAGAAAAATATATTATTTATCTTGAAAGATGATCTATATCTAAGTTTGAATGAATCTTGCGGAGATTCAGAAAAAATAAATGAATCTGCTGAAATTTAAGTGAATACAGATAATTAAGATTAAGCTTTGGGGAAGAGTAATATTGTGATATCTTTTCAATTTTAGGTGCTTTCTCGTTCTTTTGGGAATATTATAAAGTATAGATCGACTGAGGATTTAATCACACGTGGAGACAAGAATAATAACAAAAACTAACAATCTTTTTAAGCCATGAATGGCTCCTCTTATTGTCGATATTAGTTTTGATATGGAACTCCATGATATTTTCACTTGCTACCAGAGTCTACTAAACTCAAACGGATATTGATAAGTGCATAATTCTTGTTATTTTGTGATCATTCTTCACCACGTTATTCATCGCAATCACTTAAAATCACGTTTACAATTGAACATCTTATGATTTGAGTGTTTACATGTGTTTAGGTGAATCTGGGGGAGTTCAGAGCTAAAATGTCAATTTTTGGAGGCAAACAGATCAGCGCATTGAAGAGGAGCAAAGCAGTGGCTGTACCACGGTACAGCAGTCTAGTACCTAGGTACAGGAGTAAGAATCAGTGGCAGTACCGCAGTACAGCACACGGGTACCGCGGTACAGTTCCGTTAAAAGCCCAATACGATTCAAGTAAAGCCCATTCGGGATTTTGACCTAGCAGAGGGAGACTACGATTTTCAGAGCAAAAGAAGAGCCGCAAAGACTACGAAGAGAGAAGAGGACTTTCGGCGACAACTAGAGTACGGACGGTTTCCCCGTGGAGACCGTCCCGACTCCAAAACTCGTTCTATCTTCTTTCTTTTTTCTATTGCTTGTATTGTTTTTTATTTAATTATGTCTAGTTAGGTTTTGAACGGTTAAGGGGAATTTCAATCCCAAAACATGAATTGAAGATCTTGGTGTAGACTTTACTTTTTACTTCTTATATTGAAGTTGTTATTTCTTTTCCAATTGTTCAGTGCTCACGAATTGTTGTGTTTCTGTTTGGATTGATCACCTAGATAGGAATATAATTATTCATAGCCATACTTGCAATTTTAATCCGTAATTGTTAGAATTGCTAATAATTAGTGGTGCGACTACGGGTACGGGTTTCGCAAGGATCTTGTGCACGTAGTGAAAAGAGTAATCGGAATTAATTGAATCACGCGTGTTGAATTTATATTGTTCTGTTCGTCTTGCTTTCTGAATTCATTGTTGTTGTTAGATTAAATATAGGCGCGTGTTCATTAGGTTGTTTAACAATTAGGGCTCTTTATCGGCGCAACGTCATGATTAGCTAATATCAAAGGATTGCGGAGATTATTGACCGCGTGTGTCAATTTTCTGTGGACGTTGATTTTATACGAGTTGTGCGAGTATTGTCGAACCAAGATTGAATAAGATTGTTGCGGGAGCGAATGAAACCTTAACCGTGTCTTTTTGCCATTTGGTTTTCTTTGCTAAATTTATAATTTCCAAAAAAACCCCCGATTCTTTGTATTACAATTATTTTTCCTGAAATTAGTTAGTCATTTAATTAATTTAGATCATTGTGGGTTCGACCCTTATTTGCTGCTATACTTGGTATTCAATTAAGGAATTTATTTTTTATCGCGGAACGACACGCATCAGATATCCAATCCAATAATTAGTATTCTTTTCAAATTGAGCGAATGCATAGAACCGTTATCTTGAAAAGACTTACTAAAAATCTCACGTTAAAAGTGAATGAAAATTAATAAATATTTATAAAGTTCATAACTTACTTCTCTCATCATTAATTGACTTTGATACGAAAGACTGATATTTTACATGATATCAGAGCTTGAGCGCATGGAATAATTTCTTGTCTATGACGTGACATCCACAAGAGTTCAATGTAACTCTGCATATATACTAAGTCTTTTAGATTAAAGTTTAAATGACATAGAATATTTCAATATTAGGATCATATAATAGTATTTTCTCAGTTTCCAATCAGAACAATTAATTCCAAAAGTATAACTCGAGTGGTTGTAAGAGAAACAATTATGTACCAAAATACCGTTATATAATATTGTACTAGTTTTATAAGCTTACTCAGGGCTTACTACTAACCCAAAATTTTCGAGGAGTTAATTATTTTAACACCGGTGAAGATCAATTTCTTATACTGTGATATATTTTAAATTAATCATGATTAATAAAAAAAATACACTGCATTTGAATTTTAAAAGGAAAAAAAATAAAATTGGACTTTTATTTAATTTTTAAAGTGTACTTAATTGTATGGCAATATTTAAAACCAAAAAATTGAATTTTTTTTTAGAAGGGTAAAACCGAAGTTATTACGTACGACTTACGTTGAATAGTTCTCTAGCGAGATTTTTTTTTTTGGTTAGTTTTCTAGCCAGTTGACAAACGAAGCAACCGCCTCTTCGCTTTCAACTATATTTGTAGAATAAAATATATAAGTTAAATTACTTTGGCCAAACCTCCGAAGACTTTGAAGTCAAAATGTGGAAAACAACAATTTTATTAGTCTATGACACATACATTTTTTTTTTTTTTTGAGGTAGACAAAAATACATTTTCAAACGCACTAGTTACACGGTTTGAAAAAGTAAAGGAAAATTAGGAGCATATTTTACACCCGACAAAAAAAAAAAAAAAAAAAAAAAAAAACTTAGATAACATCGATATCTTACACACTGCTAAATAATTTCGCATCTCCGGAATTCAAAAGTATTTGGGATGACCAAACATAAAGTGATGATCGGAGTCCAGTTGATCATCGACGTGACCAAATGGGAAATCTTCTAAATTATTGTTAACAACGACGACGTTTGGCGTGTTGGGATCAGAATTATTAGTAACGACGTTAATAAGCGAAGAGTTAACCTGTGACGCCGTGAAATAGGCTGTGGCCTGAGCAGCCACCGGGGACGCATGATGAAACGACGTGGGACCCACAAAGCTATTGCTCTCTTCCAAGACTAAACGACTGTCGTTTGATAAAGCCTCGGTCTTTATACTATTAATAGCAGTATTATCGTCGTCTAGGCCTTGGGTGACTACTTTGAGCCCGGTCCTGAAGCTTGAAAGCATGTCATGGTCTAGCTGGACGTTAATCGTATCATTAATACTATTATTATAATTTGTGATCATGTTTTGTTGATCTAAATTTGGGTTGGAGGTCTGAGCACACGTGTGACCTCCTCGGTAAGTGATATCGAAGACGGTCGGGTCGTCGTCGGAGCGTTGGACCTGCTTTGTGGCCAAACACCCTTGGACATTCCGATGAGTGCACCGATAATAAGCCCTGCAATACATTTTATATTTAATCTGATTATTATTATTTAAAACTTAGTTCGTTAATTATAGTCAATGAGTTCGTTGACTAGTTCATTATATTCAAGTTCAACACGCTCTTTTTTCTTGTTGGGTGGTGAAGATGTTTGCTTCACTTGTTGATATTATTTAAATAAATAAAAAATTATAACGCTTTATATGTTTAAATACGTTACCTTGGATATTTGGCACCAAGAATGTCTTTTTGGCCATATTTTCTCCAGCTAAAGCCATCGTCAAGAGGCCCTTCAACTCCCACACCCGGATTCACCCTCACTTGCTTTGTCCAACGTGGAAAACTCTTCCTGCCACGTGTCATTGAAAAATACTTGTCACTACCTCGAACATTTATTGACTAGTGAATCTTAAATCCACGTACTCATGTTACTACATGCACTAATTTGTAACTCAATTTCAAGTAAGTATTACATTATTCGGTTCTTGCGTGCATATGAAAAGTGATTCATTAAAACAATTTAAAAATTATAATATGTGTGAGTTTTTTTTTCTTAAAAAAAATTAGATAAATAGTCAACTAAAACGTTTGGAATTGCTATAGTCAACGTTTCGTAAATCTTAGATAAATAGTCATAAAGATGACGCAGCCTAATATATAGAAGTGATTATTTACCTAAGATTTATATATATAAATATATAAAAGTGACTATTTAACTAATATTTAAAAAACGTTGGCTATTTAGCTATCTCAAACTATAAATTCGACTCTTAATGAACTTTTTTATTTTTATTTTTCATTCTTACTTAATATAATATGAAATAGGTATATATATTAACATTTGGTAGAGTTTGAACCAAGGGACTAGAGCAAGTGGTTAGAACTTAGAAATAGAACTCAGAAGTAAAAAAAATATATATACATATATTAAAAGAAAAACCCCGCACGTCGTACCTGATTTTCACAATTTTATATTCTGGAAATAATGAATAATATACCTCTTTTTAGAGGCATCTTGATCACGGTCGGAGTCCTGGTCGCTCCGGGGACTTCCGCCGTGAGAAGGCGGCGACTCTGACATGGGTACAAGGCTGGCTGTCGGTGCCGGAGAAATCCCCGCCGCGGCGTTTGACCAAGTCAACGTAGAAAGTCCCTTCTCGAAGGAGACAAGGATGTTGTGGACCAAATATTCGCAGGTCTCTTGGGACGACGATGACAGGCCGTTCGTGAGAATCATTTGAAGCTGTCTCGCCAATTCCTTCCCTCTCGTCAGCTCGTGCACTAGGTTGTTTTTGCTATCCCAATCTCCCATATTTTCCATAATAAATAATATATAATTATAATCAATCACTTTACTTATAATTAGCAGGCTAGAGAGAGAAACTTGGAAAATGGATGTATTTGAATTGATTAAGGAATGAAGAGCGTATGATGAATATACGAAGCTTTGCAAGTACTGGGAAATATATATATATATATATATATATATGTATATATATATATGTATATGTATATATATATGTATGTAACCTGAGAGAGAGGGAAATTATACTTATTTGACCGAGAAAATCTTCAAAAGTTGATTTTCTTGGAGGAGAAGAGACTGGTCTTTGGTCATATATATAAGCTTGTGTGTACTGTTTTTAGGAGTCTTTTTGCTGACTATTTCGTGGCTTCACATGATATATTTTATATTCTTAATCTATATACATACTATCACTTTATTACTTTTTGATAAAAATAAAAAATTAGTTGTACAAGAATGGGAAGTCAAAGATGAGGCCATGGAAGGACACGTGGAATCTTCAAACTTTGTTCCGCGTTGTTGCAACTTCTACTACCACGTAAGCACCGAGACGACAATGGTAGTGAATCTGAGAGAGAGAGAGAGAGCGAGAGAGGCGTTACAAATTTTTTTTTTTGCAAGGAAAGTTACTACATTTTGTAAGTTTGCTAAAAGAACCTTTTGTTTTTTTCGAAACTGGCTAAAAGGACCTTAGAGATATTGGACCTTAATATTCACCTTTTAATGCTTAGACAAATTTGTTATACCATGATGTATAATTTATAATAATTTCGTGATTTTTTTTCCCTATTCTGATCATATGTTTTACCGGATATTTTTTGGAGTTAATATTATATTGAGTGTGTAAATATACGTACTCACACAAATTTTTTTTTTTTTTTAATTCTGCTTCTTTTTTCGCAGATTTTAGCTAATTGTTGTAATATCTGATATGATAATTAGAATTTTTATGACATTAAGATTTAATCTATACATCATATTTACAATGTATATATAAATAATGTTTTGGTAAACTTTCACTATTTTCTTATGCTTTTTGAAACCTTGGCTAATTTATATTAAAAAAAATATAATAGTGGCTAATTGACTACAAATTAACCCAAATAATATATAATTATATATACAAAGGCGTCCCTGTTATCATATAAATTTAAGGAAGGGAAAATATCTAGAGTATCCCTCGTGTTTAATCGAAATGCGAGATTTATCCCCTCTATTTCTAGAAATATCAGATATATCCCTTCAGTTTAATATAAATGACATATACCTCCCCTAAAAAAATGTTATATTACAAATATCACCCTTTTCGTTTATTTTTTTACAAAAAAATAATTTGAACTCCTCAAAATACCCTTAATAGAATAAATATTTATTTACTATTTTATTAAAAAAAATCAAAATCTCTCTTTATAAAAAAAATCTTAACTTTTTATAAAGAAATTTTTTAATTTAATTTTTTTGTATATAGAATAGAAGATTAAAAATTATTTCATTCAGGGTATTTAGGGGATTTCAAATTATTTTTTTATAAAAAATAAACGAAAATGGTGATATTTGTAATATAACATTTTTGTAGGGGATGTATATGTCATTTATATTAAACTGGAGGGATATGTCTGATATTTCTAAAAATGGAGGGGATAAATCTCGCATTTCGATTAAACATAAGGGATACTATTTATATTTTCCCTTTAAGGGATATGGAATCCCTTCTACATATTAGAATAAATGAATAATTTTGTTTTTGTTTTTTGTTTAGATCGTGACTCGTGAACCTATTTTATAATATAAAAATATGATTTAACTAGCTTTCGTAATTATTAAGGTACTGTTCTTAGTTTTTACTGCTAAACATAATAGAAGGTGAATATTGAAAATATAAGCTGAATTTTGACAAGGCCATGCTATTTTTCTAGGGTACTCTAGAAGGTAGTCATTTTGAAACGTTCTATTTTCAATATAGCCAACATTTCAAAACTTTTAAAGAAATAGCCATTTTGATGACGTGTCAATAGTTATTACTAATCAAAATTTCGTTTTTGTCCTTCACTTAAATATACTATTCTTTTCTTCAAAATTTGGAATCAATTTTATACATTAAATTGAAATAATCATTTTTTTTTCCATAATTATAGGCAATCAGCTAGTAATTGACTTTGAATTTAATATGCGATTTTCACAACTAATTTTTTACGTGAAAAACAATCTCTCTCTCTCTCTCTCTCTCCCTCTCTTCATTTTCGGACCCGAAAACGCGAAACTTCCTTTGATCTATAAATGAAACCTATGAACTTTTCCCAAAAACGTGCACCATCAACAAAAAACCTAGGAAAAAAAATATGAAAAATAAGATGAAGACGAATAATAATAGATATTAATGATTATTAACAAATAATTATTTACTAAACAGAAACCCAAAAACTTTGGAATCCAATAATTTAACATATATTAACAGTTATTAACTTAATGCAATTCATAAGAAAAAAAAACTAGAAAATCATCCGAACCCAGAAAACAAAGCTTCTTTCGAATATATATATATATATATATATATATATATATATATATATTTTGTAAAGACGAGCATTTTTTTTTTTTGGAGAAAAGCGCTCAGAATTGATTTTTGAATTGCAAATCAACGTATATTAATATACGTAATTCGTAAAAAATAGGAAACAATCAACTAATTAAGAATAGTGAATATATGTAATTTCTAAAAAAAAATAGGAAACAATCAAATAACTAGGAATAATTAATAAAGAATGATATCAACTAATCGGTTATTAAACCGTTTTTCTAAAAAAAAAAAGCTGAACATAAAGGTGGTACGTTTAAATTCACGCCGAAGGGCACGATTGGAAACTATTTATTGCCATGTCACTCTTTTGGCTACATAACTATGAATTTTTAAACGTTGGCTATCTCGCAAAAACAATGTTTGCGGTGGCCTAATTCTTTACAAATTTCATTTTTCTACGTTTACTAATACATAAAAACAAAGATGAACTTATAAGTTGTTAAATATACACCGTTCATATTAATAGGTTATAACTGATCAATAATTTTAACCAGCGGTTAAAATTAACCAATTTTTATGGGTACAATAATTAGCAGCCTAGTAATTTCAACAAATTTTTAGTTTAACCGATCAAATCTTGTTAAAAATTATTATTCTTGAAATGTTTCAAGGGCAAAAGAGTTTGGTTTATGAACTTTTTACAAGGCGGTAGACTTTAATTTGTTAAAGAAACAATAAAAAGATATGTCGGTTTAATTTGTTAAATATTGATTTTTATCTTTATTTTTATTTACATTTTGACCTAAAATTATATGATTATAATTTTTTCATATATGTCTTCCTGAAAAAAATATCCTACGTCTCCTTGAATATTTTAAACTTTCACATTTGTTATTATATATATATATATATATATATATATATATATATATATATATATTCATGGAGGTTAGACAAAAGGCTAAGAAGTTTTAATATTTTAGGAACTATAACTACACTATATATGAGGATTGAGGGGGCTTAAATAAGTAAACTTGGACGTAGTTTAAGGAAGCTTCAATAAACGGCATGAATTTTACGTCAGATTCTCGGCCCCATGATTACGTTGGAGGTCTGATCAAATTTGATTAATCGTCTACTTTTGTGCCTCTTGTGATGCACACCTATGTAATTAATTATTATTATTTTTTTGCTCGAAACACACTCATGTAATTAGGTCACAAGTCCACACACTTTTCTGAGATTAGCCTAAAGTGTCTCAAATCCTTGCACTTTTGTTAAGCCTATAGGTGGGGTGAAAAAAAAAAAAATTTCTTTCTTGCCGTATTTAATTATACCTTGTACAGTTACATAGACATATATTCATATATATATATATATATATATATATATATATATATATTATAGTTTTATTCTTGGTACTTAATTACTCTTTGAATTTAGGAATCTGGTTACAATCAATGACTTTGAATATATATATATATATATATATATATATATATATTTTTTTTTTTAAATCCTATAATATATATATATATATATATTATAGTTTTATTCTTGGTACTTAATTACTCTTTGAATTTAGGAATCTGGTTACAATCAATGACTTTGAATATATATATATATATATATATATATATATATATATATATATATTTTTTAAATCCTATAATATATATTTATGTATAAGATATAGCTCATGAATAATCGTGGGCAAAAGACATAAGTCGGAATTGATTTCTTCTGATACTATTAACATAATCGGAAATTCCGTTCCCGTGGTTAACGAACTGGAATTTCTAGTACCTTCCGATATTGTTCATCGTGCTTTTTTTCTAATTTTTTATTTTATTTTTTTGGATAATATTAGAATATATTCTAAGTTTAATCTTTTTTAATTTCCGTGAATAGCATCGAAAATTACCATAAGGAAGCCTTCCACTTCCAATAAATTTGAATTTTGGTCCTTAACAATAAGAAACCTTCCTTCCATTAAGGACCCGAATTTCTTGTCAATATTGGAAGTGGGCTATTATTATTTATTAACCTTGATAATTATATAAGACCACCTCACTTAATATAATTTTCGTTTATAAATAATGGTAGTAATGATGGGTTAAACGCATTAGCTTATGAGATCGAAACAATGTGGTATAAATAAAGAAAAATATGAAAATCTTATACAGTATGCTTATTATCAACATTAATTCAAGGCATATATAAAATTATAAAATAAAAAGTTAACAAGCCGACTATTTGAACAAGTTTTATTTTTAAAGATTGGCTATTCTCCTATAACTAATTTAAAACCATTACTTTTATACCTAATTTGACATCTATTTATTCATGACATTTAGGGAACTAACCAATTTGAAACTTGAAGTTTGTAGAGTAGTCAATATTTGGTATATATAGATTTCAAAATGGATGTTAAGTAGCATAAACGAGATATATTTGACAAAAAAATCACCCTTTAACTACCAATATAAAAACTAATAAAAAATAAAATAATTAACTAAAGGAAATTGCCTATATAGCATCCAAAATTTGGAGAAAATTACTCCTACATGAAAATAAATTATCAACTAACAAAAAAAAAAAGTTACCGTATTAGAATTTTGAATATAATATTGTTACTATTGGTTAAAATCTGTTAATAGTAGTTTATAAATATATATATATCTTGGTTAATATGCAATTTTTTAACGTTTCAAGCGGCTTAATTCATATAATATATTTTTTCATTTATTGCTGAAATAATTTAGAACCTCTGACATGTAATCAAAGTCAGTATAGATTGGTGAGCGTAGCTTAAGCAAAGTGTAATTTTAAGGTATACTTAAATTTATATATATTTTTTTAACACATTGTAAATGTTAGCTATTATTCTTATTAAATTGATTACAACTTACTATTTTATCCAACTTTAATAATCTATTCATTTATTCATGCAAACCTTATGTATTCGTTTATTTGAATAAACTTGTCACATTGTTGTGACTTTGAATTTGCTATCAAACCTATACTTAAATTTAATGTTTAATTGCATATAACAGTGGGGTAAAATATTGAAGGGCCATGAAAACTATATATAAGGGGGCAATTAATGCCTTTTTGTGAAATATGATATAAGGAACTTCAAAATTTCTTTAAATTATGCTGTACTTAGTTTAAAAGGAAAGAAAAATATTCGGACCGAGATTTAGTTCCAAATTCAATGGCTTGTATTGCATGTAGGGAAACCAATCATCGTCAGTTCATGGTGGGAACACGTGTGTTTATTTCAAAAGGTACTACACCAATTAACCGCGTCTCACAAAAATTGTCGACAAAAATCAACAAATTATTACTTCAGAGTGATGAATAAAGTCTTAAACCGCGTTGAAAAAAATTGGAATATACTATTAGACCGTTGTTTTAGCTCCAACATTTTAATGCCATTGTGCCAGTTATTAGTTACTAAAACATGATTATATCTGGGTAATATTTTTCATTAAAGACCGATCTTCAAAAACTAGTATATTCTAAAAGCTCTTGCACTATCTAATAGATTTGTGCAGGTACACAGAATATTCTAAATATTCAAATATAAGCAGTGTAACTAATCCACAAATAAAAAGAAGCTTAAAACACCCTAAAATTAGATCAAATAAGATGGTTTACTTCTATGAGCACAGAAGCAATCAGAGCAACGATCATCAGTAACGCTGAGAAATCAAGCTGATAACTTTTCAAGTCGATGGCTTCGCTTGAACCCAAATTCTGATGTGTAGCATTGTTCGGAGAATCAGGAACACGTGTGATTGTAGAATTCACAGAAATTGTTGAGTTCGAGCCTGAAGATCCCAACGAAACTTGAGAAGCCGGTGAAGCAGGACTATCATTTAATCCTTCATATATATCAAATTATTATTAAAAAAAAAAAAAACAAAATTGTATTTAAAAAAAAAAAAAAAAAAAACTTCATAACATGGAAACTATTTCACAACTAAATCATCCTTTCTATATTCTCCAACTAAACCATATGTACGTCCAACTTTTCATTTATTTATAATTTTCGTGCTTTTCTTTTTTCCCACAAAATAAATAATTTACGTACCCTCCCATTTATGTATTTTTAACTTTTTTTTTTTAACTATGTATTATATATAAAATCAGAAATAATTGACAATTCTTAATTATAACTACAAACTTAATTGATTTCAACTCGTCTCGAATTTCATGCTTAGACTCTCTTATTTATTTATTTATTTATTTATTTTTTAATCCTAAACGAACCATCCATGCTTCTCCTAGCTAATCAACCATGCATGCCTAAACTTTCTAGTTTTCTTGCTCTAATTTAATAATTTTTTTTCTTATTTCCTTGAGAAAACTAGTATTAATTAATTAATTTTGTTTATGGATGCGATAAAATTAGAATTATATAGGTTTAGAATTACCTGAAGAAGAAGAAGAGCAGAGAGAGAGGTCGAGTGGGAGAGAGCAGAGAAGAGGAAGCTGGAGAGCGAGAGAGGCGTTGATGGGCAGAGAAGAGAGAGCTTGCGTGTGGTTGAGCACCGCGCAGAGACAGTCCGGGTGGACAGAGTTGATCTGACTCAGGCTATCGCAGCACTGCCTCGCCGGAGATCTCTCGCCGCCCTGAACGAACGGCCCGCACGCCGTCAGCCCCACCAGATCCGGCATGCACCGCACCACATCCTGCTGCGCCTCCAGCAGCCCCGTCATCGTCATCATCACCACCGAAACCGCCGCCAAAGGAGCGATCATCATCATCATCGTCGTTATTATGGCTTTGCTTTTCTTGATTGGTTAGTTTTGTTTTAGCAGGAAACTTCAAAGGAGATGTGATTGTGTATATATATATATATATTAGTTAGGAAGGTGTTGCATGCATGGAGTGTGTTTTTTTGTTGTTGTTGTTGTTGTGCATGCAGATTTTGCGTTTTTGGTCACGCGGGCTGTGGATAAGCATATATGAGAGAATAGTTTTGACCAATTTTTCATCTTTTTAATTTCACAATTAACTTGAGGTGTGATTTTTTTTAATAGCTTAATTATGCATTGTGAATGAGCTAGTAGCAGTTTGTGGCTTGATTTTTTTTTTTTTTTTTTTTTTTTTTTTTTTTTTGTTTCCGATGAGACTTCTCACACGATCGATGTGCGTTCATCGGATTAATCTTGAATCGATATTGACTTTAGGTCTCATTCTTCTCGATTGGACTCTTGGTTATTATGCCATATGTAATGAAATACCTCGACCTCTTGTTATAAAAAAAAAACTATCTAATTAATTATCTTGAGCTCTTGTATAAAATAGAAGAGTCATCGGGCAATTTCAAATCTTTCTTCTATTTATGTATAAAATTTCGATCTCTAAATCAAATTACTGCTTTTTATAAGACACACAGACCAGGAATGGTTCAAACTTGAACGGGCTTTGAAGCATCTTTGAGGCGGTTTTGAGAGACCTTTTAGGTGTGGCCATAGACCCATTTTGGGACCCCAATGAAGCTCCACAAATTTGTACATTATATTTTGTGGCCTAGTTTTCAAACGTAGAAAAGTGACACTATAACAAAACTTCTTCTCCAAGTCATTTCTTGTTTGCCTCTTTGCTTATATCTACTTTTATTATTTTAGTTTAGTACTGAAAATTGATTAGGGTCATACAAAAATTATGAAATTAACTAATAACTGTACCGATTCATAATCAAAATATTGAATCGATTCAGAATCAAAATAACAAAATTCGATTTGGTTACCCAATAACCAAATCCAATTTATGATTATAAAACCACATTGGAAATCCCATAATACCGGCGATATCAATTGCTTAACCAAATTTTATATATTAACAAAAAAAAATACCTTCCGTGAGCTAATAATGTTAAAGTATTTGGTATGAGCTTGTTCTTTCGAAGACTCAAATTTTTTCCTTTTCGGTAATTGATAAAAACCTTCCTTGAAAGTCTATTTTTCCTCTCTAGATAAAAAAAAAAAAAAAAAAAAACCAATGTTCCCTTGCTAATCACTAAACACGAATTGAAAAAGCAATACTTAAGATTCCATTTTAAAAATATTTTTATGCTAATGTAGTTTTACTTGGTATTCCATTTGAACAATCATCTATCGCTAATGTTGTACCAGGAAATCCATTTTTATAAATATAAATATTTTAGATCTCAAATTTTTAAACCCGAAATTGGATATTAGTTTTAAATCACCAAATAATCTAATTTTTTGGAGAGGGTGTTTATGTTTTAATTTTAAATTTAAATGGCTCTTCTTAAAGCCACGTTAGAGTAGTGAGGCCACAGAGACTTTTATAGGCCCCATGAACTTGTGGTCGACCTCAGCTCCCCAGAATGTGATCCAAAACACTACACCGAATATCTTGTCCTCCACTCATATTTTGACACGTCATCGTGTCTCTCCAAATCGTTCTCCGCTCCAACACAAGCCACGTCAATAGATCTTTCAAGGTCCATTGTCCGCGATCCTACGTGTACGCTTCCGAAACCGTCGATCCGTCGATTGAAATTTCCCCGTCGTCAGATATTGGAGATCTATCTTGTGGACGACGTGATTCACTTCGATCATTATTTCAGAAGCTTTTTTATTTTTCGAAGTCTCGAAGAATCATTTTCGAACTCTCTGAGAATCAGTGACGAATCGAGTCGGCGCTTCGAATCGGTCGGAGAATTTTCAGGCTAAAGAAGGTCAGTTTAATTTTTGTACTCGTTGTTCTTTCGTCGTCGTTTTAGTAAGAGAAAAAAAAAATCATGAATTTGTGAGAAATGTTTGGTTCTTTCGTACAAGGTGCGAGTTTCAACTACCGATTCGACTCTGTACCCAAAAAAAAAAAAAAAAAAAACCTACGAGTACGAGCGAGAACTTGAAAATCTTTGATGTTCGAATTATTCTTGAGCCTCAAGATATTAACTTTCTAGATTAGTGAACTTAATCCAAGTACCTTACATTGGCGAACTTAGCAATAATTAATTTGGACGATTCGAAAATTAAATTGAACTTAATCAAACAGTGACAATAAAGTAATTAAGCATTTCTAATACTGATGTGTGATTTACAGGGTATTGTGGGTTTTGAAAAATCTCTCTTATTAATCATCACCTTTAAGGTCGTTCATTGTAACCATACTTGGCATGGGAGTTGTGACCATTTCTAGCTCGGCTTCTAGAACTGCTTTCGGTTTGAGCACAAAATATTCCGACCACCGATCAGTTCCGAAGAGGCCGTTGATTGTCGCGTTCAAGTCCGATCAGACCAACAAAACTGTCCTGGTCGGGCCAAACGAGCCGGTGATCTTGCCGATCGTGACCCGAAAGGAGATCAAGAACAGAGCGAGGAAAGCTAAGAAGGCGCTGAAAAGGGTGAAAGTCGCGGTCGCCGATCAAGCTTCCACGAGCGCCGCGGAAACAGAAATGGAAGTCGACTACAACGAAGCCGCCGCGAAGCTCGAGAGCATTTTCAAGCTCAGCCCCGCCACCGGGGTCGCCGATGACGTGGACGTGGACGAGGTCGATGGGCTGATAAAAAGGGGCGGAAGGAAGAGGAGAGAGAAGGTCGCCGATGGCGAGGGCGTAATTAGGAGCCCGAAGAAGAAGAAGGCCACGCGGCTGAGCTTAGAGAAGAGGATCGAACTGAAACAACAACGGAGTAAGGACGAAGAGACGAGGAATTCTGTTCCAGCTCCGGCGAGAACGACGAGGAGACGGGGCTTGAGCGAGAAGGATAAGACTGAGAAGCTTCTTCGGGAATTCTCGGCCTCGAGCGACTTGGTCGGCTTGGACTGGAAGAAGATGAAGATTCCGCCGGTTCTTCCTTCCCCGGAACATGCCTTGCTCTTCAAGTTGATGCAACCTCGAAAAGTGAGTTCCCGAGTCCTGAATTTTCCCGAGTCATTGATGAATTTTCCTGGGTCGCTAATAAGTTGGGGTTTATTTTTATTTTTTGGTGTGATTCAGGAACTTCATAAAATCGGAGAAACTTTAGAGAAGGCTCTGGGGAGAGAGCCGACACAGGCCGAGCTAGCCGAGTCGACCAACATGAGCGTCGTTGAAGTTAAAAGACATTTAGAGGTGGGTCAAGCCGCGAGGAACAAGCTCATCAAGGTATGTAAAAGAAAAAGCAGTGCTTTGTGTCTGTTTTTATGTCCGAGTATTGAAAAATTTACCTGTGTTTTGTTTCTTGGATTTGTTTTAGCACAATCTCCGTCTCGTGTTATTTGTGATGAACAAATATTTCCAAGACTTCACGAACGGTCCGAGGTTTCAAGACCTCTGTCAGGCTGGAGTCAAGGGACTAATCACGGCGATCGATCGCTTCGAACCGAAGAGGAAACTCCGACTTTCGACGTATGGTCTTTTCTGGATAAGGCATGCGATCATTCGTTCCATGACGGTTTCAAGCTTCACCCGAGTCCCGTTCGGCCTTGAATCGGTTAGCTTCTATTCCTCTACGCGAAAAAGTGCTATTTTATATCCTATTTCAAGACGTCTCATAACTCTCTCTCTCTCTGTATATATATGTTCAGGTTAGGGCAGAGATTCAAAAGTCCAAGCTCGAACTGACTTTCGAGAACAAAAGGGTACCGAGCGAGGAAGAGATAGCGAAAAAGGTGGGAATCTCCATCGAAAGATATGACGAAGTAACGAGGTCATCGAAACCCGTTCTCTCGCTCAACTCAAAGCACGCCGTCACACAAGAAGAGTTCATCAACACCATTACAGACGTCGAAGGATTTTCCGGCGATGATGCTCAAAAGCCAGCCGTTCTCAGACTCGCCATTGACGACGTGGTAAGTTATTCGTCTCTCATAAAAGAAGTACGGACTATCTCCTATTTGGTTCTCATTGGAATCCTCTCTCTCTCTCTCTCAGCTCGATTCCTTAAAGCCGAAAGAGAGCTTGGTGATCAGGCAGAGATACGGGCTGGACGGGAAAGGCGATAGAACACTGAGCGAAATAGCTGGGAACTTGAATATTTCTCGGGAGATGGTTCGGAAGTACGAAGTGAAGGCTCTCATGAAGCTCAAACATCCCGCCCGAATCGATTACCTACGTCAGTACATGATCTCTAGATGATGCCATTTCATCATCCTCTTATACTGTATAGCGACCTTCATAGTCTATTATTGACTGTATGTATCTAAACATCACACTATATACTAAGCTGAGAAAAGTAAAAAGAAAGTATAGAAAGAAAAGACAAACTCCTCTTTATCCAACAATAAAAGCAGTTCTGCTTCCTGAGTTTATACCCACAATCAACTGCAACTTTTAACATTTACTTGGAATGATTAAGAGTACTACAATTGTTCAGTTTCTTTCCTAGCAAGTAAAGCAAATGAATAATCACTTTTTTTTTTATTATCACAAACCTGTATACAAGAAGAAGAAGAAGAAATATAGCTAAGCGTGACCGACTAAGACATCCTTGTACGGAGTGCTTTGACCGGTCAACGCCGCCGCGGTGGCCGGAATCTTAGCGGCTTCCTCCTCGGCGGCGTCGCGTCTCCTCCTGCGGTGCTCGTCCGAAATGAGAGAGACTTGACCCTCCCTCTGCTGCCCCAGAAGCTCCTGGGCCCCGCCTCGGAGCCTCTCGAGCCGAATCGTACGGTCTCCTTGTTGCATCTCGAAGACTTTGACCAAGTTGAAGAACCCTCCGACGAGGAGAAAAAGGGCCCCGAACAACCCCAGCCATATCCACAACTCGCCCTGCATTATCATCCCAAGCAAACACGCCACTCAATATGACATTGTTTGTTATAAATCAAAGACAATAAATACATAAAACAAAAAGAAAAATCCAACGGATTAAGCCACTTAAAACGTTAAATTCGCAATCTACTCGACGTTTTAAGCCTGTTTAAAATCTAGTCATATTTAGTGATGTGGTCTCATTATGTCCTTAGCATTTCCATACGTTAATTTTGATAAATATATGTTACTTTTGCTAAAGGGTTAATTTACCAAAATAAACAAAACGTCGACTACTTCTTTAAAATCAAGTTTAAAATTGGCTAAATGACTACGGCGACCATTTGTATATATTATTACTTAGTTCCAATGTATATTATTACTACGTATCAGTTACATTTTATTACTCCAGGTCTCATATTGTAACTAGCATATAAATAAGTATAATTTGATATCATCTAAAGATAATCGGAAAATTCTCTCATTCGATACTCTCCACCTCCCTAAATTTCTAGAACACGATTATCAACTTTTGCGGCACATCACGGCTTCAAACCCATTCGGGCCACCAAAACTCTTTCAGCATTTATAATATTACCATCATATCGATCGATGATATATATATATAGTCGATTTTTTTTGAGTTACCAGCAATTGGCGGCCACGGTGGTGGAGCCCGGCCTGGTGGCGGGCATTGATGATGGAGCCGGCGGCGAAGAGCACGCTGGCGATGAGGAAGGGGACGTGGACGCCTTGCTGGAGGATCTGGAGATGGGCGTCGGCTCTATGGTACACCTGGCACGAGTTGTGGATGGACCCCACCAACCACAGTATCGGGCCCGCGATGAGCATCCCCACCGCGTGCCTCCCAAGCTTCGAGTGCTTATTAGAATCTCTCTCTTCCTGTATTCAATTCCAACACTCCTCAACACTACTAGTAGTAATGATATTGCTATTTGTCAATTTTTTTTAATATACCAAAGTAGCTCTCAAATAACTCTTGATTTGGCACCGTTTTATAGTGTCATTTATCATACATGTATTAAAATTTTCCTTTCGTGAACAAAATTTTTATAGATCGAGACTACTCATTAACACAAACATATATGAATACAGTATATAGTTTAATATCAAACACGTCCGAAGTTCTAACATACACATTACACTACAAAGTCCTCTTTTGCCCTCAGATCCTAGTCCTCAATATATTTTTCACTTTGTTGTCGTTTATTAAATAAATGACTGCATTCTCTATTAACTAAACCAAGCGAATACTTTAGGCAAATCCAGAGCGATGATATCATGAATTATACCTGAATGAACAGAAAGAGAAAGGCCAAGAAGAAGAGGACCGAACCAAGAGCCTGAATCAAAGGAACAGCGAACTCGACAACTGCGAGCTGGAGATCGTACTCCATCAACCCGACCCGGAAATCGTAGCCGGCAAGGTGAGCCACGAGGTCGTGCAGATTAACGGCCAAGATGAGCAGAAACCCTAGCATCGCCACCACCATGCCGGACTTGGCCACCGCCGCCGAGAATAGCTCCGCCGCGAGGCCGCCGATGAGAACCACCGTGGCGAAGAGGTACAGACCCGCGTTCACGTACTCCGCTCTGTTCCGTGACTGCCTTGGTCCGTACGACCTGGCCTCTCGAGAAGAAGCAAGCTTCACCATTGTTACGTACGTACACAGACGAGCGAGCTAGAAAGAGAGAGAGGTGTGAAGAATTATGAATGTGTTGCAAGGAATACGAGAGAGAATTGGTCAAGAGGAGAGAGAGAGAGAGAGTCGTGGAGAGAGTGATTATTTGGGATTGTTCGTTCTGTTACGTGTCGCTTTGCATGCATGTACGTATTGGATCTTAGAGTTTGAACTGTTCTTCTTCTGACACGTGGAACTTTACGCTATGTGCTGTGCGAACCTGGAATTGTATTTTTTGTTTTTTTTTTTTTTTTTTTTTCGTAGTTAGTTGGACTTTACTTCTTTGGGTTGATAATGTCTAAAGAACTTTTATAATAACTGATCCCGATTTATGGATTAGAGACCACCTTTTTTCTATTTTTCTTCTTTGAAATAGAACTTGTAGCAGGGAAGGAGCCGAAAGTAAATTTCAGGAGCTAATATGAAAAAAAAAGTTTTAAAAAGAGCTAGTTTGTAAATTTTCAAGATAAAAAAATGTATTTTTATTTTTTAAAATGAATCAAAAGTGTTAAAAAAAAAATTGAAGATGGGTTTGAACCCCTCTTGAACTTACATTGGCTCCGTCCGTCCCGACCTGTAACATCTTAGAATTATATAGATGTGTAGCAAAACATATGTGCCTCTACTCCGAAGTTACATTACACAAGCAATTTATTAGAATAATACAAATATATTCATTGGTTTTAAATTTTTAGCTAAAATTTGAAAATATAATTACTTAAATATAAAGGATGTAATGAGATTCTACAAAATATCATCGTTTATGCACTTTTAGCTTTGAGTTAAGTATGGTATATATCTGATTTTTTTATGAACAAATATATTTGTATTAATTTGGTTTTATATTTTTTAAAGGAAATGTTTAAATTTTATTAGAGTTTAATTCAATTTATATGTGTCAAAAATTAAAATTCGAAATATGTGTATAATTTTACTTAATGTCGTTGAGAAACGTGGGCAGTGCCACGGAAATATCATATAAGCCCTCACGTATGGCGGAGGAAAACCGTGGTTACAACAGAGAAAGGAAACACAAACGAAACCACGCCACCAAACACAAACAAACCGAGAAAACACTAACCCGGCGAGCGGGATTGGATCACTCTGTCATCGGCTCTAATAGCCTCTTCCGAGCAAGGAGGGACAAGCCCCATCCATCTCGAGTTAGAACAATGAATAACCGCAAAACGGGCTAAGTTGTGAGCCGCAATATTACCGAGACGAGGAATAAACATAATCTTAAACTCAGACAACTTACTAACCTCTCTCTCAATATGGTGGAAGATCGTCCCAAGCTCGGTCATGGGCCTCTTTTCTCCGGCCACCGCCTTGACCACCTCCGAGCAGTCCGAATGAAGCTCCAATCTCGACCCGCCAATGCTGAGAATTTTTTTTTTTTTACTTAATGTCGTTAGACACATAGCTTTTACGTATAAAAAGTTTAGCTTTAAAACCTTCAATTGACCGCAGTTTACGACTTGTTACTACCACCACTAGTCGCTCCAGCGTATATATTTTTGCTATCTTTTTTTTATTTTTTTTTATTTTTAGGAAATAATAGTTATCTATTGTTTAAAAAAATATATTTATAATAGCGACAAAGACTCTGGAAATTACTAATTAGCATGGGGTATCTGAGGGAATTATAGATACAAAGTTACAGACCATGAAAACGGCACCGTTTCTTTCGTTCAATTTCTTCGGAATTACATAGGATGATCGTAAGATCTTCTCTGGTTGGGACGTTGAAGAAGAACAAACCATGGACCAACAGAACCAACTCACTGTTCTCGACATTTTTCCAGACTCCGACATCCTATCAAAACGACACCGTCGTTTTCACGAATATGGCAGTAAACAGACACTGCAAAAACGGCCGACTAGACATAGCCCGTCAACTGTTTGACGAAATGCCTCAACGAACTGTCGTCTCGTGGAACACAATGATTTGTGGGTACGCCAAGTGGGAAAAGTACAGCGAAGCTCTCTCTCTGGTCTCGGCGATGCATATGAGCGACGTGAGGCTCAACGAGACCACGTTCTCGAAGGTCCTCAGCGCTTGTGCTCGTTCGAGATCGTTCGATGAAGGAACGGAAATTCACTGCTTGGCTCTGAAATGTAGGGCTGAAAATCTTGAGCTGGTGGGTTGTGCATTGTTGTCGTTTTACGCGAATTCCTCTCGTATCGATGACGCTGAAAGGGTTTTCGTTGAGCTTCATGACCGGAACGACTTGCTGTGGAGTGTTATGCTCACCGGTTATGTGCAGTGCAAGATGTTCCACGATGCCGTTAAATTGTTTGATGAAATGCCTAACAGAGACGTTGTGGTGTGGACTTCTTTGATTTCGGGGTATGCGAAGACCGGTGAAGGAGATGGGTGTGAGAGGGCTTTGGAGCTGTTTAAGTGGATGATGAGGAGTGACGAGGCGATCCCAAACGAGTTCACTTTGGACTGTGTTATCAGGAGTTTCGGGAGGTTAGGGTTCTTCGACGGAGGAAAATCGGTTCATGGACTCGTGGTTAAGTACGGCGTGGAATTCGAGCGCTTGATAGGCGGTGCTCTGATTGAATTCTATTGCGGTTACGAGAATATCGATTGTGCTAGAAGAGTTTACGGAATGATTCGAAGCCCGTGTCCGAACGCTTCGAGTTCGCTTATTAATGGACTTATATCACTGCAAAGAATCCAAGAAGCAGAGATGGTTTTTAATAGGCTTGACGAGAAAGACTCGATTTGTTCTAACCTGATGATAAAAGCGTACGCAGAGATCGGTCGGGTCGAAGAATCGGAGAAACTCTTTGAGGAAATGACAAAGAAAACCGTAGTCTCCTTAAACACCATGATCTCCGCGTATTTCGGGAATGGGGAAATCGAAAAGGCGAGATCTTTATTTGAGAAGAGCGACCAATCGCAGCGAGACAACATCACGTGGAACTCAATGATCTCAGGTTTCGTTCAGAACCACCTTCACGACGAAGCACTGAAGCTATACTCGACTATGAGGAGATCGTCTGTGGATTGTACAAAATTGACTTTCTCTGTAATCTTGCGTTCTTGCTCGTGCCTCAGCTCACTCCGATTAGGTCGAGCGATTCACGCCCAGCTGACCAAAACGTCTCTCGAATCAAACGTCCATGTCGGGACATCTCTCGTTGACATGTACTCGAAATGCGGAAGCATAACCGAGGCTCATGATTCGTTCGCCTCTATTTCCTCGCCCAATACTCAAGCTTGGACGACTCTCATAAACGGCTTTGCGATTCACGGCCTTGGCTTCGTCTCTCTCGCTCACTTCAACAAGATGTTAACTCTGGGAATACCTCCGAACGAAGCCACTTTCGTCGCGATTCTGTGTGCTTGTCGTTACGCGGGTCTGACCAAAATAGGGCTTGGAATCTTCGGCTCGATGGAGAGAGATCACGGTGTGAAGCCGAGTTTGGGACACTACGCTTGTGTGGTGGATCTTCTCGGTCGGTCTGGGAAGCTATGGGAAGCGTTGGATCTGATCGAAGACATGCCTTTCGAAGCCGACGGGGTTGTTTTGGGAGCGTTGCTCAGCGCTTGCTTGTTCTGGACCGACTTGGAAGTCGGCGAAAAGGTCGCTGAGAAGATGTTGGGCTTGGAACCGAAACCCGTGTACGCGTATAATATATTGGCGAATATATACGCTGCGCTCGGAAAATGGGGTGAGAGTGAGAAACTGAGGAAGGAAATGAGGGATGTCAGTGCGAAAAAAGTTTCTGGGTGTAGCTGGATCGAGCTAAACACCGAAATTCACGTGTTCTATGTGGAAGATAAGACTCATTTATGCTCTAGTTCTATTTATGCTGCTTTGAAGAACTTAACTGCAAATATGATCAACTACTCTATAATTGATGGTCAATTTGATAGTCATATACAAAGATTATCTCCCTCGTATTGAAGTTTTTCAATACTTGACTTTCTTATTACTTTTCATACTATGGAAATCCATCAGTCTCTCTGGATATCTATTGCAATTCATTCGCATTCCCATTCTTGTTCTTCTTTTATTGTATCTTCACTCTGGTCGTTGTGATTGTACTAAACTGTGCATAAAAGAATGGTGATATTGGTCCTTTGCTTTGAGAGAAATGAGTAGTTGATTCATGAGTTTTATTAAATTGATTTTTCTTGTTTATGTAGACTCGTTGGTTTTCTTATGTGATGAATGTTTATCAGAGCACTAGACCATTTTTCGTAAAGAAAGAAACATTGTGGGATTGTGTTGTTTTACAAAAGCCTCTATTGATATGGGTGATTTAGCTAGTTAAATAATCATTTTAAAATACTAGATTTGCAAAATAGCTCAAATTTGTCTAAAATTATTGAAGTCATTAAAATGTACAATAATCAAGTTTTAAAAACTTTTTTTTAACTATTGAATTAATTTTTTTGAAAGTGATAAATTGTTTAAAATAATTGTCAAAAAATTTAGTTTTGTTGTAAAAAAATAATTGATTATGTAACTTTAGTTATTTTGTTGAAAATTTGAAACTTTTGTTATTTTATTAATTAATTAGTTTCAAATTGCTATGTGCTATAATTTTTCCATATTATAATGGTAACATGTGACATTCTGTTGTTTTAAAAATGCTTGTTTATTAAATAACAGTTTGTCTAATATTACGTCTGATATAAACGATACCATTTATTGTTCCTTCTTTCATATAAACAATGACATCCAAATGAAAATTATATATTTCAGAAAGTTAAAATATCCAAATATATATATATATATATATATATATATATATATATATATATCTTATTGACTTACATCCAAAAATGTTTACAAAAAGAGAGAAAATATTTATACATGATTATTGACTTACATCCTAAATGAGATTTTATCCAAAATTCTTTAACCGATTTGTTTCCTTTTTTTTTTTTGCGGTTGAATTTAAGTCTAATTTCTTATTGCTAAAAGAAATATAGAATTAATTCGATTACAAATTATATTTTTATTTATAAAACAAATTTATACATTTACATTTTTTTTGTTTTCACTGGGAAATTACACATTTACATTGATTACTCGTACACAGCGAAATCGCAAACCCTAGCCCTTTTTCTTTCGCTCTCAGGTAATCTTGTTCCCTAATACTCTATAATTTGAAATCAACTTTCTCTTTCGACCTATGTCAATTTCGTTTTCCGTTACTGGATCAGCTAAAACGTCCGAGCCGATAATCGCTAACTCAGAATCTCGTAATCATATTGTTGTTCTGCCTTGGATTTTCGTATATGTGTGGTTTATCTAGAATAGTAATTATGTATCGTTGTGATATGCAATCTTGATGTTTGATGTCTTTTCTTCAGCGTAGGAATTTCCGGTGATTAGGTCTTGTTTATGTCAATGGCGTCGGTGTCGAGTCAGCCACAATTCCGGTACACTCAGCCTCCGTCGAAGGTACTCCATCTGAGAAACCTGCCATGGGAGTGCACGGAAGAGGAATTAATCGAGCTCGGAAAGCCGTTCGGGAAAGTCGTCAACACCAAGTGCAATGTTGGGGCAAACAGAAACCAGGCTTTTATCGAATTCGTGAGTAAAATATACATATTCGCGTGGGATTTTTTTTTTTTTTGGTAGTGGATTGGAGTTCTTGAAATGTGAAATTTTTTGGGACCTGTCTTTCAGGCAGATTTGAACCAAGCTATTGCGATGATATCGTACTATGCCTCGTCCTCTGAGCCAGCCCAGGTCCGAGGAAAAACAGTGTACTTGCAGTATTCCAATAGGCAGGAAATCGTGAACAACAAAACCGCCGCTGATGTGGCGGGGAATGTGCTTTTGGTGACGATTGAAGGTTCGGACGCTCGCCTTGTCAGCATCGATGTTTTGCACCTGGTAAGACGATCGGCCTTCTATTATGTGTAGTGAGGTTCAGATGGGATATTATCTCTCACTGTGAAGATGTTTGTGGTTGCGTTGTGAAGGAATTTTGTTTGGGTTTTGTGAATTCGTAGCTTTCTGTGTGTGTGTGTGTGATTTGAAATTTGATTTTGTTTGACATGAGTGTAATGTGAATATGGATCAGCAGGATAATGTGAAGGAAATATCTTTGATGGCAGCTTAGTGCATCGGGAGATAGGGCACATGTGTGTTTGTCTCTTTTCTCCTTCCTTTAACACTGGCTCTCTCTCTATCTCTCTCTCTCTCTCTCTCTCTCTCTCTCTCTCTCTCTCTCTCTCTCTCTAAACACTACACCTTACATACAAGAAGCTTAGGACTTTTAATTCTCTTTGTTTCTCATCACCGCACAATACCTTTTATTGAATTCCCCGTAGGGGTGCTCTTTTTTATTTTATTTTTTCACATCCGAGAAAATTGTATGTCTCTAGATGTGATAGAACCCTTGAGCAAAGACCAAGTGTTCATATCTTTTCCGACCATTACTTCTAATCTTATCACATCTCATGGAAAATCGAATTTCCATCTGTTGTCTTTATTACTTATCATTTAACTTGCAGTTTCCCTTTCCATAACTATTAATCGGCTTGGCTTATGTGTACTTACGTTTATGCACATATTTCTATACGCCTTCTGAAACTTGAAAGTGATGCAGGTATTTTCAGCCTTTGGATTTGTGCACAAGATTACCACCTTTGAGAAGACTGCTGGATTTCAGGTCTGTGCTGTTTATAGCATTCTTTTATTTGTTATCCTTCATATAAAATTAAAAAATAAAGCTAATTTTGATTTTCGAATCTTATCTCCAGGCACTAATTCAATTTACAGATGCGGAAACGGCCACTTCGGCAAAGAACGCCCTTGATGGAAGAAGCATTCCTAGGTGACTCTTGTATAGCTTTTTTTTTTTTTTGGTTATAAATATGTAGAGCAGCTTTTGTTATTGCTTATTCCATCATCACAAGATACTAAATGTCCACTTAGTGTACATGGTTATTTGCTGACTCTGCATTTCTTCATATATCAGTTATCTGCTTCCCGAGCAGATTGGACCGTGCTCCCTGAGGATAACGTATTCTGGGCATACAGATCTGAGTGTCAAATTCCAGTCTCACAGGAGCAGGTACTCTAGATATCTGATGCGTTGAATGTTAATGAACGATATATCGCCAGTGTGCGGTTTAATGCACTTTTATGATTACTAAATTTTTTTTTCTTCTTCCAGGGACTACACTAATCCTTACCTTCCTGTTGCTCCGTCGGCTATAGATGGAAGTGGTCAGGTATGGAAGTGGATGTAAGCCCTTTAATTATTTAATTCTCTGAAATGTAGTTTGATAATTTAGTTTCGCAGTCAGCTTAGATTTTGCATATTCGTATTATATTTGAATCTGTCGCTTAAAGCGGTTTCATCAGCCATGTTTGCAGTTTGCTGTGGGTGTGGACGGAAAAAAGGTAGAGCCCGAGAGCAATGTACTTCTCGCATCCATCGAGAATATGCAATACGCTGTTACCTTGGAAGTTTTGCACATGGTATGTTCATTCTCTTTCTGTAGCAAAAAAAAAAAAAAAAAAACTTGTTCTGACTCGTCTCATTGGCATAGGTCTTTACTTCTTTTGGGACTGTGCAAAAGATTGCAATGTTCGACAAAAACGGAGGAGTTCAAGCTCTGATTCAGTATCCCGGTACTTACTTTATTTATATATATATTTCTTCGAAACAAAGTTATACACATAATTACCAACATTTAACACAATGCACAGATGTTCCAACGGCCGTTGCTGCCAAGGAAGCATTGGAAGGACACTGCATTTACGACGGAGGTTTCTGCAAGCTTCACATCTCGTATTCTCGTCACACCGATCTCAGCATCAAGGTAAAACAACTCTTTTCAAACGATCGATCATCTTGAATAAATTAAAAAGCGCTTTTAACTTGTTTTTCCGGGCGGTAATATCGCGCACAGATCAACAACGACCGAAGCAGAGACTACACGGTCGCTGCGAGCGTCCCAATGATGAATCCGCAGCCTTCGCTTCTTGGTCAACAGCCAGTGACAATGGTGATGGCTCCTGCGAATCCTCACGCCTATCACCACCCTGGCGGGCCCGAGCAGGTTGCTGGGTGGGTCCCACAATCTATGCCTAGTCATCCTTACATGCCACCTCACCCCGGAATGATGCACATGGCTCCACCTCAGTACAGGCCTGATGGGATGCAATGATCTTATAATGAGACCCTTAGATTTAGAGTTTCCATTTCGTTCTCCACTGGGCAACGAATCCTGATATTGTGGAATTTGTTGGTGTTATTTTGACGTGTTAAGTTTCCGAGATTTTCCGTAAGCAGATTCTTAAATAAGACTACGCAATGTGAAGAGCTCCATATTACAAGTTTGCTTGGATATATTGTTCCACTAGTTATACAGTGGGTACATGAAAACGTGGAAATTATTTTATATTTTTATGAAGGACGTGGAACCCAGGAAGTATTATATAGAAATTCAAAGCATTGTGTAAGCTTGGAGTGTCAATGTAATCGTGAGAGATATTTACAAAATCTAGTAGATTAACGAGGGACTACAGTGAAAAATCTACTACTTCGCTTCAAAAAAACTACTATAGATAATGAGAGAGCGGATAACACCAAAGCCCAAAACTTTTTCTATTGATGTTCATAAAAGATAAAACCACATCTTTTATTATTATTATTATTATTTACGTTGCTCAGTGCTCATTAAAATTACATTTCTCTACGTACCAACTAAATAATCAAAGATTCACATTAAATTAATCACATAAAGCATCTAATATAACAGAAATGACTGAGAGTACAAGACAAGCATCTAATACTATATATATATATATATATATACACACACATATATAGTACAAGACAAAGGAACTGATCTCACAAAAGCGAGATTGGCAACGAGACGAGAGCGCAATTATTTAGTATTTTAATTGCAAACCACGACAAGCAGTTTGTAAGAATAAAAATTTAAGCCAATGACAATATACGCAAGTTACACTCCAAGACAACCAACTTCTAAACACATACGTAAGAAGAAAGCAAAATACTATCCCACTTGCGCCGAAAACACGGCCGGTTTAAAAAGACAACTCTTTATGAGGTTTGACCATTTCAAACATTCATTTTTTTTCCCTGAGAATAATAAAACACTTCAAAAGGGATAAAGTAGATGTGAAAAAAAAACAGAAAAAAGAGATAAGATACAAGGAAATAGACAATTTACTACAAACAAAAAGTGACATTACAAACACGTCTATAACTTGGACCGAGTCATTAACTATCTATTTTCCATACTCATAAGCTAAATCCAACTAGAAACTGAAGAGTGGAAAACAGATATACAGACACGATTCCTCTCCAGCAGAAATATATAAAATAAATATATACACACCACCATGGACAAACCGAAAGAGAACACACTGAAATGAGGGTGGGAAAGAGAACCTAGTCTGTGTTTTCTTAGCAATGTTCTTCTTAATGGAAGAGAGTTTAGGATCCTATATAAGAATTGTGGTTAAAAAAAAAAAAAAAGAAGAGGAAAATTGAGTGATACAACACCAGATGGAAGATACAAAACATACCCAAAAAAAAAAAAAAAAAAAAGAGAGGGACAAGCGTGTATGAAAGATATATACTTCTGGGTGTGTCACGAAAATTTACACGTGCATGTCCGTCTCCAAAGCATCAGAGATACGAAAGCCTCGGAAGCTTCATCCATTGCAGCTTCACTCTCTTTTTTTTTTCTTTTCTTTTCTTTTTAAATCCGATCGATCGGCTCTGTTCTGTCCTGAACCGCGCACCGCTCTGACACATCAGCGAGCGACTTGAGATTGCACTTGATCAATGCTTCGACAAAGTAACATGTCTCGTCCTTTGTGTTTCCTTCGGGCACGTCCACCACAAACGACTCGATCACCAATGTTCCGGGTCTTCCCTCAGTTATCTCCGGGTGGAGGGAAATGATTGAAGAATAGTTCTGTTGTACAAGAGAAAATAGAACCACAGATTATCAGCAACCGAAAAACACTTGCTAATCCTAACTAATTCTTACTCGTGAGTTCATTAAGCACTATAAAGTATAAACCGATTAAAACTGTGCCTACTAACTTGTTAAGGTACACAACCAGACAGACCAACTTCTTCACGCCCAAGACAAGAAAATTTCATGATCACCTATCGCATATGGGTTATATCATAGATGGCCGTGAATCCAATAATTTTTTCCTGGTCACTACATCAAATGTGTACGGAAGATAGCCTATTACTTCCCATTTAGTAGAAAATTAGCCCTCATGTGATATCGTTAGTGAACGACGTATATTCAACTAATTCTAAAATTGCTAAACTTCACAAAACAATGCTAATCTTCTCCTATAAAACACCAACATTGAAATCAAAACTTTCGACCAGTCAAACAACCCTACTTTACCAAAACCAGCTTCTAAAAGCCATACACAGCCTTGACGTGACAAGTGTTTCTACAGCTCCGAAAAGGATAATCCATGTACGAAAAAGAGAAGTATTGTTGTGGTGAGTGTATATACCCTAAGTCTGTGGTCCCCGCCAACGATCCTCATGCTCAGGATATGCTCGTCGTCGTCGAGATATTCAAGTCTTTCGGTGCTCGTAGTCGCCGGAAGTCCAGACTTAACATCAACTTCCCTGAGACTCCCGATCTCGAGGTTACCCTGTACAACACACCTGCTGATGAATGGCTTATACTTTTGCGGTTGATCGAAACGCCTCACTAACGACCATACCTAATGAAGGGAAAACAAATTATTAGTTATTAGATTCGTATTAACGAAAAAATAAAGAAAAAAAAACACACATAACAGACAACTGATTCGATAAAGGCACGGCGTCGAACCCTATTTCTCACCAAATTTGCAGTTCTCTTTGAGATAACACATGCTAAACTGGGGATTGTATCGAAGGACTTCTATTTTTGCAAGAAATTCACAGATCGAATTTGTACGAGACTCTTTAACAAGTTCAGCTCGCCACAAGCTTTGTCTTTAGACAAAAAATTGGCCACTAAACGGAAATAAAAGGGAAAGTTTAGATATACTAGTCATTGTTGAATTAGAATAACACAAGTTTTAGGAGATTTTTCACCCTGAAACTGATTCTGATTTGCTATTTAATTTCATAAGAACCTTACAAAAAATTTCTCTCACTCAATAAGAAAAGAATCAAGAGTCAAAGAAATTAGAAACATTAACCGATTGAGAAACCAAAGATCAAGATCACCAAAAGACAATAGATTTCACAAATTAAACGTTGTCTTGAACAAAGTAGCAGTGATCTCAAGAAAAACCTGAAGATCAAAATCAATCAAAACCGTTAACAAATTCTATGTGTGAGATTAAAGACACCGTATATTTTTCGAGAGAAAATAAAAATAGAGAGAAAGAGAGAGGGATTACAAGATGAACAGGTGCTCTGATGTGTCTGGACAGAACAGAGCTGCACTGATTTTCTCCGGCGTCGTGACGGTGGTGCCTTCTGATGAAATCGCTTTCCAATCCTACGATTCCTCCATTACCGATCGCCATTCCATTCCCATTCCCGTTCATTTTGTTTTCCTTTCCTTTCTCAAATAAGCAAATCCAAACACGCGATATCTCTTACCACGAGCTTCAACAAGATTCAGCTTTCTCTGGAACAATAACCATCACAGAGAGAATGAGCCAACTCGTTCCGAAACCACGCCGTCAAACAGAACTCCGATCACCTGACGGCGAAATCTACGGCGAGTCCTAATCGACGCTTGAGAGAGAGAGACGAGGAATTGAATCAGAGAGAGAGAGAGAGAGTCTCACAGCACCACCTTCATAGAGAAACCAAAACCTCAAGCCTCTCTATCATCTTCTCATCACCTAATACTATATTATTACAATTTATTCATATTTTTCGTATTTACTCGAATATTAATTTCTTTCCCTCTTTCACTTTTTTAGTAGCAAACAAACAAAAATGGCTAACCACGAGTATTTTTATAGTTATTTAAAATATAGATACTAATTTTAAATAGAAATCATTTACTGAGAGTCATTTTATAAAATATTATAATTATAAATAATATTTATTTATTATTAGTGAATCATAATTTGTTATTTTTAATTTATGAAAGGACTTACCAATAAATATGTGTTTCTCTAATAAAAATAAAAATAAATATTCATAAAGTGAAAAAAATCAACTATATGTAATTTACATCCTGTTATTTACAATATAAAAATGCCTTTCACTGAGAATCAATTTCAGTTATATACGGACTTACCAAAAAAGATACCCACTATAATTTAAAGTTTTAAACCTGGTGTATATAATTATAAGTATAAACATCTCTTATTTGAGTATAAAACTTGTCGTAAACGGCCTTGGTAGTTGATATTATTTACGACCATGCCAGATTTTGTCTGTTTGCGCGATTCTAGTTCTTTTTAGTTACCATTAAATTCATGTCCTTTCTTTTTCTTTTTTTTTAGGAAAATCCATGTGTTTTTTTTAAATCATATAATCCCATGCATTTGAATGCTTACAAATTGTGAATGATGATACCGATGTCTTGTTCTATAGTGAAATAGTATTAAATGAACAGTTCAAATTACTTGTTGTAATAGTTTGTTTTAAATGTAAAATTGGTAGGTTTTAATTCACATAAGGTCCTATGTCACTATGTGCTTCTTTCAGTCATCAAATAAAAAAATATTTAAAAATATCCCGAAAAAGAAAGGATACATAAGCATTTTTTTTAATAGCTAAAGTATCTCATTTTGTGGATCTCATGCGCACACGTTTGAGAAAGAAAAAAAAAAGGTTATGGAAGGCTTTAATTAATAACATAATCTCTTCCAAAAAAAAAAATTATGCACGGTTCGATCTAGTTTAAAATTAACTTTTAAACAGTTTAAAAAATTTTACATCGAATCGGACCGTTTAAAGAAATAAACTAAATCGGATTTAATCGTTTTAAATCGATACGATCTGATTTAGACCATTTTAAACTCTTTTTTTTGTACAAATTTAATTAGAAAATAGCAAAAAAAAAAAAAATTGATATTAACATAACATATATAATTAAAATGTAAAACTCAAATTAGTTCATTTAAAAATCTTAGAATTATTTAAAAAAATACAATAAAAAAATCTTAAAAAATTAAGATCGATCCGATAATCGATTTTAAAAATGTACTCGATCGGATTAGATAAAAATCATTTTAAACTGGATCGACAGTTTAAAAAATCGATGATTTGGTCTAATTTACTATTTTTGATTTTTTTTTTTTGGCACCCCTAAAAAAACCTATATTTCAGAAGGCTTTTTTTAATCGATCAACCTATTAACAATTATAAATACAAAGAATTTTTTTTATTATAATTATGATATATTTTTTTCTTGGGATGTGGAAACATAATTTTTAATTTATTTAGGCAACTCTACCTATTACTAACTTTATAACATATTTGCTTTTGGTTCGCATATTAAGGTCATAGCTAGAGCGTGGCTAAAGCATTGAGATCACATGGATCATTGAACAATGTGGATAAATATCTACACAAATGTATTTAATAAATGTCCTGAAAATATCTCCACATCATCAAAGCTTTTTTTTTAATTATAAAAAAGAAAAGACGAAGTGCCATCTTTGGATTTTAGCTCATAGTCGAAAGTTTTTTTTCAATGGTAAATGGATTTCATTTTATTAGATGAGAGTGGGTAAATTTGATGGAGAATATATAATAATTGAATTATTGTCTTATTCAACGGCCCAAAATGACAATATTGTGCAGTTATTTAAAGCAAGGGGACAATTTTCTTGAAAATTTAATGTGCTGCAGCAGCAAGTATTATCTAACCCGCCACATTTTTTTTAAGCAAATCCGCCACATAATATATATTGAATATTATTAAAGCTGTGCTAACTGAACTGGAAAAAAACTAAAAAAAAATTGTTCCAACTGGTTCTGGTTTTGAAGTTCCACCGAAATTCTGTTACGGTGGAGATATTTAGTTAACATATATGGAATATGGTTACATATTTATAATACTTTCCATCATTGGGCTAAATTTTCTCAACTTTATAACGATAAAATATTTTATTTGTCGTTTATACACTAATTTCATTTAGCTATTCATAGTATTTCAAAAACATCTTACAGTGTAGCTATGAGAGAAAAGAAAAAAAAAATTATATTAAGGATGTTTGAAAGATTCTTTATTTGTGTGGTTTTACATGTATTTTAGACACCCGAATTAATCTGAGGAATTTTTAAACCTTCTACGATACTTAGAATATACATTATCCTAGCAGCAAGTACTGGCTAGGATATTAATGTTACACACGATCACCTTAGTTTCGTGAAAGGTTTTTGTGATCTTTTTTATGGCTTATGCGGCGAAACATAGAATACGCTTCAAAAGCCTTCATCCAGTTCAGGACATGATTCAAATGTATCTTCAAGTTTATCGTCGAGAGGGGCAAGTATTTCAACGCCTCAAAAACCCTTTGAACAAGACGAGATTATAGTATTCAACCTCAATAATTGTGTTCCTCTAAGACAAATAATCTTGGTGTACGTAGTTGGTATTATTACTATTAATAAGTTATGAACCCAAAAAGACTAGCTCTGACTTGATATGACTAGCAGTGGGATTTTGGATGATGTCCTCCAAGGTTGCACCACATATTTTATTTGTTGGTCCACTATATCTAATAATTAATAAAATACTGGAGGGGTGATATATACAAATCAGGTTACATTTCAGTGGATTATTAAGAATAGTTTCGTAAAATTATAACCTATTGGAAGAAGAACTGCATCTTAATTTTACAAACTATGAAAGTAGGTTCATTTTCATCATTTTGTTCATGATTAAGAAAATATTGTACTATAATTTCAGCTCAAATTTTAGTTTTCTTTTTTATTTCTATATGTATCGATTTTCTTCTTATCAATAACAACTAACCAACAGAAACAGTAACAACTAACCAACAGAAACAGCTACTTCAAAAATTATAATAATAATCATTATTATAAGTTGCATCTGATCAATCAACTTTGATTAGCCAGCGCTTATCCAAAAGTCTACATTAAAGTCATAAAGAGATAAATGAATAGTACGTATAAGCTAGCAGCTTTATTAAATCCTATCAATTCAATAATTAATAACCACTACAAAATATCAGGCCACAAAAGAAGTAGGGCTATATATTCACAAACCATTTATTGTCACAATAGCAAATCAAAAGTTTTGCCGCTCTCAAAACCCAACATCTTTAATTTGTTGAGAACTACAAAATGAGTGATAGCCAATAATATCTTCCTATACTTCCCTTCACTTATTGCTCTTCCAAAGTTATTTCCTATTGGACTATATATACTCCTTAGTTATCACGTCCTATATTAATATACATATTTATATTCAGCTCTATATTTATTACATGACGGCATGACCTTATTACCCTAGAGATCCGAAGAATAAAACGAGATGTAGAGGGCTCTTTCAAAAGAGAGAAGAGTTTTCGTCTTTGAGAAAATAAAAATGGAAGCTGCAAAATTATCCAAAACATTTAATCTTTTTCCATGATATAGCCTCCCCTACTCGATAGATAAATTAGGTCTATGATTGATCCAGTGCGTATCCACGAATTAGTGATAATCTCTACAGCATAATTCACAAATATAGTAATTGTATTCAAACTACTTTTTTTAAATATAATTTCATCAAACTATAACCAATATATGTAAATATATTAGCAATTAATTTTTTTTATAATGTCGTTTCTTTTTCTTAATATTCCATTTGATGTGTAATATTTATTTTATAATATATCATATCTTTCTCTTAATTTTCATTTCATATGAAATGTTTTTTTAAAATTAATTCCTCTAGTTCTCTCATTCGTGCTTATTGATCGTCTTGTTTTACAATTCATTAATCTATTTTTTTTTTTTAAATCAAAGCTCATATCACGTGCGGCTGTCTTTATTATTATTATTATTATTATTATTATAAATTTGGCATTAAAAAAGTTCATTCAAACTAATAATAAATAAAAATCAGACGATTAAATAGATTAGACGAGCCGAATAAGGTTTTGCCTATGAATCACTAAAACTTAAGCGCATTACTAAACCTACTCGAGATTTACCGAAGGACCATCTTAACTAGAGATAAATTTACAAAAAAAAAAAAAAAAAACATATATTAGAAACATGAACAATCATCCAAGCGACAACAAGCCAATGAATAGTTGATGAACACATCTTTAACTATGACACCCACATACCAATAAAAAGTTTGCGATGGACGCTCAAGAACTTGAGGTCGACAAAGAACCCAAAATTTTCTTCTTGATTATTGCACACTTGAAATTGCGTACAAAGCACGGTGAAATAGCGCACAACACAAAGAAGAAAACTTACCGAAAATCATGGTAGTCACCATCATAGAGGGAGTCTAGTTTCAAAAAAAAAACTCTTGGGTTTGGCACCTAGGGAGCCATCTATCCACACCCCAAGGAGTAGAGACATCAATCAAAGAAACCTAACGAGACGTCATCCACACCCGAAAAAGGAGGGTTGTCAGAGATCTGCAAAGAGCTAGAGTGCCGAAGATCTACAACTTCCTTAAAATAATTGGCCGGTCGACAAGTCAAAGCTTCCTCAAATGAAGGCATAATCCACCCCAAAAGACCACCTAAAGCCAACGCGCCAATCTCCAACATGGGTTGCATAAAAAAATCTTAGTGCCAACTTGAAAAAAAAACATAACAAAAGCTCACAAACTCAGGCTCGACGATGAGGGACTCCGTCGAAGGCCACCCAGGGTAGATAGAAAAAGCTGATCAACATATCACTCGAGGAAAGAGGTGATAAGAACGTTACGAGTTTTAACGAGAGAGAAAATCCTTTTTTTTAACAACTTGATATCTACGTCAAACTTTACGCTATAGCTTTATTCAACACTAACGTTTGCCATCTTCAAAACTAATGATACATCTGTCAATAATTAAATTTTTTCTTTTAAATTATGAGATATTGAAACTCCTGAAGTATTATGAGATTCCATATGATCATAGATACGCATCATGACCTTATAAACACTTGTTAATTCTTATATTTGTTCCATATGAAATTTCTAACATGCTCACTCAAGATGACGGCTATTTAAGTTGCTCATTATGGACCGAATCACAACGGTTAGACTTAATACCCGTTTAGACTTTATGAACTCTAATATTATCATTGAGCTATCTTTGATCCAATTCAGAATGAGATGAACGGTTCATGACTTTATAAATACTTGTTAGTTCACATCTCTCTACAAAATTGATATAAACATTATATACTACAAACTATTGATCTAATTTAGATCCATTAGAAGCATTTGATGGGAGCATTTGTAAATTCTAACAATAAATTATGGAAATTTATTATGGCAGCTGTAAGAAGAGTACAAGACCTCGTGGAAACATATAAAATATTTATTTTTATTATTAACTTTTACGATCAGACTGGGATTGTAATTTTGACATAATTGCAAATAAAATCCTATTGATTTATTTTTCTTTAAATTTAAATTAATTTATTATACATGGATTGAATTGCTGATATTATTATATATAGATTTAGTACAAGTTTTGGTACTATATGGATCGAGTTGTAAATTGATCTTCAAGTTCTTACAGCCACTAAACTATTCAACGCATAGTTTGCAACTGCTATAAATGCAATACTTGCAACGTCCAAGTCTTGTACCAAAAACCCTATAGGACGATTTTATATGGTGTCCATAATTAATGATTTATTATGTTTCCACGGAAAGAATATAATAACCTTTAGCCTACTGCCTTACACAAAAGGGGTTCAATTCGGTCAGTAATGTCTGTAATTAAAGGTTGCCTAAATAATTACTAAACCTATGATTAGCCATAGCTTAATTAAGGCATAACAAACAAAGATGTATTACACAAAAATATCTCAATAGTTCAAGAAAATATCCTCCGTTTGCCTACTGTATAATTTGATAATACAGTTAAGCTTAGTATATATAATATTTCTTTTAAGGGCATTCGACCTCGATATGAAACGTGTTGTAAAATTACCGCTAGACTAAATTAGGTATCATATATATATATATATATATATATATATATATATATTATATATGATACACTAGTGTTCTAGAGTGTTCGATGTTACTCACTAATAATAATAATAAAAAAATATAATAAATTGAAAACTGAAATAGAGTATGAATTTAGAAAGAAAAAAAAGATAAAAATATTAGAAATAGTGCCAGAACATTATCAGAATTTCCTGTTCCATAAATAGTAGAATTTAGATACTGTATTTTTGTGTGGAATATATGTATGTGTATATATATATATATATATATATATATATATATATATATATATATATATAAGTTTGTTCCGATTTTGTTGCACAAATTAAATCCCAATATTAAGCTCATCTATATCTTTCTTGAGATCATTAAATCAAAACAAATTAGGTTATATTATAATACGTAGTACTGTATAATATGTATGTATGTACCAAAGCACCTGTAATTCAAACAAACCTAAATCACCATACAAGATTAAAAAAAAAATTAACTTTTAGAACTAGTTATATGAAAATTAGCAACATTGATGCGCTTCGTACGGCAAGATCAACAATAGAATTTAAATGAATTAAGCACGCGAGTATCAGCAAAAAGTGGAGGGTATTTAGTATTATTATAAAATTAGTAGGACGACTATTGTTGATTCTGTGTCTGCAATGCATAATCTAATATGAATACAAGTGGTAATGTAGCTATCAGCAAAAGTAAATGTATTGATGATTCGGTGCTTTATCGTATATTTGAATCGGAATAACATAAAAATACAATAAATAAAATTAGTTAGGGATATTTAATTTTTAATACAATAAATATAATAATTTAGGAAATTTTATTGGCCAAGTATGTACGTAATACAGTCACGTAAACACCAACACAACCCCATCTCCACTGAAGAAGAAATAAATAATAAGACCATCATATAGGATATAGCGCTTTGTTTATATTATCTTCAAAATCTAAATCTTAGTCATTCGTGCAAAGTGCTTTAAGAAATTAGGGTTTTGTAAACAAAACGCGATGATTTGATGAGAATTCACGGTACAATATAGCTTTGCATAATTGCATTGCATGTACAAATGAAAGGATTTGTATGAGTGAGCACGACTATTAATATAAATATGATAATATTTTTTGTAAGATGGACATGTAATAATAACGTTAAATGAAAAGATGAATTTGAGTAACGTTAAATATAAAATAATGATTAAAAACAAATTGTCTAGTAAGATTGGCAGAAATTAGGATAGAAATAACAGACAATATAGATCAGAAGGTAAACACCATGATAGAATTCCAGCATTTCTATAGACTTTCCATAATAACGGTAGGATTCTGAAATAATGAAAAAAAACAATCATAAGTTCACAAGATCTAGTTTCGTTCAAGTAATGGATTATAGCCAATTGAAAAGATCTTCTGATCGACCCAGCTTTTTTCTCCCTGAATTATGGTCTTGGAAGTCTCTACCAATACTATAGGCTCTTTCATGCAATTCTGACTTTAACTATGAAGTCAAGTCTATTTATGTTGTTATTTGAATCATGATTGTTGAATGTTATTAATTGCATTGAATGAGAACTCTGGGGAACTCGCTTCTGTCCAAAGAAATATTTCATCGAAATAATGAGTCGCCATTGATATCGACACATCTGAGATCGCCAAATGTTCAGGAGTTCATCTATTCAATCCTTTTCCTTTTTCTTGTTGCTTAATACGATCAATGGAAAAGCATACATCTAATAATTATAAATAATGATGACACATCCATTATGGGAATATTTGACTAACATGTTAAATCTCTTTCTTTGTTTTTTCTGATGTCTGAGCCGGCTCTGAGCCTATGTTCATACCCGCCCGAACAAAGTCCGTTTCATTAAATGTTTGGTTTTCAGGTAACTACTTACTACCCAAAAGATATTATGTCAATTACAAGCGCATTTTTCTTTCTTTAATTAATCAGGGATAAAATCTTTTGTTCTATATTTGTATGGGAAAATTTGTGTTAAACTATCCACTTTAAACTAATTAATTGATAGCATAAACTTACTGTGAAAAACAGTTTGCACGACGTGCAAGCTGTTTATTTTTTTTTATGCGGCAAAGTCACATAAATTTAGATAATGATCATTAAATTTTCAAAATATTATATCTATTTATGAATGTGCTCATGTATTAATCAAGAATCTATACCAACGTAATTATTTTGCATATTTTGATAACTGTTAGACTACTTTACCGCATATTCTAAAAAAATAACCTATATCTTACCAAACAATCATTAAAATAGCCATATAACTACACACCCTTGTTTCTTTAAAAACAAATTCACAACTACTCTACACGCCCTTTCTGAAATACGTTGGGAAAGAAAATAACGAAACCTTCTTTACGAAAAAATACGTCTTTATTTAAGATTCAGAATATGGTTATATTTAAGACCACAATTCAAAGGGTCATAGGCATTGAATAATTTTAGAAAATAACAAAAGTTAAAAGCAAATCACGGAATTCCTATCAACACATCAATGTGTTCAATCAAAATCATTGTATGCATGGATTTCTTTTTCTTATTGGTGCATTTTTTTAACTTAAGTTGTTTTCATTCTTATTGATTCAAATCATTAATCTCCGCTACTCTTAATTGCTTAAAAATCAAAATAGAACAAAATTTTGTAGAAAGTCCCACGTGATAATTTTCCACCCAACTATTAACTCAAATGCTATAATTCTATGTGTGTGAGAGAGAGAGAGAGAACAAACGACAAATAAAAGAAAAAGAAGAAAGCGATGTCAAGCTTATCTTGACCAGGGTTTAGTCGGTTGAATATCAGGCAAATTCTTTTTGGTTACAAAATTATCGATCCCACCATTGTAACACTTTGACTGATTAAACTTTACGTTAAATATGTGGAATTCAAATAACAATGATAACATGGCTGTTATTTGATGAATTATTTACATGAACTTAGCATCTTCTTACATAAATGCAAACATGGGCTAATAGGATAAAAATAGTAGACGAGATTACCGCAAACTCAGAAGTGGAATCTTTTAATATTACTATTATTATAAGAACTATTGACTGCAAAAATACTCATGTTTTATTTTATTACAATTTAATACTCCGTCTTTAAAAGTTGCGTAAAAAATATTCAATGTTATAAAATCATACCTCCGTTACTACCTAACCGTTAAATTAGATGGAAAAACACATGTAACCATCTAAAAGCTTTGAAAATATTAAAAATAAACAATTTATTTTTGTTATATTTAATATAAATAAAATTAAAATCTCTCCTTCTGTGTCTCTCACTTACACGTATATATAATATATACACACGCATATATATATATATATAGATACATGTATATACACGTATACATATATTAACACATACACACAAATCATATCTTTTTCTCTTTATTAAAATAATATTTTTCTCTTTATTAAAATAATTATGACACCTTTTCATATGTATTTATATATATATATATATATATATATATGAATATGTATATATTAGTTTAAATCATGATTTTTCTCTCTTTATTAAAAAAAATAACGCTCTTTATATATGTATATATATAAATATATATACACATATATAACGAAAATAAATTATTTATTATTTATTTTTTTAGGATTTTAGATGCTTATATGTGTTTTTTCGTCTAATTGAACAGTCAAGGAGTAACAGAGGTACAATTATGTAACATTGAATATTTTTACCGCAACTTTTAAAGAATGAATATTAGACTACAACAAATATAAAATATTTAGTATTTTTACCGTCAATAACTCTTATTATAATTATTATTATAATAATAGCTGGAGACTTTTTTATTAAAAGAAATGGTATAACGCTTATAAGTATATACATTAAACAATTTTGAACAAAAAACAACAAGACTTCAAGATGGACTTGATTCTAAACTAGAATTGATTGATAGACATCGTTTATATGTTTTCAGATAGCGGATGATAATAGAACAACCTATGAATAGACACGTTATATAAAACTTGTTATATTAAACGTATTACAATATAAAAAAATGTTATCTTCCATTTTTTTTTGCCCGCATAATTATAAGTTTATTTCACCTTATGAAATATTTTTAAGTCTTTTATATTTTTTATGATAGATCTCTTTTAACATTATTAACAAGCAAGTGTACATTTGCATTCATCCGTTCATATTGAGTTGGATCTTTTTATTTTGGTCGATGTTCACAAGAACTTTGTGAAGATATCATGTTATGTATCATAATATTTCGTATCAAATATTTAACTGACAGTGAAAATGATAGAAGTAGTTCATGATTCTATAAACCTCATTAATTAATCCTTATTTTTTCTGAAAGAATTTTCAAATTATTATTTTTAAATCTCGGATTTTCAAATATACTAGCTAGCTCTCTCTCAAAGTTCTAAAACAACTGATTTTATTTAAAATTCGGACAAATTTAGTTTTGATGGTTTTCCAAACTAAGCCATTTACAGACTCGAACAAGTTCATTTACAATTCGACCTAAAAAATGTTGAAACCGAGAATCTCTGACAAAGGATTATAGGAAAATGATAAAAGGTTAAACTTACAACAAAGGAAAAGAGTAAACCAATAATGTTATAGCGATGTTCTTGGTATTTTAGTGATTAATTAAGACGATATTTCTGCAATTAAAATTTAAAAATCGCTACTACATATAATCTCTTCTTATTTTTAAAATGCGGGCCAGAGATGAGGCCTAGGACATGTGAATTTCCGTCTAATTATGTTCATCAAGTTTAAGAGAGAAAGTGAAAAAAAAAAAACCAACATATAAAAAATTGAGGATTGCTGAAAGAAAGAATAAAATAATCAAAACAAATTTGTTCTTTTTTTTTTTTTTAGCAAAACAAATTTGTTCAGCTACAAGAAAAATAGAAATAAAAAATGAGTAATAAATGAGACTAACAATTACACCAGAAAAGGGCTCGTATCATATGTTTATTTTATTTATCCGTTTTATAGCTTGGAAATTGTGTATATATATATATATATATATATATATATATATATATATATATATATATAAATACAATTATTTATTTCACCAAACTAGAGTAGGTATTGTAAATATCAAAGCTGAACATTATCAACATCTATATAATGAATATGTACCCAATCTAGAAACCGAAGTTGCGTAGACAAAATTGAATATGTAAACACATAGATTTTCTTCACCAAAAAAAGAAAACAATTATGTCATTAGTAATTCAACAAACTTACAAAAGGCTACGAAATAAAAACTAAATATTTGGTGATCTAAAAACAACACCATTTATATCCCTCATGGGATAATTGTTATCAGTACAGTACTCACATAAAGATCACGCGAGGTTGTACCCTATAGTAAAGTCTCAATCTAAAGTTCACACAAAATTCACATGAGTACTATATCATAAAATATGTGTGTATATATATATATATATATATATAATGAACTCACTCAATATTATGCTCTTAATTTCACCAAAGGCCCTCCATTCTAAAGCGCTACAACCGCAATGCCTTTGATCTTAAGTAACTTATATGTAATTAAGCTATATGTATGCTATAACACCTATAAATATAATTGGTTACAAAAATTGAGACAATCCTCTAAAATGATCTTAATCAAGATAGAGCAAACGTTGATCGGCTTGTTGAGGAAGATTTTCTCCACCTCGCCAAACGCAGCAAAAAAAGTCAACACTTGAGACGGATCGTGCAAGGAATAATTTGCTATGGTCTCCTTTGGGGTCAACAAAACTAGTATTGAAAACCCTTGTTCTCGACTTCGTAAAACCTGAATTAATCGTATCGGTGTGTCGTATATGAGAATCGCAACTTAAAGTATCCATCCCAACAAAGATGTTAGTAGTCTAATGTTACGTACCGACATAAATTTCAAAGAAATTGCCATATCTGTTAAAAAAAATTGATGAAAATTTCATAGATTTGTTCACCAATAAAGAAAATTTTAATAATTTTATTCTTTTGCGTTTCGATAAAATAAAATAAAATAAATTCACTTCGACCTTCTTCTATTTCGTTTTTCATTTTACCACTTTTATATATTATTTTTATTTCCTCATATTTCGAGATATTTATGGAAGAAACGGGAAACAAAATATGTAATTGCTACCGCTCAACAATACTCTATATACATTTTGTGTCTTAATGAGAATCGATTAGTGACATCGGACATTATAATAGGGTCTTTTAGCTATATAACCATTTAACTTATAGCGTTTTGTATAATAGCCAACTTTTTGTAAATTTTTTGTAAATAGTCACCTCAACTTATTTACGGCACTCAAAAAAAAAAAAAAAAAAAAAAAAAAAAAAAAAACTCAAAATATGCGGAAATGATTTGGGGTATTTTTGTCTTTATGGCTGCTGTAAATAAGTTGAGGTGACTATTTACAAAATGTTAGCTATCTAGCAATTCTTAGACTTTCGATAGTTTATTTGACTATTTTTTTTGTTATAATTAATACTGATTAGCTAATTTTACCCTGATTGCATCCTCATCAGTTCGGTCATCACCAATATACATGGGAAGGACTTCATGATTAGAATTGTTGAACACTTGAGTTTCGAGCAATTATTCAAGAGCATGGCCTTTGTTCCACTCTATGGAAAGTCGTATTTCCTTAACCTATAACATGGACGAGAATAATTAAACCAATTATTTATGTCGCAAAACGATAGTTAATTATTGAAATGGCAAGAAAAGAGGGAAATTTGAAGATATTATTCTCAAATCATAGAATTATATTCTGTACAAATTTATTAAGAAAAAAATTGACTATGACTTATTGGCTAAAATACTATTAATGGCTAAAATTAAAAGACATTGTATCAAGCCGCACTCAAGAAAAAAAAAAAAAAAAAAAAAAAAAAAAACGTTGGGTCAGTAAAATTATTTTTATCGAACAATTCATATTTTTTTAAATTGTTGACATTGTTGAGTAAAAAATACCCAACTTCATGACATACAAGTCATTAACCTATACAGTACAAGAAAAACATATCCAAACTTTGTGAGAGTACTATGGAAAAAGCTATCTATCTCATATATCAATATCATCAACTTGGGAGTTGGGATAATAAATTAAAAGTTGTTGTATCAAATTATCAATGATCAATCAACATATATGCACATGACTTGGGTAACACTTGATACATCAACGTAAACAGCGACTGAAAACGTTTTTTTTTCAGGACGTGACCAATGGATAGAATTAAAAGCAATCCCTAATCTTACATATATATAAATATCTCACACAAATTACCTCCTGAATTGCTGGCAAAAACTTGTGGGCAGGTTGGAAATGAACATCTTTACCGGCCTGTAATTATTTGTAAAAAATCAATGTTTCAGTAAATAATTGTTACAACACCGCCAATATAATTAATTTTTTAACTAAATAAAAAACAATTATTTAGTTTATTTATAATTTTTCATAATGAAGTAGATGATTTTTGTAACTCTTTTTCACTAGCTGCCACGTGACTTCGTCAAACGTCGACGTGTGACATTTTTTCTATTTTTTTTCCTATTCTTTATACCTTTTTTCACAATTTTTGGTACTTTTCTAGTAGAAGGAGGAGGAGCAAAGTTGCTCAACTATGTTTAAGAGACTGTCATGAGTTTCTCCAAAAGTCAACGTGAGATTTTTTTCTCCTCCTCTTCTACGGTTTTTCCTCTACACCAAATTTGGTTCACCCTAGTCAAACTAGGAACCTAGGGTTTGAAGACCACAAATAAAACTACATCAAACCGTCCGGTTTATCAACACGGTTCTAATATAGACAGAAACACACACAGATAAGTCCCAACGGGTCTTTCGTCTTTCCGATAAGAATTGCAAAACCTTACTCACTAAAAATTACTCAAGGACATGAAATGTAATCTTATATGCTAAAACATAACCATCTACCACTGAGTTGAACATATCTTGTACAAAAATAGCATGAATGTAGTCTCTCAAGCTTTTTCACTTTCAAAATTGGTTTTATCAACCCGAGACTCGTAAGAGCGACGAATCCTCTAGTTCCTCCTCCTCCTCGTCTTGGAGCTTTTTCATCCGAGCCTCGAGCTTCGACTGATTTCCGATGGCCTCGGAGATGGCCTTGGGGAGCCAGAAGCCGGGCCTCTCGATGATGCGGGCCCGGTCGAGGACCAACGGCTCTCTCTCAGTCACTTCGACGCCGTCGAGCGTGTGAAGCCTCAGCGTCGCTTCTCCTTTCAGGCCCACCGAAAACCAGCCCAACCCCGCCGCAGCGATGTCGATGCTGTTCGTGTCCCAACTCGTTCCCGACACTTTGATTTCTCTCGCTTCTAATGTCCCTATCTCGGAAGCTCGCTCGGCTCCGATCGGTGGCTGCGACAATGAGAAGGAAAAACAATAAACCCGTGCCGTGAATAGGAGGCAAATAAATTAAAACGTATCGTCAGCCGTACTTTTTTAACAGACAAAATCTTCTATGAGATCATGCCATTTTTTTTTTTTTTTCACATGGCTTATGGAATGGACTTGTTATCAAGGCTGCAAATCCAGGGAGGCTTTGGAACAGAGCTAATATAAGCTTTCAACATATTGCCCGAAATGGAAAGAAGCTGTTTGATTGTCCTACTTTTGCCACTTTTTGGGGCATCTATCTTCGGAAGAACTGGTATGGAAAAAGTTTTAACTCTAGCCACTGCCCATATGAGTCGTTTTGATACATATAAGCCCGAGATGTACTTGCCTCTATAATTTTTATTGATGATTTTTTTTTTTTGAATAAGGGACCACAGAAAAAAAAATGTGCATAAAAAACTACCTGTAAGCGAATTCCGACATGTTTTGTCCAAGTTTCTTCAGCATTTTCTGTCTTGCCCATGTGCAAAGACACATTCGGGGACGCCCAAACCGTGACATAGATCGTATCCACGGAAGCTTGAATGAGATCTAACCTCATCAAACCACCCACATATACCGTCTGACCGACCTGCAGATTCAAAAACAAGCCAGGGTTCTCATAATCTCATTAACAATAGGATTCTATAATCGCGCTAAGTTCTTCGTATTTGATATCCCAATGACCTCTTTCTTTCTGTTTCAGCTATACCTCGAGATGGTACTAAAAACCAATCGAGATGCAAAAGGGCTCGAGACTTTAGCCTGTCAGCAATTTGACACAAGAACTAATAGAGATTGTAATATGTGTTTGCTAAATTATGTCTTCTTATGTAATCTTCGATAGTCGAGCAATAAAAAGAAAACGATGACGAACAATTCACCTTCATCCTGTAACTCCGAGGCTGAAGCTCTTTCCGAATCTCGACCATTTTCTGCTCTTCGCGATTCAACCTCATCGACACCAAATAGGGATGCAAAAGCCCCGGCGTATCGAAAAACTTTGCCTTGGCGGGCAAAATCCCTCCGACCCTCAAAATCCCGAGAGTCGTCCCGGGCACCGGAGCCTCGGTGAGCTTCGTGACTTTCGCTCCTTCTTTCTTCGCGAGCACGTTGATGAGCGTTGACTTTCCGGCGTTCTGGGCCCCGATGACCCACACGTTCCCCCTCGGGCCCGCCAAGCCCTTGACGAACGAGAGGAGATTCCTCACGCCCAGGTCCTTCCTCGAGCTCACCAGATAAACCCCGCTCAGCTTCCGGGCCCCGGCGGCGCGGGCCCGCCGCCGGACCCACCGGTCCAGCCTCGTCGGCGATATCTGGGAAGGCAAAAGATCGACCTTGGTCGCGACGAGGACTATCTTCGGGAGAAGAAGCCTCTTCTTGCTCGCCTCGCTCTCCCCGAGGAGCTTGAAGAGAGACTTGGCGGCCCGTTTCGGGAACGACCCGTCGAAATCCACGCAGTCCACGACCACGACGATCACCGCGCTGGCGTTCCCGGTCCGTTTCGTCATCCGGGTCGAGATCAGCCTCTCGAAGTCGAAGTCGGGGATCAGATTCTCGGCCGACTGGTTCTTCACCGCCCCGTAGTTCCTGAGAGAGTGACACCTGGCGCAGACCGTGGCCTCTCCGTGACGGGCCTTCTCGGCCCGAGCCCGTTCCCTCGCCGCCTTTCTCTTCTCCGCCTTCGAGACCTTCTCTCTCTTCATCCTCGCCAACACTTCCTCGGTCATGTTTCCGTACCCGACCCCGGGCGGGCTAAACCCGTCCAAGTCCAAACCCAAATCCTCTTCCTCTCCCGGCAACTCGATTACCCATTCATCGAAACCCGATTCCAAACCAGGCTCAACGTCCTTACCCTCAATTCCACCCAAATCATCATCACATTCTTCATCATCCTCGTCATCATCAAGTCCGTCCTCAAAACCCTCTTCCGAATCCGACACTGAAACCTCTCTTTTCTGATAAAACCCAGGAAGGTTCTGGTCGTTGTCTTGCATGAAAACTCCACACCCGGGACATATCGGGGCATAGCTCTCGTCCTCGTCTCTACCTTCGCTCAAAACCCGGCCAACGAGTCTCCCATTATTGAGCTTCTCGGTTGGTCTGTTCGTAGATTGGTTCTTAACGCAGCACGTGACGCTGAAAGAAGAAACCCTTTTGTTGCGTTTGTTGTTGTCAACGCCAAAACCTGGCGGTACGTAAGCAACGATGGAAATCGCGGTCAGTGTTAGAGAGAGTAGAGTGAGACCAAGGTGATATTTGATAGTACCTGGGAAAAGATGAGAACTTGCTGGTGGGTTCTCTTGTCTGAATTCATTGTTCAAGCTCAGCTTGGTCGCTGTAGAAGAAGATAACAGTATTGCCATCGCTTCTGTCCGTGTCTCTCACGCAGACCAGGAGTGGGTTTGTTCAAGCTGAGTTTAAGCGTAGGCGCGCTAATGTCGTTTCGCCTCAAAACGCACCGTTTCTCTGTTTCAGTAAAATATAAAAAAATATCGAAGGCGAAAATTATACTACTTATCAAGTTTTCAATTTATAATCGAAGAGTGTTATCGTACAAAATCGAACAAAAAATCGGATAAAACCAATGTCCAAACTAAACCGAAACTGAAATTTGGAGCCACGTCAGCTAACCGAAATTTGGATTCGGATAACTGATCTGGTTTATAAAACTGGACCAGATATCGGATTTGATTTTGAGAAAATCTAGATATCGGTTATTTAACCGATTTTTTTAATTAAAAATCAATATATATTAAAAAAAAAGACGACCTAATTTTGAGACAGACCTAGCGTTTTTATTTTTTTTTTCCAATATATATTATGATCATTAGGGTTGTAATTTTAATTTTATATTACGGTATTTACATGTGCAGATAATTGGAGACGAGTGTCATTTTGAATTATATTTTTTTACTCAGTTTTAAATTATGTATTATCATTTTGAAGCTTTATAAGAGTCGTTTGTACTCGTTTTTTGAATTTTTACAAACCGGATTTGGATTCTAGAAACTGGATATTCATTTTATAAAACTGATAATAAACTGGATCTGAAATTTTACAAACTGAATAACCGAATTTTAAAAATTGGATTTCGGATTTAAAAAACCAAAAACCGAATATTCGGATAATCGAATTTCGGTTTTAGACTAAATTGGACCGGATACTGGGCCGAGTTTTTAAAAACCGAAAATTCGAATTCGGATACTAAAAATGTCAAAAACCGAACCGAACCGATCCAGTTTCACTCCTGATTACTATTCCATGTTCCGCGTTTATGGATGAACTATACACACCTAGAGAAATTACTACAAAAAAAGAGACGAACTGAAGAGTAAAAAAGTCAAGTAAAATACACATATCCCTCGTACCAGAACATGTTAAAAAGAAAAGAAAAAGGATACATTTGTCATTTAAAAGTCTATATTGTAAGCAATGAAATTAACAGCTTGAGAATAAATCCAAACTAAAAATTAGAGTGCTTAATGTGAGATAAACAAGTACTATTGAAAATTAGGGTTTGTTAACTAAATCTCAACGACACACAGCCACACAAAAACAAAAACAAGAGAGAAACGAGTCCTCATTTCTTCCTAATACTCTCATGAGCAAAAAGAAGAGAAGAAAAAAACCGACTTTGCACTAATATCCTTCTTCTTCGTACAGAGACACACTTCGCCGTGGAACAAAACAACCCCGAAGAGAGTTGATCAGCAGAGTTTCTGATCAGTGAAAAAAAAAAAAAAAGTATTTGTTGTTGTATTTCTTGGATTCGTGAGTGAAGGCCTTGGACCTGGGCCTGGGCCTGTTCCTGGGCCACGGACTCATTGTAAAGAATGAATTTAAGTTAACTAACCAAAGAATAAAAAAAATATATATTGCTAATTAACTCAGTTGATAATCAATGACTCTCGGAGCGCCTCTGCGCGGCCGACTCCCCGCGCGTCGCCCCTACGCGCCGCCTTCGCGCGTCGCCTTAGTCACCGTCTCCGTCTCCGACTCCAAACCCGACCGGAACAAGAATAACGGAGGTCAAGATCACGTGGAGCGGTGATTCGTTGGTTTGAATTGGGATAATATATATAAATATACATTATAAAAAATTAGCCAGGGATATTTAATTTTTAATGTAATAATTTACGTAGTACGTACGTACTGTACAGAATACAGATACAGTCACGTAAACACCAATACAACCCCATCTATACTTAATAAGAAATAAATAATAAGACCATCATACAGGATATAGCACTTTGTTTATATTCTCTTCAAAATCTAAATCTTGGTCATTCGTGCAAAGTGCTTTAAGAAAAATTAGGGTTTTGTAAACAAAACGCGATGGTTTGATGAAAATTCATAGTACAATTATACCTTTTTATATTATAAATAGATTTGCATAATTGCATTGCATGTACACATGAAAGGATTTGTATGATTCATGAGCACGACTATTAATATAAATATGCAGTTATTTTTTGTACGCCGGAGAAACATGTACTAATAACGTTAACTATAAAATAATGATTAAAAAATAATTACTTACTACCCAAAAAATATCATGTCAATTACAAGCACATTTTTTTTTCTTTTATTAATAATCAGGGATAAAAATTTTGTTCTATATTTGTATGGGACAAATTGTGTCAAATTATCCACTTAAAACTAATTAATTGATAGCATAAACACTACTATGAAAAAGAGTTTGCACGACGTGCAAGCTATTTATTTTTTTATGTAGGATTTTTTTTTTCTTTTGAAACAATACATTTTAAATATCAAATTTGAACATTATCACCATCTATATATTGAATATGTAGCCAATACTAGAAACCGAAGTAGCGTAGACAAAATTGAATATGTAAACACATAGATTTTCTTCACCAAAAAAAGAAAACAATTATATCATTAGAAATTCAACAAACTTACAAAAGGCTACGAAATAAAAACTAAATATTTGGTGATCTAAAAACAACACCATTTATATCCCTCATGGGATAATTGTTATCAGTACAGTACTCACATAAAGACCACGCGAGGTTGTACCCTATAGTAAAGTCTCAATCTAAAGTTCACACAAAATTCACACGAGTACTATATCATAAAATGTGTGTGTGTGTTTATGTATATGTGTGTGTATATGTATATATATATATATATATTTGATGAACTCACTCAATCTTATGCTCTTAATTTCACCAAAGTTCCTCTATTCTAAAGCGCTATAACCTTTGATCATAAGTAACTTGTATGTAATTAAGCTATATGTATGCTATAACACCTATAATTTGCTATTAAAAAAAAATTGAGACGATCCTCTCAAATGATCTTGATCAAGATAGAGCAAACGTTGATCGGCTTGTTGAGGAAGATTTTCTCCACCTCGCCAAACGCAGCAAAAAAGCCAACACCTGAGACGGATCGTGCAAGGAATAATTTGCTCTGGTCTCCTTTGGGGTCGACGAAACTAGTATTGGAAACCCTTGTCTTCGACTTTGTAAAACCTGAATTAATCGTACCGATGTGTCATGTATGAAAATCGCAAATTAGAGTATGATACCGACATAGATATTAGTAGTCTAATGTTACTTATCAACATAAATTTCAAAGAAATTTCCATATCTGTCAAAAAAAATTGACAAAATTTCATAGATGTGTTCACCAATAAAAAATAATTTAATGATTTTATTCTTTTGCGTTTCAATAAAATAAATTCACTTCGACCTTCTTCTATTTAGTTTTTCATTTTACCACTTTTATATATTATTTTTATTTCCTCTGATTTTGAGATATTTATGGAAGAAACGAGAAACAAAATATGTAATATTGTTACCGCTCAATGGTACTCTATCTACATTTTGTCTCTTAATGAGAATCGATAAGTGACATCGGACATTATAATTAATACTGATTAGCTAATTTTACCCTGAATGCATCCTCATCGGTTCGGTCATCGCCAATATAAATGGGAAGGACTTCATGATTAGAATTGTTGAATCCTAGAGTCTCGAGCAAGTATTCAAGAGCATGGCCTTTGTTCCACTCTATGGAAGGTCTTATTTCCATAACCTATAACATGGACGAGAATAATCAAACCAATTATTTATGTCACAAAGCGATAGTTAATTATTTGAAATGGCAAGAAAATAGATAAATTTGAAAATATTATTCTCAAGTCATAGCACTATTAGTCTGTCCAAATTTATTTAAAAAAAAAAATTGACAATGACTTATCGACTAAAATACTATTAATGGCTAAAAATAAAACACTTTATGTGGCCTCACTCAGAAAAAAATAAATAAACAAATACGTTGTATTTTCTGGGTCAGTAAAGTTATTTTTTTATCGAACGAGTCATATTTTTTTAAATTGTTGTGTAAAAAAAATACCCAACTTCATTACTTATAAGTCATTAATTTTCAGATTTCTCAAAACTTATCATGAGAGATGTGAAAGTATCATGAGGTTCCATCTCAAAACCAATTGGTAATGAGAGGAGTAACCCATGACCTTTATAAGCTCTTGTTAGTCCTCATTCACTTTCGATGTGGGATTCCTAACAAGAGATGTTTGTGTATTACCTTTTTGCCCCCAGTCAAGTGAAACTCCGGGTAGTTTTGGAGCACAGATTTCACTGTCCCTTCCAGCAGACTATAATCCTGTTAATTGACAAATTATTTGTTTATTTAATCGGTTTTTTTTTTTATTAGTCTATAATTTCCCAAAATGTGAAAGCGTTCAACAAATATTACAGATGCGGAAATGACTACCTCGTCCTTGACCCTGCGGAAATGCACAGATAAACAAAATCTATTGTCTTCTATTTTGGCGCCTTGAATATTCATGGTTTTTTCCTCTAGTTTTCCTAGTATCTGTTACATACAGTACAAGAAAAAGAAATCCAAACTTTGTGAGAATACTATAGAAAAAGCTGTCTATCTCATTCTCATGTATCAATATCATCAACTTGGGAGTTGGGATAAATAAATTAAAAGTTATTGTATCAAATTATCAATGATCAATCAACATATATGCACATGACTTGGGTAACAATTGATACACCAACGTAAACAGCGATATGTAGTACTGAAAACGTTTTTTTTTTATTTAGGACGTGACCAATGAATAGAATTAAAAGCAATCCCTAATCTTACATATATATAAATATCTCACACAAATTACCTCCTGAATTGCTGGCAAAAACTTGTGGGCAGGTTGGAAATGAACATCTTTACCGGCCTGTAACTATTAGAGCAATTTTTTTATTAAAAATATAAAAATTCATTGTTTCAGTAAATAATTGATACAACACCACCAATATAATTAATTTTTAAACTAAACTTTAAAAAAAAAAAAAAAAAAAAAAAAACCTTTTTGTCATCAGTGGTGCCAATACTTGACTTGAGTGGCCTAGGTGGGGCCATAATATCCATTCCATGGCTACCCGCATAATAAACGTTGCGCAATTGAACAAATTCTTTGACCTATAACACATAAAATATGTAACAAATATATATATCATCAATTATTTTTCTATTACATAACACGCATTCTTTTACCTTATCTCTGCTCCTTCCACTGATAATTGCTGTGGGAAAATATTTCGCTACTTCACGTACTGCTGAACGCATCTATATAATTACAAATTAACAAACAAAATAAGTTGAAATAAAATATATGGTAATCAATTAATAATGTAAAATATACCTCATCGGACATGAAAGCTCGATCAGGATCATCGACAATGGGAGAGAGAGTGCCATCGTAATCCAAAAACACGACTATTCTCTTTCCTTTCGCTGCTTTCATCATCTTTTCGAATGACCCCAAAGCCGATGGGTGATCCAACTATAATTAATTAGTTAAAATAAATTAGTTTCTATGGCTATGATAATATTAATAATAATATAATTGTATAAGAGAGGAATAGAAATTACCAGCCATGAGTTGTACGCTGAGTCTGAGGGAAGAGGCGTGATTATATTGTTGTTATTATTGTTGTTACTATTATTGTTAATATTAGATGTTAGAAGTGGCGAGGGAACGAAGCAATTATCACCGCCATTCTCATCGTTCTTTGCTTTTGTTATGAGTTGGGCCTTTTGCTTGTTCAAACAAGGTGGCTTTGGGAGTCCCATTTCCTGCTACATCATTAATCACGTAAGTAAATCATAGGAAAATTGCCATAATTATCATCAGCGACTATTTCAATTAGTGAAAGCCTTGGTGGGATTACTCGGTGAGCATTGAAAGCCTGATATTGAGGGCCTACTATATATTACATCAAAAAATTAGAAAAATAGTCAATTTAAACATTTGACATAGCTAAATATTCAACGTAAACGTTTGGTAAATCTTAGATATATAGTCGTAAATAATGACGTGACCTAATATATAGAGCTGATTATTTATCTAAGATTTATATCTGTAAATACATAAAAATGACTATTTATCTAAGATTTAACAAATGTTGACTATTTAGCAATGTTAAACGTTTAAATTTGTTATTTTCTTAATGGATATAAAGTAGAAAAATTATCTCTACTCGTAAAAACATTATTTAATAAATAATGTTATATTTTTTTTTATTTTTAAAGAAAAAAAATTGGACCCTAAACACAAGTAGTGTTCATTCGTACCGATTTTTTTTCTTTTTTTATCAGAAAGATAAAAATGTTTCCAAAAAATTTTAAACATATTTTTGTTCAAATCTATATATATCTGGATATGTCTCTATATATTTTTTCCTCCAAACTAAAATATATTAATTATTACGTAACGCGCGGAGCAAAGTGCTTGTTTAAAGATAAGAAAAAAGGAATGATATCATAAAATTTTATAATATATGATAATATTATGATAAATGCACATTAGTGATTAGCAAATATAACAATTATATTATTATAGGATTGATATTTTGGTCATTAAAATAATTATTAGAAAAAAATAATCCTCAAATCATGGATTTTGTAGCATATTTGTTATTATTTTTTCTTTTTGTCCAAAATTTTTATTATTAAATGCATCTCCTAAATAATTTAACATATTACAACGTTAACTAATAGTTTGATCTTAAACTTCATTAGATGAATAAAATGGGAAAAGAAAGGAAAACATGTACTGATTTGTTAGCCAGGAAAATAAAATTGAGATCCCATTTGTTGATAAAGCACTAAGCAAAATAAATCCAAGGGTTGATATTCGTCAATCTATGTCAAGCATATGTGTCGGTGGCTCGGTGCTACAAAGTAAAAAGTACACTTGTAAATGAAAGACAGACTGAATGGACTAATCATATGGTTAACTTAACTCAATAAGATTTAAAATCAGGTTATTAAAGAATTAGTGAACGTCATTGTCACACCTTGTTAGTTAGTACGTGTAATCATTAGACTCTTACATTTTAATTAGGCCGTTCAATCGAAATTCAATCATAATGTAACAAGTGTATTTCTGGTAGAGGTATTTTCAACATTGAAGAATTTTTTCCGGGGAAAAGGAAAAGAAGTACAAACTTTGTGACAATAAGAAAACAAAGAGGTGGTTATATCTAGTGATTAATAGACTTGAAGAGTCAAAGCTAAGTGGTGATTTTGAGAGGTGTTTTGTCCTTTTATAGAGTCGATATCAAGATGAGTCAGAAAGACACCAAGGTCGGTTATAATAGTTCTGAATTATTTTACTTTTTATATATAAAGCTATTATACACATATAGGTTGTTGATCTAGCTAGGCTCCACTACATTACCCACTAAACCGACTATTTTCTCTAATAAAGTTTCCAACTGAATATTATATATAAATTATATAAACTATATAATACACAGTCTCCAAAATAATGCTTTTCATGCCTTAGAAAAATAGTTATATAATTTTTCTCACTATCACATGTCATTGGAAAGTTACTATCACGTAACCAACAATTAATTATAATATACACGATTAATTTTGTATTATAACAAGTTCTTAGAGTGCTTTTCATCAAACAAGGGAATTAGTCAAATATGTTTAAAAGGAATTAAAACTAATAAAGTAGCAATGAAAAAAAAAATGAAGAAAAGCGTTTTAAGTCACGAAATAGATCACTAGTAACTATCGAGAGGATTAGAAAAGCATGTCAAAGTTTAAAACTTGTACGTTTCAAAGGAAAACTCGATCATGAGAAAATCATTTCATTGCAAACTCGTCTCATATAATTGATCAAGAAAAAAGACAATACGCTTGTCGTTTTGCACAAAGTAATTGGAGCGAAGAAAAATAATAACTTTTTGGACGTACGTCTTTTTCGGATATAACGCTTTAGAATACATAAAAAATAAAAATAAAAATAAAGAAATAATAGAAAAAGAAAGCAGCCATGCATGCATGTTAATATCTTTTTAAGACCACAGATTTGATCGATAAACCAACTAAAACCAGACATGCTTCGTCAAAAAACACACGTCAACTTTAATGAGTCCCGCACTAAATAACGACGGGACCAAAAAAAAGTGAATTAAAAAGCCAGCCATGCAAAACACAAACCCCACTAAAAACTAAAAATAAATAAATGACTACAAACTATAAATCAAGATATCTAGCAGCGAAACACGTGTATATTATACTCGACCCACTATTTTGTTTTGTACCAACTGAACCAGGAATTGATCTGTAGCTCTCTCTAAACAAACCCATATTCTATTTTAAAGAAGCTTGACTTTCTCATCAACTTTGAGTGGGAAGACAAAGAATAAATGTATATTTTACTTTTTTAAACATAAGTTCCTAGTCAGATAGGGAAAACTACAGATATCACGTGTCAATCGGGTATATGGTTGACAAGTATAGTTGATATATTTTTGTAGATTTTGCAATTAAGCATCAACAAACGGGTTAGACACGGCACTTAGAGGAAATAATAATAAAAAAATATTCAACAATTTTTATATTTAGTTCTTTGAAAATCTCAGGAATCTGATATTATAGGACAAATTAAGCGTCAAACTCCATAGAAACTTCGTGGTAATAGAGAATAAACATAGAAAAATTATTATTGATAAAAAAAAGTATAGTGAAAATTTTAAATTTTTTCATATTAGTACGTATGTATATGTTGAATAATAGATAATGGTTTAGTTAATATAGAAAAATTAGCATTTAATTTTCGTGATTGGCCACTTATTCTACTGTCTTTGGTTGGTATGTGTTAAAGAGGATATGCATGTTCTTAGAAAAACATATTTTGTCTGGCATTACGTGCACTTCAATATTTGTTTTGAATTTGAATAATAATGTAAATGCATTTTGCTTAAAGTATTAAAGAAATTTACGTTTCGATATTATATATGTGTACGTACTTATAAGTAACATGGATGGTAATTTAAGCTAAGACATTTGACACAACTTTCTTGGAATCAATAACAAGACTTGAATCGGAATGAGACATATACAGCGACATAAATCCCAAAAAAAAAAAAATAGTCTGTATGGTCTATTTTACCCCCCCAAAAAAAAAAATGTTACGTTACATTATATATTATCAATTATAATAGAAATTTAACTAGGCATTATAATGAACAAGTTTTAAGATTCAACATGAAATATTTTTTTAAGAAGAAAATTAGGAAAATAACCAACTTAAATGTTTGACATTACTAAATAGCCAACGTTTGGTAAATCTTAGATAAATAACCGTAAATAATTATGTGATCTAATATATGTATATGACTATTTATCTAAGATTTATGTATGTTTATACATAAAAAATGGGTATTTATCTAAGATTTACCAAACGTTGGATATTTAGCAATATCAAACGTTTAAATTAGCTATTATCCTGATGGACCATTTTTTTTTAAATACATGAGGATTGTACTCTGGTCACACACAGAGGCTATTACCACCAAATTAATGATCTAAAAATTGAGTTGACTTAATTAGCCTTAAAGCTGGTCATATAGAACTCAGAAAATGGGATCCTCTGATCCCGTTCCACATTTTACAGAAAATGGGACTCCCGAAATCGTAAAACGGTATCGAAAAATCCCGAAACTATTTTCCACAGTATCGAGAATTTTCGGTATCATATTTTGCGATTTTGGGATTCTCATATTTCTCATATCTTTTACTTTAATCATGAATACAATTAAAAAAATTCTCTTATTTACAATTAAAAATTACAACTTAAATAAAATAGTACTAAATGGTGATAAATCTCGTTTTCAGGATGATTCCGAAACAAAAATATCAGTACCTCATTTTATAATATGATTTTTTCTTTTCATTTTTCAAATATTATATCAATAATACGAAAAATAGAGTCCCGCGATATTCCATATAACTCGCTTTAATTAGCCCCCTAATCGAGTATGTGTAATGTAAGTGGTCACGATAATAGAGTATCTATTTTTTTAAGGCATTAATAGTATAAAGTTGTAACCGAAACAACGTGCTTTAACCGTTTTTCAGGTAAAAGCGTTTAATTTTACTTTATAACATGGACTTTGTGCCTCAAGGTGGTCCCACTGATCTCTATATCATTATTTGACTTAACTAAAAACCATAATATAGATATACATATATATATATATATATATATATATATATATTTAACTGAGGACAATCAGATCTATACATTACACGAGTCAAAATTCACCGACTTGTCCTTTAGTCGGTCATTGTAGGCCAGTTTGGGCAGATCTTTAAAGAGGTACTTAAAGACCACTCTTTTTTTTCATGTAAAAAAAAAAAAGACCACTTTTTTTTTAGACACCCAAAGATTTTTCTTAATTTAATACTCACAAAGAAACAGTATTGAGCTAACGAGATAAAACCAACCAAGAGAAGTTGAACTGATTTTTTATTTTTATTTTATGAAAAAAAAAAGAGTTGATATAGTTATTAAATGTAAGATTGAAAAATAGCTACGAAAACAAACTCCAATATATCGCTAGTAGTCTTTCTAATTTCGATATGTAATTTTTCCATTAATGAAGTTGCTGAGTTTAAACAAACGGAAAGCTATAACTGATATCAAAGTAATTTTTTTTTTAAGGAATTGATATCAAAGTATATAATACTATTGGGGCTTACATATGGTTGGATTATTCTTAAATTTCAAGAGTAATTTTTAATGTTTTAATCAAAATTTCCACCTCCGATTTCTTTTTAAGATTCAAGCCCAATGAATGTATATATATATATATATATATATATATAGACACACATAAACATTTTTTTTACGTGCTCAACAATAATATTAGCTGAAATTAAGTTAAATATAACTAGTAGGAAAAACTTGGGAAAAATAATACTTTAGAAAAAGGCTAATATCTCCTGACCCTGTTAAACTGTAGGTCCTACTTTCGTTGAAGGAGAAGGAAAAAAAACAAAGATGAAGTAGAAGAGAACACGTGTCTGGTCAAAGTCAAGCGATAGAAAAAACGAAACATACGCGCAGGTGAACACACGAAAACAATCCAAATTTTAATAAACGACAATCGTTCCAGAAAAGGCACTGGAACTGAAATACACGCGACCAAAGATCGCGTCTGGAATGCGTAAACCACTGGGCGGTTTAAAACGACGAACACGACTAAACTGAATTATAATTTGGAAAGGAGTTTTCAGTTAATAGTAATACACAGAAAGAGAACAGAAGAATCAAAGGAAACATATATCTGGAAAATGTCAATATATATGTGTATATATACATACGTATACAGGGACGAAGCCAGAAATATAAATTAGGGGGGCTAATTTGCAACAAAAAGTTCAGGGGGGTTGATTTGTAAATTTTGAAGGTAAAAAATGTAAAAATAAATTAAAAACTGGGTAAAAAGTGCAAATTTTTTTTTTGAGGGGGGGCTATAGCCCCCGTGGCCACCACTTGGCTTCGTGCATGTACGTATATATGTTCAAGTTGAATTAAAAATATAGATCGATAATGTAAGAGTAGGTCTTTTTACCTGGATCAGAACAAATGTTTGTCCGAGGTTGATTATTCCTCTAGCTCCTTCTTTGGTCCCCAGAAAATGAAGCGTAACAATAGTTATAATTATTTAGAGAGAGAATGGAAAGTTGTTATAATGATACTGAAAGAGAACGAAAAATAGGAGTGATATAGCGAAAGATGGTATTGGAGGGAGATAGGAGAATAAGAGTCATTCAGGGTATGTCTATATATAGACAATGCCAAACATAGAATATTAATATTGTAAGTGAAGATTCATACATATTATTAAATATATATATATATAATAAATATATGGCCACAAAATTTCTAGAGTAATTTATTATTTATTACTTAACCACCACACCCATTTAACATTTATTATTTATTATTGAACTTAAGTAATTTAAAGGAAAAATATGAACACGTGTTTAATCGAAATGCGCTATTTATTCATTCAACTTCCAAAAATATCAGACATCTCCATTCAATTTAATATAAATGACAAATACCTCACATAAAAATATGTTATATCGTAAATATCACTTTTCCATTTATTTTTTTACGAAAAAATAGAAATTGAATTTTTCCAAAATATGTTATATATTTACTATTAAAAAAAATCTTTCACTTTTTATAAAGACATATTTTGATTTAATTTATATATATATAAAAATAAAGAGTTATTTCTTTAAGGGTATTTTTAATGTTAGAAATCGGAAAAGTATGTATAATTTTTTAATTTTCAGATAAAATATCATTTAAGGCATATATATATATATATATATATATATATATATATATATATATATATCAATTTTCAGCAATAGTGTGCAACGGCATCATGCAGATGTGAAAATAAGCCTAAAAATGGAAAAATCTGCATTGAAAAAATACAGCCGTAATTTATATATAAACGTGTAATGAATGAGGTTAATAAGATAAACATTAACCACATTTTGCCAACTAATTTACACAACGAATTTTTGCCAAAACTTCAAGTATTTATTGCGCACATTTTTTTTCTTGAACGTGATATAAGTTGTTTTAAATGTTTTTGTGGAGTAAAGAAAGTTACGGGTAATAGTAATACTGAGGTTTGTGCTGTGAGCAAAAAACGAGAGGAGAGAGAACAGCGTGTTAAAAATACATTTGGCAGTCTTTATAGCAAAATAACTTTCCACATACTTTATTAAACTTCGAAAAATTATAAAATTGGACTTAGGGCACAATTTTTTTTCTCGAGTTAAAAAGGAAATTAAAAAGAGAAAATAACACATTTATACCCTGTGTTTTAGTGAAATGTCGAGTTTAACCTTCGATTTTCAAAAATGTCGAGTTCATACCCTTTGTTTAACTAAAATGACAAAATTATACCATCAGTTTAACTAAAATGACGAAATTATAACCTGAAATGAATAACAGCGTCACAAATCTCCATTTCATTGATATTAACTCTTATATAAGAAAAACCAAATCAAATCTAAATTAGTACCCTAACTTCCAAATTCTCAATTTTGAAATAAAAATAGCCTTAAATTGAAATTAAATAATAAAACTCATACCTCCTAAGAAATGACTTCATTCCGTGTTCGAATTGTAACTCTAAATCCTGGATTCTCTGTTTGAATATGCGATTTTGATGACTATTAACTATCGATGTTTACCCTCTTTGCCCCTTTCTGTGTTCTTCACGATTAAGATACTGTTGTTTATTTTTTAGTTTTGAAATAAATTACATATATGGCGCGAGCGAATAAAGATAATTGGTGTTTATATATAAATATTATAGTAAACGTCAATGAAAAGTCAATAAAAAGAATATTCGTGACACTGTTGTCTATTTCAGGGTATAATTTCATCATTTTAGTTAAACAGAGGGAATGAACTCGACATTTTTGAAAATCGATGGTTAAACTCGACATTTCACTAAAACACAGGGTATAAATGTGTTATTTTCCCAATTAAAAACTCTAAAAATATGAATTGCCATTAAGAACAATAGCAATATTGAATCATGTGAATTGCAGAAACACCGTCTCCTATAAGCTAGGAAAATAATTTTCTCGCCGAAGACAAATTCAATGTCTAGAGATTGCACATGAGTATTCTTTGTTTTTATTACATATTTTATTATTTTTCACAGCTCATCTTAACCTAAGTTTCTTGAAGAACTTGACCCTCTCCAATGAATTTGCTAATGAAACTTCCTTATAATAGTATTCTCATAAATGATACGAACGAGTCCTGAAGAAAATTAATTTTAATGTACGAAGATTCCTTACGCACTTCAATTTCTTCTTTTGAACCTTACGCCCTTCAATTTCAAACGAGAGTCAAAGTCCTCGCATGACTTTCCCCCGAATAGCTTGCTCAGTTGCTCTTAAAGTTTGTATTTTTTTTTTATTTTTTTATTTGGTAAATCTTTTACATTCAATTAGTTATATACTATAATGCATTTGTCAACGTTTTAAAGCCAAAAGAAATATATATATATATATATATATATATATATATATATCTTTTTTTTTTCTTTCAATGACTAAGAAAAAAATAATTCAAAAATAATACATATAGATAATCTAGCACTTACAAAATTTGGTCCTTTGAAAAAAACTTTTGTAAAGAGCTAATGCTTAAAATTTTAGAGAGTTAGTCAAATTATTTAAATCTAAAAAAAAATGATGGAAAAAATAAATCTGAAAAACTATCGTCAATTATCATAAAATGGTTAATGTGGTGTAAAATGGGAAACATAAATTATTTGAATGATAAGCTAAGTAATGTCCAAGATTAAAAAAAAAAAAAAAATCCTAAAAAAAAAATAAAAAAAAATGTCACAGACTAAGTCACTCGAAACGTTAAATTTGTAAAACAATCAATGTTTTAAACATGCTTAAGTTCTAACTATATTTGGTGATGTGACCTCATTAATAAAATAGTATTTTACATGATTGTCTTTAGCATTTTTCATAATTTTGGTAAATTGCTAATTTATCAAATAAAAAAAATTATACTAGTTTCTTAAAATCAAGTTTGAAATTTGCTAAATGACTATGACGCCAAAAAAAAATAGTTAAATGGCCACATTCTAACTACAGTTTAATTATTCAAATACTTAAAATAAGATGTGGATTACCTGTCTATGCAAGTAATCAGCCATTATAAGATTACCCACATCCTTAAATCTGTCAAGTTTCTAAGTCAATTAGTTTCTAAGTTAATGTTTATGTACTGAGCTTAATTTTTCCCCTAAATTTTTTGTATTATGTGTGTGTGGTGTTTAGAATTACTTTTTTTTTTTTTACCTCTATACATCATTTATAATATTTTGGTCGACCGTCATTTTTTGGGATGCTTAGTTAGTGGTGCGTTTGTTACATGATTACTCTATTCTCTTGAGTCATTCAATTTTTTTCTTCGGTCAAATTTAAGTTAATCATATATGGATCTATGTGGGCATAATGCATTGCACATAGGGATAAATTTAGAATATAATTTAATTTACATAAAGACTTTTTTTTTCCTTTTGATTACTTTGACTTGCGTGAAAGAATTTGCTTACAAATTAATTTAGTATTTAGAAATAATTTAAATATTTACTTAGTGATCTTCTTATTATTTGTTTTTTTTACGTGAAATCAAGTCGTTTTATATTTTTATTTTATTGGCTGATATATTTTGAGATTTTTTTTAAATTTTTTTTTGATGAAATGTTATTTATATATTTTTATATGATATTTTATAGAAATTTATTTATTTATGGTCACCTTCATTTTCAATTCCTAATTCCGCCGGCTTGATGGTTTCATTTTGTTTATAACAAATTTTTTTCCCTTTTTCATACAGAAAACTGCCAACAAGTTTAACTTTGAATACAAGGTCCTAGAAATTACCGTGCAGTAAAAATTATACCTTCATCTTTCACGCCCACAAAGAAACATGATCACTCTATATTTTGAATGAAACATTCTTTCTCTACTTAAATAGAGACATCTAGTTCCATAAAACAAAAAAGACATCTAGCTTTGTAGAGATTCCCATTAAATAGAAGGAGCACAAAGCACAACTAACAATTAGGACACTACAATATAAACCTCAAAGGTGTAATGAATCAAAGCCAGCGGTAATTTCGTCGATTAGTTTCAGTTGACCATTGTGTGCTCGAATCCTCTGCCAGCTGGATCGCCGGAAATGCGGTTCACGCCCACATTGTGCAGCTACGACCATATGTAATCCAGCGACTATATCTATCGTCCAACAATATCTTCTGTCCTATAAAAGTCGACAGCGTTTTTCGACAGCTCGGTGCCCATTTCCATTGTGCGACAGCCGTATCTTCTGTGGATAGAAAGAAGCTAACAACTTGCGACTCATCAACATTTGACTTAAGCCTCAAGTACTCAAAAGGGTAGAGACTAGCATCCCGTGTTGAGGAAACACAATTCGATTGTACCGAGGGTTAGATTTGGTGGTGACAGAACATGACACATTGATATAATTTCCTGTAATAAAGCAGCTATTGGACCAAATGAATTCTTGGAACAATTCTTTTTTCTCAGAGAGCTCAAGAAGAGCGTTTTCACGAAAATCGGGATTGCTCAAGTCGAGAACCAATTGCTCCGCCGAAGCCATTTTGTGTCTTTCTTGTTTGCTTCCTGATCAGTCTTAATTTGAATAAAGACATATTGTGTTCATTCACACACATAAAGATACCACCAGAGGTATTCCAAACAACAAGACTCGTTGTTATTTATGTTGACATGAATAGCTGACACTTCGAATAAAGAGTTCATACCCCACGAAACCACATCCTGATCCAGCCGCAAATTCACAGCTTTCCATTGTCATCTCAGCACTAATAACTCAAAACCAAACTCTTAATATAAACCTCTTAAATGTCTTGTGGTGTAAAGAAAAAAAAAACAAACATTCCAAACATGAACATATCATTAAACTGAATCGGAAATCATGTATGGAAGCCACTCCAATCTAATTATACAAAAATCTTGAATCTTGATAGTGTGTTTTCATGGTACTACAAAAGACCGAGCCTAATTATTTATATTAAAAAAAAATAAACCCCCTCCAAACATAAAGAAATCATCAACTTGAATTGGAAGTTCTTTTATACAGAAGACATTACAGTCTCATTGTCTCATTATACCAAAATCTTGATGGACCATTTATTAAATTGAAACGGAAATCATACATAGAAGCTATTCCAGTCTCACAACACCAATATTTCCACAAAAGATCAGGCCAAATTTATATCAACTTCCAAACACAAAAATATCATTAAATTGATTCCAAAGTCTTATACAGAAGCCATTCCATCCAGTATCATTATACCAAAATCTCAACAGTGTATTTTCAAGGTTCCACAAAAGACCAAGACAAATTATTTTGAGAAAATTCACAGAAAAAAAGCAACAATAAACAAACGCGAATGAGAGGATTACAAAACAAAACCCTAGGGGATATCCCAGGGCTTGGCTTCAGGGACAGCGACGACCATACCTTGAAGCTCCTGAGTGAGGATGACCTGGCATCCGAGCCTGGAGTGCTTCGTAAAGGTCTCAGGCCTCGCGTTTCGCTTGAGGATGTATTCCTCGTCGTAGGTCAGCTTTTCGAGCCACTCCTGAGCAATGCTGACCTCACACTCCGCCGAGCACGCGTCGATTTCCTCCAGCCGGTGCGACGCCGGGTCTATCAGCTCCGCGTTCTCAAGGAAACACTGGAAACCATACCCGATTGTAAACATTGCTTCCATTCGGATTGCATCGATGGTTGGCTCAGATTAAATGCCTCTTGTCCCATTTGTAGAAAAACCCCTCCGTGGTCGGGACTCGGGACAAGAACAAGCTTGATGAGATATTGAATGCCTTTCTCTCCAAGCAATATAGTTTTTTTGTTTTTTTTGTTTTTTTTGTTTTTTTTTTTTGGTAACATATTAGTACACCTAGCAATATAACCTTTTTCCCTTGTAACAATCCCAACGTTTTGGTTTGATAGAAAATAAATATTCCAGGGCAGATGTTTGATAGGAGAGGTGAAAGCTTCTTTTTTTTTTAAGAGAAATGAAAAAATATATAAAAAAGCTGGGGAAAAGAAAACTTGAATGGACGAATTGAATAAGATGGAAGATAAATACATGTAATTGAAAGAATTTTACACTTATATAAAACTACGTTGTTTGGTATCAATAAATATAAATAGAATAATGCCAATTGTTCGGAGGAGTTGGTTTATTAAAAGAGAATTAAAAATCCCCTTAATCGGAATATTGTTATTTTTCGGCCCCAAATCGGTATTGAAATCTGTTTTGGAACTATTCATGAAACATGGAATTCCGGTATGCTCACGGTTTATTTTTAGAGTGTATTAGGGTTTTATTTATGATTATTTATTGAGCAGTACCGGAATTAGCGGGAACAAAGAGTTTCCAGTTTGATTTCACCATAATTCCGGTACTTATAGACCATAACATTTCGGGCCCTTGCATAAGGAATTCCAAATGCCCACCTCTTATAACATCTCACCTAATGTTGAATTATAAGAAGTAGAAAGAAGAAGAAGAAGAAAACGGAGACATGAAAAAGTAATAAATCTTCTAATTTAAGGAGTAAGGAAATAGCAGAGATACATATACATTATCCATCTTCAGCAAAAGGAGAAAAACATTACATGACATTAATATCTAGATAATGTGGAAGTGGTTTCACTTGATGATGAGCTGTCGGGATCTTGTACTACAAAATTTTCTTGTTGCGGACAATAAGAAGGCTTCGGCGGAAATGGCAGATCTTCATACTCAGATTCAAGCATTTCTATGACTCTTCCCATCGAAGGCCGATCGGTAGGATTGAGCTGTATGCACCACAAAGCCACTGTAACCATCTTCTTTATCATCTCCGAGTCCTCTTCAGATATATCATCCTCCATAGGCACCACGTTCTTTCCTCTGCTCAATTGCTCATACACCCAAGAAGGATAGTATATTTTACTCGAATTCTCGGCAATCACATTCGAATTCTTCCTCGGACTCGCCATCTCTATTAACAACCTACCAAAGCTGTACACATCGGCTTTGTAAGACACTCCGCCGATGTTTTTGTAAAACAGCTCGGGAGCCATGTACCCTAATGTTCCTCTCACGCCGGTCATAGAGACAAAGTTGTTCTCCAAAGGGCATAATCTTGCCAACCCGAAATCGGCAACCTTTGGTGTGAAATCCTCATCCAAAAGGATGTTGTGAGGTTTGATATCGAAATGCAAAATCTGCATGTAACACCCTTGGTGCAGATATTCGATACCACGAGCCACTCCGAGTGAGATCTTAAATAAGTCGGTGCGAGTCAAAGATCTTTCATTTCCGGGTTTAGAGGAAATGAATTTGTCAAGAGAGCCATTAGGCATGAAATCGTAGACTAGGGCGTGGTTTGAGCCCTGGATGCAGTAACCGATAAGCCGTACGACATTGACATGATGAATCCTTCCGATCGTAGCAACTTCGCTGATGAAATCTTGTCCGTTGGTTTTGGCTGACTTGCTGAGAATCTTGACGGCCACAAGACGGTCGCTGCGGAGCTTTCCTTTGAACACCGAGCCGTAGCCTCCCTGGCCGAGTTTGGTCTTGAAATTTAGAGTCATCTTCTTGATGTCGGAGTAGGAGTATCTTATGGGCACAAGGTTGTTGTGTCTTTCAAGGAACTCTTCGATGGAGCTGTACGTCGAGAGATGTCGTCGACGCCATTTGTAGATCAGAAACGCGATCAGAAATGGAGCTCCACATAGGAATTTTATAATACCGATTCCCATAAAGTAAATGTGAGAACCTGCATTGTTGGAAAATGGCAAACGTACAAGTATTATAATTTTTAAAAAAGAAACTGCGGGACGTTTTATTGAAACTGGCAAAGCCAAAAAAGGAATAATTAATGATCTACATCTTAAATTCTTACCGCTAAAAATACGAATAGGCGTAAAGGATACAAGAACAGAAAGGACTGGAGGGAGGAAATACGTTAGAATGATATATAGTACAGCGGTAGCTGTAAAAATAGAAAAGACGGAGGGAAGGTATTAGCTTAGTGAATCAAAGAATAGGAATGCATAGTAGAGCATATTAAATTGAGTTTTGATGAAGAAAAAAAAACGGGATTTCATTAAAAAGGAAACGTACTTACCAAGACCCAAAATTGTCATGAGGAGATTATCTGCATTATATCAGAGGCATGAACAACACGACGTTAACTAAAAAGTCAGTGAGAATAGTGCAAAACGAAATGGGAATTAATTTAACAAGAACATCTTACCAGAACTACATCGAATGACGTTGGAGTCTGTGATGTAGCAGCCTTCTGGAACCCAGGTAAGCTCAAAGCCAAGTGCAAGCTGACTGCGAATATCAACCAAAGCATTCTTGTTGAACCAATCAGATGATACGAGAGCCTTCTGCTCTGTACTGCAAGACATCTCCATATCCGAAGCTCTCATTAATTCGGCATTAACCAAATAATAGTAGGAGTTGCTGGAACGACGGTCTTTGTTGCAATAAGAAGCGATTTCTTTATAAAGAGAGGAATTCACTCTTTTTTTGCATTTTAAAATCACCACAGGCGTTGTGATATATCTAGAAAGCGAGCGATTATTAATCAGCTGCAAGATGCTGAAGTTGCTGGTCCAATATTCAGACGGGTATTGAGGGAACGAGGAACAATCGTTATCTTTCTGATAATTAGCGTCCACAATTCTGATCGTATAATTGTTGTAATTTATTGCCTGCACATAGTGTTTAATACTTCCAAAGTACAGCACAGTTGAGTTATTCTCACAAGAAAGCTCGTAGCGTGGATCGCCACAGGGTTTGGGGTCGCTTTTGAGTCGGAGAGGATGAGATATGTTGGCGATGCTTCCGCACGAAGAAGCCAGACAAGGTCGGCCATTGAACGGCGCATGGGTTTCAAATGAAAACCGGGCACAGGTTGTCGCGAGCGACGATAGTAGACAAAAAAGCACGACCAGCCATAACAGTGTTTTCATTCTTAAGCTTTCCTTCTGTGTTTTTTTCCCCAAATAAGATATATGCTGAGTTGCTGACTAACAACTCGGCCAATTAAATAAATATATCGAGAGTGAGACCGAAGATAAAATCTGAATGTATTATTCACTTTGAAAAGTCAAGGAACAAAAGACAAGAGCGACCCATCTAACTTCATTTGACTTGGTCATATTGCAGCTCACAAACAAATAACAAGGAAATATCTCAGAAATTATAAATTAATAAGCTGTGCAATTATCAATCTGCTTTGGTTCTGTATGTATTGACTTTTGAGCTCTATTAAAAAACTATTTTGCGTGTTTATTGTGCCAAAATTAAATTACTTGCTAATTAATAATTATCATAAATTGCGACTAAAAGGTTTCCAGTTACTAATTTTCAGGAGATCACGAACTGCGAGTGGACGGGAGGCGGTGTATTTGGCCGGCGATTCTACGGAGATTCGCAACCGCCATTGTCGGTGATTTTGGGGCTTTCTTTTATATGTGTTCGTTCTGTGAAAAATTAGGAAATTGCAGTTTCGTAGTTTTGGTATACCATAGGGGCGGCCGGACTGAGCTGGGCTAACGACATGTCGTTTATACATACTGTCTTTCTTTATAAATTAAATTTTTACCTATTTACAGCTTTTTACCCTAAAATTTTATATTTTTAGACCAAAATTATATAACTTTTTCATATTTACTGATCCTGATTTTTTTTTTCTTACATGTTCCTTTATAGAATTTAAAAAAATAATAATAATCAAATTCGTCCGGGACTATAAATTCTAGCTCCTTTATACTGGAATTATATATCCTATTTATTTTCTTAAAATTTATACTCATTATTATTACCGATCATAAATTTATACTTGAAATTAATGTTCTGTTCGAGTACAGGGACTGGAAGGAAGTACAGAGATCTATCAATATTTTTCTTATTTTAATTTTTAACCAAACACTGCGAAGTTCAAATAAAAATTTCATACAACCACATGCTATCATAACATGGAAATCTCAGCAACAAACCTACCTCCCAAAAGTCTCATATTGGGAAAGGAAAAAAAAAAAACTTCCAAACATAAAAGAAATCATCAAATTGATTGAGAAGGCTTATTCAGAAGCCGATCAATCTAGTCTCATTCTACCAAAATATTAACAGTATATTCCAAGGTACCACAGGCTTTGTAAGCCAAAACGATGCGTTGGCCTTTGGCATCCATAGAGCTCGTGAGTTCAACCAAGCTACATTGCCGAAGTTGAGGCTGAACTTGGTGATCGGTGATAAGGCTCTAGAGAAAATTTCATGGCGGGTTCTAGAAAAAAATCTATCACCAGTACCCTCGTCGATGATAGCTTTATAAGCACATTGGTCACGAGCCATTTTAGGGTGGGTTCTAGAGGATATTTTATATTAACTGAATTTTCAAGTGGCAGGATGTGATGACCGGAAAAGCGTATGGAGAATCGACTGATGCGATAATCGGTGGCGTACAAAGTGGGGCTTTGGAGAGAGTTTGGATTCACAGCGAGTTTGAAGAGCTTACCTTAATTTGGATTAGTAGAGATTGTAATGATATGGCTCACAAGAACACATCATTCCGAGGAAAAAAGGAAAGATAAACTCATCAAATTGAGTAGGAAATCTTATACCGAAGCCATTCCAGTCTCATTACACCAAAATCAAAATCTTGATAGTGTATTTTCTAAGGTTCCACAAAAGACAAACTTCCGAACAAATATAATTCATTAAATTGAATCGGAACTCTTATACAGAAGCCAGTCAAGGTTAAGACCAAGTAGAGTTATTTTGAAAAGTAACCAAAAAAAAAAAAAAAGCAACAATAAACAAAACAAACGTGAAGGAGAGTATAACAAAAAAAAAAAAAAACACCCTAGGGGATATCCCAGGGCTTCGCCTCAGGGACAGCGACGACCATACCTTGGAACTCCTGAGTGAGGATGACCTGGCAGCTACCTTCTTTTAACGTTGAATACAAGGTCCTAGAAATGACCGTGCAGTAAAAATTATACCTTCATCTTTCACACCCACAAAGAAATATGATCACTCTAAATTTTGAATGAAACAGTCTTTCTACTTAAATAGAGACATCTAGTTCCATAAAATAAAAACATTAATAAAAAAAATCTAGCTTTGTAGACTCCCATTAAATAGAAGGAGCAGAAGGCACAACTAACAATTAGGACACTACAATATAAACCTCAAAGGTGTAATGAATCAAAGCCAGCGGTAATTTAGTCGATTAGTTTCAGTTGACCATCGTGTGTTCGAATCCTCAGCACGCTGGATCGCCGGAAATGCGGTTCACGCCCACATTCTACATCTACGACCATATGTAATCCAGCGACTATATCTATCGTCCAACAATATCTTCTGTACTATAAACGTCGACAGCGTTTTTCGACAGCTCGGTGCCCATTTCCCTTGTGCGACAGCAGTATCTTCTGTGGATAGAAGGAAGCTAACAACTTTCGACTCGTCAACATTTGACTAAAGCGCCAATGACACCTAGACTAGTAAGTCTCGAGTACTCAAAAGGGTCAAGACTTGCTTCCCATGTTAGAGGAAATGATACAGATGCATTGTATTTGGGTTAGATTTGGTGGTGACAGAACAGGATACATTGATACAATTTCCTGTATAAATGCAGCTATTGTACCAAATGAATTCTTGGAACAATTCTCTCTTCTCGGAGAGCTCAAGAAGAGCGTTTTCGCAAAAATCAGGATTGCTCAAGTCGAGAACCAATTGCTCCGCCAAAGCCATTTTTGTGTCTCTGTTGTTTGCTTCCTGATCATTATATTTATACTCGAATACAAATTGTCATAATACCTATACTAACCCTTTACTATTTAGTATTACCTAAATACCCCATATATTGATATCATAACAGAATATTGTGTTCATTCTACTCCCATGAATTGAACATAAAGATACCACCAGAGGTATTCCAAACAACAAGAATCGTTGTTGTTTATTTTGACCTGAATAGCTGACACTTCGAATAAAGTGTTCATCCCCACGAAACCACATCCTGATCCAGCCACAAATTCACAGCTTTCCATTGTTATCTCAGCACTAAAAACTCAAACCAAAGTCTTAATATAAACCTCTTAAATGTCTTGTGGTGTGAAGAAAAAAAAAATCAACTTCCAAACATGAAGATATCATCAACTTGAATCGGTATTTCTTTTGTACAGAAGACATTACAGTCTCATTATACCAAAATCTTGATGGAACATTTATTAAATTGAAACGGAAATCATACATAGAAGCTATTCCAGTCTCACAACACCAATATTTCCACAAAAGCTCAGGCCAAATTTATATCAACTTCAAAACACAAAAATATCATTAAATTGATTCCAAAGTCTTATACAGAAGCCATTCCATCCAGTATCATTATACCAAAATCTCAATAGTGAATTTTCAAGGTTCCACAGAAGACCAAGACAAATTATTTTGAGAAAATTCACAGAAAAAAGCAACAATAAACAAACGCGAATGAGAGGATTACCAAACAAAACCCTAGGGGATATCCCAGGGCTTGGCTTCAGGGACAGCGACGACCATACCTTGAAGCTCCTGAGTGAGGATGACCTGGCATCCGAGCCTGGAGTGCTTCGTAAAGGTCTCAGGCCTCGCGTTTCGCTTGAGGATGTATTCCTCGTCGTAGGTCCTCGGAGGCAGCTTTTCGAGCCACTCCTGAGCGATGCTGATCTCGCACTCCGCCGAGCACGCGTCGATTTCCTCCAGCCGGTGCGAAGCCGGGTCTATCAGCTCCGCGTCGATCAGCGCCTTGAGCAGCGTGTGGCCGGAGAGCCCAATCACCTCTCTTTTCTTTCCTTCCGGATCGATCGCGAAGAGCTTCACGATCCGGTCCGAGACCTTCCTCGACGACGACGCCGGAGACGCCGCCGTGGCCGAGGACCGGGAGATCACGAACTGCGAGTGGACGGAGAGGGACGGGAGGCGGTGTATTTGGGCGGCGATTCTACGGAGATTCGCAACCGCCATTGTCGGGGGATTTTGGGGCTTTTTTTTGTGTGTGTTCGTTCTGTGAAAAATTAGGAAATTGCAGTTTCGTAGTTTTGGATTATAGTTGTACCATACGGGCCGGACTGAGCTGGGTCAACGACATGTCGTTTCTATACGATACCGTCAAATAGTGTAAAAAAAATGGCTTAACTAATTTTAGATAATTATGAATATTTCTCTAATAAATTTGATGCAAGCAGCTGATTTTCTAATCAATTTGGCTTAACTAATTTTAGATAATTATCAATTTCAATTGGTTATTTAACTAGAATTCTTTTTTTTTTTGTGCAAACTGTACTTTGAGAGCCTAAACACCCCTAGTATATCACTCAATGCACACCTACAAATAATACAAACCTTGATGGTTGATCAAACGTCATGTATTTTGGTTTTTAAGTTTCGTTTACAGTCGACATCTTTCAACTCCTGCATTATGTCATCATATTTGATAGCAGTTCAAAACAAATGAAGATTGCTTATAGATGTTAAAAAAAAAAGTATAATCTATGTAGAGAAAATTATAATTATCAGGATTAACATTATTACATACATATAAATATTGTATGCTGGAACAAAAGACATGAGAAAAAAATGGACAGTAAACAACATCATATCACACGAAATTAACTTATGTAGAAAGAACCAAAAACCAAAGAATAAAAACAACCGCCAGATTCTATCCAACAGGCAGAGCAGCTAATCAGCCAAAATGGGGTTGCCCGTGTGGTTTCGTTCTAACAAACACAGACTGTGAAATCTCTGCACACACAACAAAAATATCAAACTTCTTCTTTCTTATTGTCTTCTTCACTCGGAATCGTCGAGGGAGTAGTTTCAGTTTCAGCTTCAGCTTCAGGTTTAGCTTCAGCTTCAGCTTCAGGTTTAGCTTCAGCTTCAGTTTCTGGTTTAGCTTCAGCTTCAGTTTCTGGTTTAGCTTCAGCTTCAGTTTCTGGATTAGCTTCAGCTTCGAGGTCGCCGTGGTTGAATTTCACGACCACACACGTGATATTGTCTGCACTTCCGCGACTGAAAGCTACTTCCATTAGCTTCCGAGCAGCGTCTTCGGGTTCTTCTTCTGCTCGAGCCAGCGAAACCGCATCCTGTTCATTATATAAGAAAGAAAAAAAAAATTAAAAGAGAAAAAAAAATATATACACACACTGAAACACAAAAAGTCTTCAAGAGAGAGAATAGATATACCTCATTGGGTACAACATCCCATAGCCCATCACTCGCAAGCACAAGCACTTCGAAAGCATTGTCTATCTCTATGTCCTGAAAGAGCATCAAAAGGCAGTTTTTTTTTTTCTTTGGTAGATGAGTCAATCTACACATAAGAAACGAAGAGGTGAATAGTACGATTTATTAAAAAAAAAATAACCTGGATCTCTGGTTCCGCCACAACAAATTGCTTGAGCATGCGATTCCCAAACGCCCGGGACATAGCCAGAACACCCCCGACCCTCCATGTACCTGTGCAACCAAAAAAAAAAAGTTAAGACCCAACGTTGCCTTGATAATTCATCATACTTGCTCACAAGTTGACATTATTGTAAGTGATTACAATCAATTGCCAGTTACTTTATACTACGTAATTCAGGAACATGAGAACCATTACAAATGTTAGTACACACACAATATAAAGTTGGATAAATACTCGGGACACATAATCGTGTATACCTGCCCACATTACAACACCCCCAGCATTTTCGATTCTCTTCCTCTCATCGCTTCGATTCGGTTTATGATCATCAGATAGTGCAATTGCTGGAAGAAAATAAAATGAAAATTACCACTAATCGGTACGATATTTATAATCAATACTTAAGCTAAAGTAAATAATGCAACTGGGTTTCGAAATAGCTGATCTCTACCTAATCCGTGCTTTGATACTATCGTACGTGAATCTCCAACATTTGCGACATAAAGATGGTTTCCGATTAAGACCGCCGTGGAAGCTGTAGAGCCATCATCCCTGAAAGGGTCTCTCTCCGAGTCCAAAAAATCAGTATCAGTCTGTTTGTAAGATTCGCCTGCAATTTCAACAAAATTGCAATAACAAGAACAATTGAATACCATGCCAGATACAAATGATTGGGGGTTTTCAATTATATATAATCAAAGCAATTAAACAGGTCAAACATACTGATAGCCAATTTGGTGTCCGTCAAAAAATGTGGATGCTTCATTAGATTGTCAAAAAGATGCTCTTTTAAATATTCAGCAGCACGTGATCCACCATGCCCTGCAAGAGACACAGATCATAAAAAAACCATCCCATGAAAAAGAATAAATCAGCTAATATCAAATCTCCTTATTGGCATGAAATTCGTGTTAAACTCGTACTGCATATGGTAATGGCCACATTTAATATAGACCAATCGCAGCAAGACATGATTTTTCAAACATATAAGTAGAGCTTTGTCTAAGCAAAATACATATGAGAAAGGGAAAAATAATCTAACCATCGAATATGCCAAACAAGCAGACTGTTTGTCCCTCGATCTTGGCAGTCTTGATATCGAAAAAATCCTCCATGGTGATTCTCTTGCCTCTGAAAGTTGAGTAGCCCCAGCTCAATTTTCCATCTTCACTGTCAAGAAACCGAGAGAAAAAAAAAAGTCTATTTCAATCCCGAAAAAGTATTTACGCACAGCATGGGCTACGAACAAACGAAACAGTTTAAACCTTTTACACCTTCCGCTAGAGTATCCAATCCCTTCATCATTTTTCTCGGAAAGAGCATCACTAATCGGACCCTGTTTCCCAGTGGCGCCGGTATTATCAACCATCATCCTCAAACTTGTCTTAAACTGACGATTAAACCAATGTTTCAAGCCAAGACCCTCATTCGCTATCCTTTGCGTGTTAACCGATCGGACCGCCCTCTGCGTAAATGCTCCAATATGCCCAGCTTGAACAATCACACTCCTCAGGCAAATTTTGCATATCATCTAAAGATCGACAAAAAAAACCTATCATTCCAAGCCAGTTATCTCGTGAATGACTTCCCAGATACATTAATCTACATTATCCGAAACAATGACAATCCTTCCAAAAATCATGGATATAAACAAAAAAAAAAAAAAAAAAATTGACAGTCACTTGAAAATAATAGTTATACAGAAGAATCTAACGTGAATACCACCAGAGATTAATGTAAGATTCAAAGATTTTAACAATGTAAAACTAAAAAACTCCACAAGCAACTCATATATTATCGTAACGCTTATATATGTAGATTTGGAATCTCATTTTCACAACACTTAAACATCCGAACTCACTAACAGAGTTGATATAAAGAAACAATCACATACTGATCCGAACAATAAGAAACATATAAATTCCAATCTTTCTTCTTCGAGCTCAGAACTTTCATTTCCTCGTCTCACTTTATTTAACAAACCACAAATGAAAAAGAAACACGAAATGAAACGAAGTTGTTCTGGATAGTCGGGAATCAATATAAAGACTGTGATATTTACAGATATCTGGTTCAGGTTCAAGAACTTAGAATCGGATCGGATAAGATCGTATGTACCAAGTGATGCGATCTGGCTCTGGCGACAGGGAAAGCGAAGCGATTAATCTAATGAAGAAAAAAGCGGTATCCAATCAACTTCAGTTATACTATGTATGAGTATGTGTATATACACAGAAATAATTTGTGTATCTTCTCTGAATCTAGAGACAGAGAGAATCTCCGTAACCCTAAGATAAAGAGAGAAAGAGAGAGCAGAGATAGTTGAAGGTTTGTTTGGCAACCGAAGAACGGTGGCGACGTGTCACTCATCAGCTGTCGAGCCCACGCACTCCCTTTTCTGCCACCACTTATTGATTGCCACGTGCCCTTTCAGATTTGGCATCTTGATTCTTGACAGGGAATACCGATAGTTTTCCTTCAAAGTAATACGTAAACGGCATGTTTTGAAACAATGTCGTTTTAGGACCGCATGTGACACTAAATGTCAAATTAAATAAAGAGTGACACTGGAATCAATATTATTTTTTTTCGAGAAATATCAGTATGAATGATGTGGCATAATTTTTTTTTTTGTTGTGGTTGGAAATGATGTGACACAATTTATATATTTAATTGGGGCTCAATTCCTAACCAAGGTTTCAAAAATGATTCTTATACATATATACCAAAGGGAATATATATTTTAAAATTGAATTTTACAACATTATTTCCGTCACAATTTTCGTGTTTTAGCGCTGTTTTCATCGGTCACTCCAATTTTCATCGACACAATTTTTTCAAATTTCAAGATTATTTATATCGTAATTTTCATCGGTCACCGCAATTTCGGATAGACCATCGGCACAAATTTCAAGATTCTCTATATATATAATATATATATATATATATATTGCGTAAATTTTGTTATTTTCTCTTTATGAAAACTTCTCTAACCCTATGGGGGCTTTTTTTCTTTTTTATTTTATTTTATTTTTTATTATAGGTGATCTTTGTGGATAGGTAGTTTAATGAAATTGCCTGATATTTTCTTACACACACACACACACACACACACACACACATATATATATATATAAAGACAACAAAAAAAACTATCCTAAAGGTGTTCAAAATTTTGTTCACGTCCACATCAAGTCTGTTTGAAATGGAAAGGGTATTATTCGCTGATGAGATCAATAGTGACTGTTTGAGCATATTTAATACTTTGATTAGGTATAATATAAATATTTTTTTATTGTCCCCGTCTCATGATGCATTTAGATAGTTCTTTTGTTTACACAATCAAATTGTATTGAACAAAATGTTTCACATTTGCCCGACCCAAGTTTATTAATTTTATGGTGCTAAGGCAAACGAAAACTTAGTTCATGCTAGCTATAAGCAATTAAGTCACATAAATTACAATAGTATTAAGTACTGAAATTTCAATACATATATTGACATATGACCTGGAAAATTAATTCATATGCTATTGCTACTGAATTATTATTTTATGTGTGTACAACATCTATATCTGAATTAATCTACAAGTAAGAAATACATTAAATCATGAACTAAATAAATATATTTAAGAAAATAGCAAATTGACTCACCACATATATGCTAGGTAGGATGTTTTAGTACAGTTTTATGTAATACAAACAATCACAATATATTTATACGAAGAAAGCTAATAATTTTTTTTTTTCTGAAGGCAAATAGATATGAAGTCATGACTCATGACGCAGATTGTTAGTATCATACTATCATCTGGAAGAAATTAGAAATCTACAGGTTTATATATATATATATATATATACCCATGTATTTTATTATAGATATATTAGGGAACCTATTGTATTTTATTATTCTCTAACCCAACTCTTCAACCAATGTATTTTTATAAAAACAAAGAATGCTGCTAAAGTCAAATCTAATTTTATATATGGCTATATATTATTCCGAACCAGTAGCAAAAATTACGAATCTTCAGAAGGTAAAAAATAAAAAAATGCATAATTACATTTTTAACACCATTTTTTAATCATAAGTACTCAGAATGTTGTACCTAACTTATGTGAATAAATGTTTTTCCATTTATCTATTATTATTATTATTAGTGCACTAAAGTTTCTTCTCGAACCAAGCTGAGTAAGATACATAAGTCGTCCGTGATATTAGTGGAGGTCAACTTGATATTTTGAACTATATTTAAAGTTAAAGCTGTCGATTTTGACTTGGGCATTTATTTGGCCTTATTTGTAATTAAATTAACAATTTAATATTAGGGCTCTATATGCATTTCGTGAGTATTACTATTTTGGCTCTTGCCAACTGTGCCGGTGGCTTTCTTAATAACTCTTAACTAATTTCATGTGTAAGTGTAATTTATTTCTATAAACACTCGAAATCATTCAATTAGGATTCAAAAGCAAATAAAATGCTTCAAAATGAAGGAAAATTAGTTTATGACATACATTTTATATTTACTAATGATCAACATAATTACAATTTAGAATCAATAGTAAGCGTGACGCACAAGTTCTACCTCATTCTCATTCACAAGAAAACCTATGAAAAAGGAAAAGTCAAAGCAATTGAAATTATTAAATAATCTTTTTCTTTCTTTATAGTCCCGCTTCTACTATTTCTTACTTTTGAAAATGACCTAAAATGTTTAATGTACTTGGGTATACGGTAGGCTGATATCAGGGATCTAAATTAATTAAATTCACACTTAAAGTTAAAACAAAAATGTAAATTCTTTTATTTAATTCTGAATTGAGCTTATAAATATATATGAAATAATAAGATAATGAATTAGAAATGTATAATTGACAATAAATAAATTAAAAATGAATGAAATAAACACAGAAACAATTTGAGTGATTTGATCGAGCTCGATTATAGTATTGCAGGATGACAAAATACAAAAGATGGTGTGAACAAAATCAAGTGCCTTTTTCAACTTTACATGCATGTATCTATATTATACTATTCGATAATATAATCGCGGATTCCAAGGCCAATGTGTATCTCACATCAATGACTTAATCTTGTAACGTCTTTATTGATTACTATAAGCTCGTAATTCAAATTGACTATACGCAATTCATCTTTTGAATTGAGAAGAAATATATTGGCATCGTTTGACATAGTTTTGTTTTAAAAAAAAACGCTTTTAGGTTTTTTTTTTAAATTGACAAGTGTTTGATAAGCTGTTTATAAAACAGTTGTTGCTGGTAACAAAAGTTGATTTTGCGTTTGGTAAAATAAATATATTATAGTAAAAAGACTAAAATAGACATAAAATAAATATTTAACAGTGCTATGGATAATCACGTGAGGATATTAAAGTAATTTTATATCAAATACACTTACGTTTTTTTTTCTAAAAGCTAAGATTCATAGCTTTTGTGACTCATGTATAATTTTTAAAATCGTTTTTGAATTTTTTTCTAAAAATTGCAGTTAACACGCCCCTTATTTGTTTGCAATTAAGTCCCCACGTAGTCACGTACACATTTCCAACTATTTATTTGATGGAAAGGCTAATAGATTGATGATCATGTAACTTTTTAAAAACTCTATGGACTAGATAACATCAACCTTATAGTTCACGGACCAGTTGGACAAACAGCTAATTTTTTTTTACCATTCAAAGATTTTTGTTTTTGTTTTTTTAACCAAGCACCAGTTCACAATCTGACGACCGTAGTCTGATCGGAGGAAAAAGATAAAAACTTTGAAAACATGAATCATTGAAGTGGGACCCACAACCCACAAGGTATTTTTTTTTTTTTTTTAATTTCACCCCCAACTGCAAATACTGTTTGGACTTTGGACTCTCTCTCTCTCTTGTTTCTCTCTCTAAAGTTTGTCTTCCTTTCCAGTCATACTCACATGACCCCGCAATCCATTTCCGCGAACCTTCCCTTATTTCCCTTCTCTTGGCCGAGTTTTTCAACATTAATCGTCCAAAGCGAACTAAATAATCTCTCGGACTTCCATGGCCAGACTCTGAACAGACCGGTTCGTCCCTGGCAACTTCTGATCCTCAGGCTCTCATCGGTGCGTTCGTTCTTCTTCGATATCCTCGCTTTTCTTTGTTTTGCACGATTTTCGTCTGGATTTTTGAAATCCACCGGGAACATCGGAGAAAAAGGGTTTCGCTTGATGTAATTTTCTGTTTGTCTTAAACGTATTGAAGTCGGAGCCGATTTTTTTTTTTTTTTTTTTAATGATTCTGTAGCGATGTGATCAATTCACGAGAGTAAATGTAAAGAGAGAAAAAAGAAACAGTTTTTTAATTTAGTTTTTTTTAACAACAAAGAGATTGAATATTAGTACGTTTTTCAAGTTTTGTTTGTTTTTAATCGATACCAAAAAAAAAAAAATTACTTTAGTTTTGAGCGTATTTATTGGGACCCTTACTGTCGATTGTGACAATGAAATTCTGCTGTATGAAGAAAAAAAAAACGTCCTTATTTGGTCCGATTATCTCTTTCAGGGTTGACTTTGGGGAGCTCTGGAGTTGATGGAGAACCTGTCTGGGATTTCGTCTCATCAGTCATGAAATTTTGACCCCAAATTTGAACACTTTACCAAGAGATAATACTAATTATACTTAGCCATGAACTTCCAGCAAGAGAAGTTAGTGAGGTTTGTTTTCAATGTCTTCTCTATTGTATCCATAATGTAAAGCTTTTTTTTTTTAGTAAGAGTAGCAGATAATGAGTGAGAGTGATTTTCAGGTTCCAGGACTGGAACGCGGAGAAAAACGTGGACGGTTTGTACGCCTCGGACAAAGAGGTCCACCAAGGAAGATCGAAATCAATCACGGGCCGGTTTCGGAGGAGCTTCGGGACCGGCACGGAGAGGATGAAGAGGATGAAGCGCTCGTTCAACTTCAAGTCGTGGTCGTCGATCGACGGAACATCGAAAAGCTTCGGGTCCCAGAGGAAGTTTCTGGACCCGCAAGGCCCGTTCCTCCAGCGGTGGAACAAGATCTTCGTCCTCTCGTGCTTCATCGCCGTCTCTCTCGACCCTCTCTTCTTCTACGTCCCGGTGATCGACGATCAGAAGAAGTGCCTCGGCCTGGACAACAATATGGTGATCACGGCCAGTGTGTTACGCTCCTTCACCGACATTTTCTACATTCTCCACATAATCTTCCAGTTCCGGACCGGGTTCATAGCACCCTCGTCCCGGGTCTTCGGGAGAGGGGTTTTGGTCGAAGACGGTTGGCTCATCGCCAAGAAATATTTATCGTCGTACTTTTTCATAGACATTCTCGCCGTCCTTCCGATACCCCAGGTAAAACCGCTCGATCGAATTCTAAAGTGAATTCATGTGAGACCACGGACTAATCTCCTCTTGATTGTATTCCTAGATGGTGATTTTGATCATCGTTCCGCATCTGGGGGGATCGGAAACGCTGCACACGAAGAACCTGTTGAAGTTCGTGGTTTTGTTTCAGTATTTGCCGAGGGTTATCCGAATCTATCCGCTGTATATGGAAGTTACGAGGACTTCGGGCATACTTACCGAGACAGCTTGGGCTGGGGCCGCGTTTAATCTTTTTCTTTATATGCTCGCTAGTCATGTAAGTTGTAATACGATGGGAAAGATATCGGACTAGTACCTATTTTCTAAGCGTTTTTTGTTTATTTATTTATTGTTGTATAGGTGCTTGGGGCGTTTTGGTACTTGATTTCGATCGAGCGAGAAACCACTTGTTGGCTAAAAGCGTGTAGGAAAAACTTGACTACTTGCCACTCCGATTCCCTGTATTGCGATACACGCATAGCAGCGACGTCCGTGTCGTTCTTGAACGCGTCTTGCCCGATCCAAGAGAAAGATCCGCCGTTCGATTTCGGGATATTCCTCGACGCTCTCCAATCCGGGATTGTGGAGTCGACTACGGACTTCCCCCAAAAGTTCTTCTACTGTTTTTGGTGGGGACTACGGAATTTGAGGTGTGTGTACATTCTAAGTTTTTGTTATATATATATATATATTGCTATTTATGGTCTCGAGGACAGGAAAACAATTTTCCTTGTGATTTATTGATCTCATGTTTATGGATGTATTAAAGGATGTACTACTGCATGAGAGGTTCTCTCCGTCCCTGTTCATATATTAGTTGGTAACTTGGTGAATATTAGGGAATTCACTGCTTATCTTCCGGTATTAAACCTTTTCACTCAATCAAATTATTTCAGGGTGGTTGAAATGGAACAGTTAGTTTTGGATGAAATTGAAGGTTAGGTTAATTTTAGGCTGTTGACTATTTTGGACTGATAGTTCGATATATGCTTCTTGTTGCTGGTGTTTGTGGCCTATATCACAGGGTCATTAATTATCCCTCGATATAAAGCTGTGTAATGCTTGTAAATGTCACTTGCTTATAAATGTTAACATACGAATTCAGGATGTGAGAGTTTACGCTAGATCTTTCTGTTTTGCAGTTCTCTCGGCCAAAATCTCAACACGAGTACTTACGTCTGGGAAATCTGCTTCGCAGTCTTCATTTCGATCGCCGGACTTGTCCTATTTTCGTTCCTCATTGGAAACATGCAGGTTTGACCCGCGTTAATTCGTGTTTAAACTCGCAGACTTAAACCATGTTTGGTAATGATCCGATCAAAAATATGGAATTTTTCTTGGAACAGACTTACTTGCAATCAACAACGACTAGGTTGGAGGAGATGAGAGTGAAAAGGAGGGACGCAGAGCAGTGGATGTCTCACCGCTTGTTGCCGGAGAATCTGAGAGAGCGTATCAGGCGATACGAGCAATACAAATGGCAAGAGACGAGAGGCGTCGATGAAGAGAATCTGATATGTAATCTTCCAAAGGATCTCAGAAGGGACATCAAGCGCCATCTCTGTTTGGCTCTGCTCATGAGAGTGAGTTCCTTTTAGCTAGGAAAACCGATAGTATAGCTCCCAAGTTTGACTACAAAAAATCACCTCTTGCCTTGAGTTTTTTCAATATCAAATATATAACCCCAAGTTCTTTAAGTTGAAAAGTTTAAAAAAATATATTCTATGAAAAAATTTAGCAGTAAATTTTTTATGACTTGGCAAAAGTTTCATCCAGCCGTGGGTAACTACATCATCTTTTCTAAGTGGGAAAAATACATAACCTTTTCATTAGCTTGAAACAAAATATAGCATATGAAACTATTTTTTTATTTTAAATATAGAAGTAAATTTTATGACTAAACAAAAGTTTCATCAAGCCGAGGGTAGTGATATCATCTTTTATCATCTGTTCTAAATGGGAAAAATATATAACCCTAAGTTCAACAAATATATCATATGAACCTAGTTTTTTATTTTTTATATTTAAATTTAACAGTAAAACTTTTGTAACTAAACAAAAAGTTCATCAATAAGTGGATATTCTTTTCTAAATGGGTAGAAAGTAAATAGCCCTAAGCTCATTAACTTGAAACAAATATATCATCTTTTTATTTGTGACTAAATAAAAAAAAAATCATCTTTTCTAAATGGGTGAAAAGTAAATATAGCCCTAAGCTCATTAACTTGAAACAAATATACCCTATATGAAAAAATTTGTAACTTGACAAAAGGGGATAACTTTTAAACAACTTTCCTAAACGGGAAAAATTTGACCAGGTACCGATGTTCGAGAAGATGGACGAGCAGCTCCTGGACGCGATGTGCGACCGGCTGAAGCCGGTGCTGTACACGGAGGAGAGCTACATCGCTCGCGAGGGGGACCCCGTCGACGAGATGCTCTTCATCATGCGCGGCAGGCTCCTCACGGTCACCACGAACGGGGGTCGGACGGGTTTCTTCAACTCGGAGTACCTGAAAGCCGGCGACTTCTGCGGCGAGGAGCTCCTCACGTGGGCCCTCGACCCCCACACCTCCGCCAACCTCCCGATCTCGACCCGAACCGTGCGGGCCCTCACCGAAGTCGAGGCCTTCGCCCTCAAGGCCGACGACCTCAAGTTCGTGGCCACCCAGTTCCGGCGCCTGCACAGCAAGCAGCTGCGCCACACCTTCCGGTTCTACTCCCAGCAGTGGCGCACGTGGGCCGCATGCTTCATCCAGGCCGCGTGGCGCCGTTACTCCAAGAAGAAGCTCGAGGAGTCCCTCCGAGAAGAGGAGAATCGGCTTCAGGACGCTCTGGCCAAGGCAGGGGGAAGCTCGCCCAGCCTCGGGGCGACGATCTATGCTTCGAGGTTTGCCGCCAACGCGCTTCGGCTTCTTCGGCGGAACGGGACCCGCAAGCAGAGGGTCCCCGACAGGATGCCGCCCATGCTGCTGCAGAAGCCCGCCGAGCCCGACTTCACGTCCGTCGACCAATGATTTTGATCCCCCGATTTGTTTGGGGTTGCTTTGTTGTGTGTGGAATGGGCTGTTTTGATTGTGCTTTTGTCTTTTCTTTTTTTTAGTAGTGTAATAAAAGGTTTGTATATTAATTATTATTGTATATGAAAAGAAAAAAAAATTTCTTTTTCTTTTTCTTCCATCTTTGCCCCTGAACGGATTATGGGTTTTTCGGTCGGCGACATGTTAGATGCTTCCTCGAAATTTTCGGGTCTTTTTTGGGAATTTTATAATAAAACTAAAAAGTAGACCACTAGTTCAAATTGAAAAACTCTCGAGGACTTAGTTTGAGTGGCAAGATCTTTTGCATGTAAAGTGATTTCTGCGAGAGCGCGAAAATTTAATATTTACGAAACGTAGTATCGTTGTTTGAAGATTATACATTCTAATTTGTGGTTAAATGTTCAATGTAATTGATGATTTGATGTACGATGTAAAATTGAATTATTAAAAAAAAGTCGAAATTGAAAGAGTAGGAGGACTAATCATGTCTCGCTCTTTTTTAGAACAAATACTTTACAAATTAGGTTCTTTTGTTCTTCTTGCAATACAAAAAAAAAAAAAAAAAATACAAAAAGAGAGAGCTAATATACTCTTTATTTCCTAGCTTAAGTAAGTTCTTTAACACGTTTCTTTTCTTTTTTTCCTCAAAAGTTGAGAATTACAATCAAAGAAAGCTAAATTATGCTCTTTTTATATTTTTTAAATTTTTACTGTAAAAGGTCTGTATATTAAATATCATTGTATATGAATTTTTTTTCCAACCTTTGCCTTAAACGGATTATGGGTGGTTGGTTGTTCGGCGACATTTATGTGCTTTCTATAAATTTTCAGGTCTTTTTTTGGTAATTTTATAACAGCACTAAAATTAAGTCTTTTTTCCAACTAGGAAAGTTGTTCGGCGACATTTATGTGCTTTCTATAAATTTTCAGGTCTTTTTTTGGTAATTTTATAACAGCACTAAAATTAAGTCTTTTTTCCAACTAGGAAACAATTGATTAACATTAGTCCAAATTGTATGAATACGAGAACTAATGATGTCTTACTCTTTTGAGAACAAATACTTAACAGATTAGATTCTTTTGTTTCTTTTTTTATTACCGCACAAAAAAAAAAGCTAAAATTTACTATCTTTGTTTCTTAGCTCATGCACGTACTATAATTAAAAGTTACACTTTTTTTTTCCCTAAAAAAGAATAGAATGACAATAATGTTTCCATTTTTCATTTCTTTTTAAAACATCATCTTCCATTTTTGTTTCTTAGCTCATGCACGTACTATAATTAAAAGTTACACGTTTTTTTTCCCTCAAAAAGAATAGAATGACAATAATGTTTCCATTTTTCATTTCTTTTTAAAACATCATCTTCCATTTCCATTCGAATAACAATTATCAATGATGCGGATATTGTAACTAATAACTAAACACTCTTGGCATAATACTATATTAAGTCCTATATTTGTGTATACAAGCAATGATAACTTTGATAGGGTCTGTTTTGTGTTGCTGTGCCTTTGCTATTGTGTGAAATTAGAAAACAGTTAAAATGGCTATTTGTTATTATTTTTTTTATGTCCGGGTTCATATTAATTAGCTATTGGTGTCTCTTTTTTTTTTTCTTTTATATATTTTTGTCGTAATCGGATTATGAGTTGGTTGTTTTGTAGCACAAAATTAGACTCGTCTATGTAGCTTCTTCCCAACTAGGAAATATGTTTGATTAACAATATAAGACACGTAACATTCAATACGTCGAGGAAAATTAAAATTAAAACAAAAAGAATCGATTTCCTATTTTCGCATTTTCCACATCCGACGCGTAATTCATTTCAATAGTCAATCCTAGTGACTTTGATATTTTCATATACATATATTTTCATATACATACATGGGGATTGACTTTGACTCAACATTAGCGAAGAAGCATTTCCATGACTTCATTTTTATGGTAGAAAAGAATATATAAAGATGCTTTAAAAATACTACTGACAAATTATCCATTATTAAGCAGTAACTCATGATACCAAGTACGAAGTACAAACAATTGGGAAATGATTTTTGACATAAATTATATATAAATTGATCGTCCGTACTTATGCGTAGACCGCGTCCATAGTTGGTGAAACAAAAGAGAGAGGAAAACAATCCAACTGATACTATGCAAAAGTCATTAAAAAAAAAAAAAAAGAAAAAAAAAAAACAAAAGTGTAGAGAATTTTCAGCCTTTTAACTCTCTCGTCTCTTACTTGGAAATCACTTCCAGTCTTCCTTCCTCATTCCGACTTTGAATGGACTCTTTCGTTTCCTCTTACAATACAAATCAAAAGACCTAAGATATACTAAAAGACACACACACTCACTCTCTCTCTCTCTCTCTCTCTCTCTCTCTCTCTCTATATATATATATATATATATATATATATATATATATATATATATATATATATATATATATATCTCTCTGCATTGTATCTCTTTCCACTTCTGACATCTCACACATCATCATCCTACAAAAAACCTAAAAAAAAATCTGAACTTGTTCGCCTCAAAATTTTTATCCTTAGCTCATGTAAGTTCTATAAGAAAGTTACACGCACGCGATTTTCTCGAAAAGTTTAGAATAACAATTAGGTTTTTTTTCCCCTTCCTTTTCTCAAACTCATATTTCCATTTCCATTTCCATTTCAATAATCATCATCAATGATGCAAAATACTAAATTAATTCCTAAATTGGTGTATATACGCGATACATAGGGCGTGAGGAACATAAGGAGATCCGATCCCCCTCAATTTTTGTTAATTTATATTTTTACTGTTATTTTTTTTTTCATTCTACATTACAAATTAGTCCCCTTCGATCTTTAATACATATTAAGCCCCCTAATTTACTTCCTCCTATTCCTATATATATATATATATATATATATATATATATATATATATATATATAGGAATAGGAGCATTAACTTTTACCCTAATTGTTATATTTTTTAACATAAAATTTTGTATTATATTTCATATATACCTCTCTGACTAATTACTTTCTCTTACACACCTCTTACAAAATTTGAATTTTTTTTATTTTTTTATATCAAATTTGTCCCCTATATATATATATGTACATATAAATATAACTTAGACTTCTATGGCATGAATTCTAGATAAATTAATTACAAACCCTACTAATTATTACATCATAATCTTTGGTCAGCATGGAGGGTAATCACGATCAAGAAGCGGAGGTGCGATCATCGTCGAAACTCTTCGACTGTTGCGGAGACTATCTGCCGATGTGGAGAACAGTGTCTGCGATATCGTTCGTGCTCGCAGTTTCGGTGGACCCCTTGTTTCTCTACATTCCGATCCTCGAAGAATCCAAGAAGTGCCTCGGAATGGACCGCAAGCTGAAGATGATCGCTGTTGTTCTGCGATCCGTTGTCGATCTGACGTACGTAACGCACATCGTTTTCATGGTCCGCTCTGCGTTCTTGCCTGAAATCGCCACCGAGCCGAAGCGAATCGGTCTACAAAGGACTAGTTATTATTCATGTTATTGGGACAGAGCTAGATTAATTCGCTGGTCGGATGTCATAATTGATTTTCTGGCTATTCTTCCTTTCCCACAGGTAACCAAAAAAAAACGTCACATAAATTTTCTTAACTCTAGTTTTTCTTTAATCACGTGTTTTTTTTAGCCCTGAATCTAAAGTTGAAAATTCGGTTAACTTCTATTAACCATTAACCGAATTTTTTTCTCACTGCTAATTGTTAACTGAAATAGAAAAGTGGATAATTAATTGTAATTAATTGTTTTAACCGAAAAGTGGGCAATTTGTAAATGTTTCGTGAGAAAACAAACAACTTTACAATAAACTATTATTATTTTTTTCAATTAATCTAGGTTAATTGTTTTTTATTCGGTTAAAATTAACCGTACGATTAATTTTAACCGAAAATTCAATTAAAATTAACCGTACGGTTAATTTTAACCGAATGATTTCGATTAAAATTTAAATCAAAATTTTTTCTTTAACCGAATTTTTTTCTTTATATGAGAGTTATACCAGATTAGTCTTTTGTTTTTATTACACTGAAAACTTAGCACCAGTAATCACCTAAATTTTTATAGATTTCTTTTTGATCCTTTTTCCTTTTATTTTCACATCGTTAGCCTAAAATTACATGATTTTATTCTTTTCATATTTGCCCCTAGAATAAAATTCGTACACACATACGAAATTTTTAATTATTTTAGTATATATTTTAATGATATATGCCTCTCCGAGTTCAAATATTGACTCCGCGAGTGACAACATGTTTAAATCTCCCGAGATTTCACAAAATCAATAGGCGATGCTTGTGGATTATGATCTCGTATTAAGTATCAAGTTTCATCTAAAAATTAATTGACAATGACACTAGTAGCTCATGATTTTTACCTTTTCTTTCAATTTTTTTTTTATTATGACATCCTTAGCCGAACAAAATATAAAATATATCATGTCTATTTATTATTAGGGTGCAGTAGATATATAACCATATTTACATGCATGGTTTGATATTTAGTCAACGTTTGGTAAATAGTCAACTTTTGTGTAATCAATTGTAAATAATAGTGTAAATAGTTATAACCGTAATAAAAATTTACTATTTACCAAATACTTATTATACGTTGGCTAAATAGCAATCTAAAAGTGTAAATATGACTAGTTTGCTAATTATTTGAAATTAGTTCATACAAATACTACCTTACTATTTTTGAATAGCTAATATTTGAGATTTTATATTACTAAATATATTATGTGTAGTGTAGGTGTTGATATTGACATACTTTACCAAAGTAAGAAGCTTGAGGTCGTTAATCACCAGCAAGTTCATAAACTTCTTTGTTCTTGTGCAATATGTCCCGAGGATTCTCCGAGTCTACATTTCGTGCCAAAACCTCAAGACAACGCCGGGGCTACCGCACAACAAAGTCATCCGCTTCGGTGCTATCCTCAACGTAGTTCTCTACATTGTAGCAAGTCATGTAAGAATATATATTATTATTTTATATTGACATATACATCATGTTATCTTGTGCCAAATTTACTATTATGTTGTTATTTTCGCTTCCAAATTTGAGATCTGAGTTTAGAATTTGAAATAGTGACACCCTATATATTAGACTATGTATCTATATATTAGACTATGTATCTTTGGAATGTAGCACGGAAAATATTAGTTATTCTACTATCGAACGAGTAACTTTGACTATTTTGCTAATAAATAGTGTAAAGAAGCCATTTCATGAAATATCTAAATACTACTTTTTAATAGGTGCTTGGAGGATTTTGGTACTTTTTCTCTATCCAGCGAGTGACGGCGTGCTGGCACCACGCCTACAAAAGCAATGAAACGATATCATTCGTCTCCGATTGTTTTGTTTGTCGTCAAAATCACACATTGTCGTCGCCAGAGTTGTCGTTTTTGTCCAAAACTTGCCACTCGAATCCCCCGAACGTCACGGCCTTTGATTATGGGATATTTGGCGACGCGGTTCAGTCGGGCATTCTCAAGAAAACGTCTTTTCTCAAGAAGTTCGTTCGATGCTTCTGGTGGGGCTTGCGAAACGTCAGGTTTGACCTACTTTGCAATTAAAACAAAAAAACTCAACTTTTTTTTTTTTTTTTTTTTTGCTTTGAAAAATCTTAATTATTAATTGACAAAAAATTTGCACTAAATTTGAAGCTCAACTAGATATAATTATTGCCTTAAGTAATTTCATTTTTGGATATCTTTGGACTAACTAACCTTAATTTACATTTGCTAACAACTAATGATTGAACTAAATATCAATCATCTGCACTCCGGGTTATTTGTTGAAGGTTAAGGTGGGTTTTTTTTTTTTTTTTTTTTTATGCAAAAAAATAAAAACACAATCTTTGTGTTTTGAGTCACACACACACACAAAAGGAACCAACTTTCCTGCTTCTACAGAGTACCCAAATAGAGCACACAAAACAGAACTGACGAAGGCAAGTATTTTTAGTTTTTATTATTTTGTCGATCACTATTTAAGTGTTAACTTAGCTATTATTATTATTATTGTTGTTAGGATTAATTACATTCCCCTTGAACTGTTAAATTTTTCTAATTAGTCTCTCCAAATAAAAACGACAAGATTATCCATTAATTATATATTCATGATTTATTTTTCAAATTCATCAACACAAAGATGAAAAAATACATATTATTGTTAATTGTACACATGCGTGTGTTGTATTTGTGATGATGATTGAATCCAATTATTTCAATGTTCGCGTTATAAATCTAGAAAACAAAATTTCAGACTCTTAAATGTTAATTTAATGTATTTTTTTTCTTGATTTTCAACATAAATTTTGATTGAATTAAACTTAAATCACCAGAAATATTAATATTTGACAAAATTATATATATATATATATATATATATATATATATATATGTGTGTGTGTTTTTTTTTATATGATTGTGTAGATGAAAATGAAAAAATGTATCACAAATAAATGTCATTGATAGTTCAATAACTAATTTCATCCTTTTTGTTCTTATGGGGCAAATCGAAAAAAAGGTGCACACTTCCGCGAAAAATTCAATTATATTTATTTATTATTATAAATAAATAAAAAAGAATCCGAATTGAGGCTCTGCCTTGCTTCGCGGCCTTTGACTTGCACTTTAAGAATGCCAAGGTTCCGAAGCTCAAATAATTGTGACATAGCTTCTTAAGTCAATCAGTACTTTTATTTTTACAATACGGATTTAATTTGATTAGTGTGAGGTTTGAATTAAAAAAGAAAGGTTTTGGTGTGAAGTTCATATGGCCAAAACCTGCAAACAAGTTCAAACGAATGGGAAACATGCTTCGCAGTTTGCATCTCCATCACTGCCTTGCTTCTCTTCATTTATCTCATCGGAAATCTTCAGGTCAACCATGCATTTTCAATCCCTCAATCATGTTAATTTATTACTACTATTTTGTTTATTTATAAATATGTTTTTTTGGGGCAGATGTATTTCCAAATGGCAGCGGCGAGATCAGAGGAGGCAGTGCAAAGAATGAGAAGAATCGAAGCGGAGATAGACATGTGGGTCCGGAGCTATTCCCTTCCTGCCAACCAAAAGGCCTCGATAATGCAACAAATTCAACGTGCATTGGAAAACAACCGAGAAGCGTTTGATCTCGCTATCCTTCGATCTCTTCTTGTCGACCGAATTCAGCGCATGAACAACAATTCCATCGAGGATGGGGTAAGGACTAAATACGTCGATTTTACGACTTTTTAACGTATGAACTATTATGCGACTTGACATTTTAGTCCATAAATTAATTTGTCAAGCAAAAATAGTCCTCACATTAATGATTTTGTAGCATTTTAGACTTTTTCAATTTTTTTTTTTTTTTTTTTTTTGTATGTTATTGAATCTATATACATGAGAAACTTAAAATATATTTTTCCAACTTAAATATTTTATTGAATTTATTTAAGGAAGCCTATTTCAATTGTAATCTGAAAAGTTGAATGATTTGGATTGTTAGAGTAAGGTTTTGTTTTGATGAATTTTTTTTATAAACAAGTTTATAAGTGTGTAAGTATGTTTTAGAATTTACGTTGTTAAAGCATTAGATTTTTTTTTTTTTTTTTTTAATTAAGATGTTTATGAACCTGACTAAAATCTACAAAATCAATAATTTGAAAACCATTTTGCACACAAAACTGACTTTAGGGACTAAAATGCTTTGGCCGGACAACGTTTTTCCGATCAATCTAATTAGATTCAATGATCAAAATGCAGCTCGGTAGTATGATGAAAGAAGAGAAAGCCGAGGAATGGATGTCAAGGAACGGAATCCCGGAAGTGATCAAACGAGACATAATGCCCTACGTTCGATCCTCTTTGCAAGAAAACGACGACGTTGATCTCGAAACCATGCTCTCGATTCTCCCCCGGAAACACAAAATGTCCCTCAAGCGACACCTTTGCTTCGCCGTCCTTAAGAGAGTGAGAATTATTACCACTAAAGAAAGAATGATAAATTATGATTTTTATTGTTGTATATTTTGTAGCAACAAAGGTGTGGAGTAATTAGTGCAACTTTTTTTCCCATTTCAAATTTTAGGTTCCGATGCTTCGCGATATGGATGACATTTCCGTGGAGACGATATGCGACTATCTGAGGCCGGTGATCTACCCCGAGAACAGCCACGTCATCCAGCAAGGAGAGCCGTTGGATGTGATGTTTTTCATCACGGAAGGCGTCGCGTGGACCTACACGTCCAACAACCGCGGTGACATGTCAATTAGTTCCACGGCGTGTCTCGAGAGAGGCGATTTTTACGGGGATAAAGAGCTCTTACAATGGACTCTCAACAATGACAACACTCTCTCAAACATTCCCATTTCGACTACCAATGTAAAAGCACATACCAAAGTGGAAGCCTTGGCTCTTAGGGCCGCCGACTTGAGAAATTTAGTCACGGCTACTTCCACCGTCGGATCGTCCAGCTCGTCTGCCTCGGCCACCTTTCAGATTAAGATGGAGTAGCTAGTCAACATATTGTCTTTTGTTGTGTGGTGAGTTGTGAAAGAAAATAAAAGATTAAAAGTGTCAATTTTTTGGATCATATTTTAGAGAGAATGTTTTTTATTTTTTATTTTTACTTGTATACATAGATTATATTTTTAGTGTCAATAAAAAGAATATTCGTGACACTGTTGTTTATTTCAGAGTATAATTTTGTCATTTTAGTTAAACAGATGGTATAATTTCGTCATTTAGTTAAACAGAGGGTATGAACTCGACATTTTTGAAAACCGAAGGTTAAACTCGACATTTCACTAAAACACAGGGTATAAATGTGTTATTTTCCCCTCTTGAATTACATGAATATATATTGTCTACAGAAAAAGGTTCCCGCTTTTTCTTGCCATCTGAAAGTTAATGGAACTTACCAATTTGGAGTTAATTGCCACAAAATAAAAATCAAAATACTAAGCTACAAAACCCAAATAGTTTTTTCGTCCCACGTTCACAATTGTACGACAATAATAAGATTTCATCCATTTTTCCCTGCATGGATAACGCAATAGAAATTTCATCAGTATGATAAATATAGAAACATTCTATAAATAGCTGATTTTAATTTTCAGATGATTTTACAAATTTTTAAAAAAATAAAGCTATGAACAAAAGTAAATAAAATTCTAAACACTAAAAACATAAATCAAATAAAACTGTTAACAAGGAAAAATTATAATAATAATGATAATAATAATAATAATAAAGGTATTCTCTAAATAGGATTGAGAAACGCGAAAAACATTTTAAAAATAAGAAAGCTCGGGTAGATTTTATGTAAGTTTATAACGTACCATGTATAACCTGATAAACTTTCAAACAAGCCCATAACTTAACTTGCCTCTGAAAAAACAGAATATATGTACACAGTAGAGTCGAAACTAAAAAGCTTCCAAACAAACAATATATTCATTCATTTATAATTACAAGTAAAGGGTTTAGAAGAGAGCTAGCTCTTCCCCAGCATTGTACCCAGAAACGAAACAGCTTCAACAACGTGCCTTCCTTTGTTCAACATCACGCAATTTGCCCTGCAAAAATATAAAAATAAATAAATAAAGCCTCTTCTTTTACTCCCAAGAGGGAAAAAAAAAACATATTTTCGAATCCGACAAGTTTTACCTTCTTCCGGTAGAGACATCGGTGATCTCGGCTCTGGTGGGAACACCGGACTTGAGAAAGGTCTCCAGAACCTGAGTGGCCCAAATGACCGGAATATGAGCCGCTTCGCAAACGGACAAGATCTCTTGCTGTGTATCGGCCAGCCTTTCCCATCCGCACTCTACCGCGAGGTCTCCACGGGCGATCATTACTCCGAGCGGGTTCCGACACTTCATCGCCTCAATTATCACCCCGCTTAGATTGTCGAACCCGCTTCTCGTCTCTATCTTCAGCACGATTCCGAGGCTGTGAGAGATCCTTCGGTTCTCAAGCTCCCGGCGCAACGCGATGACGTCATCGACGCCGCGTAAGAACGAGATTCCCACCATGTCGGCCTGCCATGAAAAGAAGTTAGACCGATCGAGATCAACTGTTTTTTAAGAGAAGGTCAAATTTACACGAGGTTGACTGAAATTCAATCTTTTACCTGCGACGCGACGAACTCGAGGTCGACGAGGTCCTTGGAAGTAAGGCCGTGGAACAGGATGTCGCTCTCCGGTACATTGATCGATTTCTCGGCCCCGAGCTTCGTTCCTTTTCCGGGCTTGGCGTGCGTGATCGAGACCACGATCTCCGACGCCCCGGCTCCTTCGATCGTTCCCTCGATCTTCCCGTCGTCGAACGAGATGGGCTGTCCCGGCTTGACCGAGTCGAAGAGGAGGCTCGAGGGACAGGTTATCCTGTGAGCACCATCGCCGGAGCCCGAGGATTCAGTCGAGCCTTCTCGCGATATGATCAGCAAGTCTCCGACTCTCAGTCTCAGACACTGCTCCGAAGCCGGGACGTCGATGACCAGCCCGAAAGGAAACTCGCATTTCTTTTTATCGATGCGCAACTTCGTCCCCGACTCGATGTAAGAGGTTTCAGTACACTCTGCGACGAGTCCTATACCCGAAAAGACATGAAACTTTTTCGAGATATTGAACACCCTTCTCTTCCCTCTCGCGTCCTTGAATCCAACGGTGTCGCCTACGCCGAGTTGGTCGAGGAAATCAGGGCCGTCGATCAAGAGAGTCGCGTCGGAGGACACGTGGGTCGGAGGAGGCCCGGCTCCGTGATGGGACAGCCAGATTTGGGCCGGGCTGGTCACGTTCCCCGAAGCGTCTCTCTTTGGAGATACTTTCATCACGTTCGGGCCGGGCTTTAGTTTTCCCGTCCTGAGCTTCGGGCCCGCTAGATCCATGAGGACTCGACACGGCTTCTCCGTCATCTGAGAGCTCGTCCTCACTCTCCTGATGATCTCGCTCCACTCGCTCGGGTCTCCGTGAGCGCAGTTGATTCTCACGATCGAGGCTCCATTATTCACGAGATCGGCCACGAGACTCTCGTTCTCGATCGCCTCGCTCCCGACTGTCACCATCACGTGGCTGGTCTTCCCTTCTTCGAGCGGGCCCAATAGCGACCTCGCGTTGTAACAGGCCTTGTTCCTCGCCGAAGCCACTGTAAGCTTCTCCGAATAGCTCACCGAAACCTTCTCTTTTCCGTTCACCGGGTCGAGAGTCGAGCTCTCCAAGAGCCTGATACCGGCCTCGAGGCTGGCGAGAACGCACGAATTGTCGATATCCCAACCCATTAGATCGGTCGACGAGAGTTCTTCTTTGACCTGCTCGATATCGAGGCTCTTTAAGGCCTCGTAATGAATTAAGTTCTTCGCGCTAGCTGAGTAAGTCCTGTTTTTCGAAAAGAAAAAAAAATCCTACATATAAGTTATAAAAAATAAAATACAAACAGAACACAAACAAGTTTAGATCACTAGAAATGACCTGTGACATGATCTGATACGAGAGGAATTCCACTGTTCCGAGGCTAATACATGTAATCGAATAGCTTTCAGCTTATCGAGAAGCTCTGCTTCAGACAAGGGTCGATTATCGTCCTCGAAAAGGTCTGGTCTTGAATACGAGAAAGAGGATACTTCTTCGACATCTACGCTATCCAAACCCATGTTGTTCCCATCGAGTGCTTGGGAATCGAAAGAGCTAGGTTTCGATTCTCCTTTCTCGCTAGGAAAAGCATAAGCTAAAGTCCTCGGCCTTAATTTGCTATTGTGCAGCGCTAAAAGCTCAACATTGTTCAAACCGCTCTCTGAACGGAGATTTGATGAGATATGTCTGAGATTTCTTGTCAGCCTTGAACGAGAAAATCTCGAATGCTCGGCTGATATAGTAACCTGAGAAATGCAAAGATTCATGCAAAACTCGTTGAGACATCATTATCGAGTTTTTCTTTTTCGAATCGAGAGATGAGAACTAAATATAATTTACCTTGATGACACATGCACTGAAATTCAAGACTAGATCACAAACCGAAATCGTGTTCTGCGTCATTTTATAAATCTTTTAACCTGAGAGACCCATATATCAGCATGATAATACAAATTCAGAAATTAAAATCAGTGACATTGAAAGGAAAAACAGGTTAGTCAGAATTCACATTTCTTTTATTTTCACGGTGTGATTGTATCTTCTTAGCTGTTGCTAAATGCCTAAAACAAGATAAGAATTTTACAGCCAAAACAAGAATCTGAAACCTAAGATCTGTACACTCTAAATCTCAAAGACATAACTTGTGGAAATTTACAAAAGCAAATTCCAGTTTGTTTAAAAAAGAGAAACGCTACAAGATTCAAAGTGAAAACGAAAATTTTAACCTTCTACTATTTGACAAAATCAAAGTACATAAAAAAAAAAAAAAAAAAAAAAAAAACCACCTTATTTCTGCTCCAAGGAATCGAAGAAATACAGGAAAAGCTTTTATACATTCAAACGCAAAAAGACGGCTATGAAGCAAAGATATTTACCTTACACAGAATTCTGATAGCTAAAAATGGCTTTCGAATTCTCGGCGGACGATGATACAATTTCGTCAGTACAAAAGAAATGTTCTGTTTGTTTGGCGAGAAAGTTCATCACGAGACATGGAAATATGGAAGGGAAGTGTGGCCAGCGCGTGCCAAATTCGACACGTGGCAGAATGTAATCTTCTACTTCTCTTTCTTTATTTTCCTCTATTATATCTAGTTTCAACAACGCCCAATGCCCAATCAACAAAATTATTATTGTTTTTAAACAAAAAATGGAAAATAAAAATAAGAAAAATAAGGTAAGTTGAAAACTTTTAATTGTCATTTAACAAAATCGTCGTCAATGATTTTTAAAAAGTAACAAAAGGTAGAAAAAAAATCTTTTATAATTTAAAGTTTTTCAAAATATTGCATGTTTTTCTATCTGTCAGATTTCTTAGAAGTATTATGGACAAAAAAAATAGATAAATAAAAGTTGAAGTTAAATTTTGATAAAAGAAATTAAAAAAAATATAGAGAAATAGAAAGTAAGAAAAGTTTCTTATATTTATATTAATAATATATATTGTTATGTTAAATTGCAAAAGTGTATTATATATCAAACAATAACATATAAAATCTACGTGTAATATTAATAACACATAATTTTTCCAAGAATATATATATATATATATATATATATATATATATATATATATATAATAACATATACTCAAAATAATGTATATTATTGATATAGTATAATATAGTATTAGTAATTATGATTATAATATACATAAAAAAAATTATACAAAATATATTGATGAGAGATGAAGAAAAAAAATAATATACATAAAAAAAATTTATAAAATATATTGATAAGAGAGGAGAAAAAAAAAATTAAATGCCGAAAAAAAAAAATTAAGGCCGCCACGTGTCGTCAACTGGAAACGCCACGTGGCGGTCTCAGGATGAAAGTGGGAAAAGAGATGTTTCTTATTATCTATGTTATAGATGGCGTGGATTAAATAATTCTAATAAAATAATTATTAAAAGGAATTACCCTTTCGCTTTATATTTTTTTTTCTTTTTGATACAAAATGGTATAACTCTTGATGGAGATCAGCGTAGACAGGCAAAAAAAAAAAGAAATGTGGTCAAAAGTTTTGACCCAGTTCATGATAAATGGGAAATCATGAGTTCATGATAAAAAGTTATCGTTGATACACCGTGGTTTATGTGAAAGTAAGAGTTATCGTTCGTGGAGACAACCACTAGCTTTTAGACTTATCATCAGATTAGAATTTGTAAATATATATGTGTATAGAAATTATCTAACCCAAACCAAATTAGACTAAAACCATCTGGGCATTTTGATCTGTTCAATTTTATTTTATTTTATTGGTACATTCCAAGATGCGGAAGACGGTTAAAATCATAATTTTATTTCATTGTTTTACTATTTCTTCATATTTAAATCAACCTAGGTTAATATTTCGGCTGATATGATTAGCTGAAAATTTCCAAAATAATAATAATAATAATAATAATAATAATAATAATAAAAATACAAATGTTACACTTTTTAGGTAAATTTTGGGTCAAATAAAAAAAATATTAAATTATTCCAATATAACTTAAACTTCACCAAAACAATTCGACGAATTGACAATTACAAACCAATTTCACCAAAACAATTTGACGAATTGACAATTACAAAACAATTTCACCAAAACAATTTGACGAATTGACGATTATCCCAGAACAATTTCGGCATCTTTTGGTGACAAGTGAGTATTATACGATTTGATAATTACGAGTTAGTGATAACATCACTATCTTATTAGGATAAACAATCAATTACAACTTTAGTCATATCACAATCTCATCGTTTGTCCGATCAAGGAACAATCAATCATGTTCATAGCTCCCAAACAACACAAAGCAAACTGACCATATACTTATTTTGATCACACATTACACTCTTAAAACTAAAGTCCAACTTCAACCAGTTATATATGCCTCCAAAGGCTAAAAAGATCAATCCATGTCATACACTCTGATTTTATTACCTCAACCAAACAATATATATAGCTTAAGAATAATATCAACCGCCGAGCAGGGTTTCATGAATCTCGGAGCGAACTCACCTCCCTCTTCAGAAACGTTGGCAACGCAAACGCAGCTCTGTGCATCTGTAAAACAAATAAACATGTTAATTTGTTTTATAGCAAAAAAAAAAAATCAGCACAATAATGATAAGCTTAAGGCGATAATGACCTCGGAGTTATAAAACTTGAGCTCTCTTTTGTACTCAATAGCTCCTTCGACCTTTTCAATCGGGTTGACCGGGTTCTTAACATCGACAGCCGGGCCTGCTGTCGTACATATCACGAAACCTATGGTACCACTGCATAAGAAGAAAGACCGAAGAAAATGAATTAATCACTACTTTGACCTTAAAGAGTAAATAATAGTGAAAAAAAAAACAGAATCACAGAGCTTGTTCTTCTTGCCTTGGGTACGTTGGAACGCTTGTCCAAGCGTAATGGACGGAACCTTTGAATATTTCGCGGCAAATCGAGACCATGCTTTCTATGAAATGCGTGTGAAGCCACATACTCTCGGCCATGTTGCAGAGCACACCACCGGGCCTCAACGCTCTCGCTATAGTCTCGAAAAACGGCCTCTCTACCAGCTCTTGAGCAAGACCTAAACAAAAAGGATATTGATAATTTCAAAATCAGGTATTATATTTTAAGAGAAAAATAATTCAGTAATGAATTTCCAAGAAAAATCAGATATTTGACAGCTTAAGAGTTTTTTTTTTCGATCAGAGCACAAATATTCGAAGTGTAATGCTATACTCGAAGTGTTAACTAAATAACGTCGAAACACATACACAAGTCGAGAAAAAAAATGTAGTCATGACTGTAAAAATAATTTTTTTTTTTTTTGTTCATGACATACCTACAGGGTCCGAGGAATCAACTATGATAGCATCGTACTTTCCTTTTGGAGCACGCTGCAGAAATTTAACAGCTGCCAATTTTGACGAAAAAGAGATCAGAGAAAGAACCACCATAGACAATCGATAACCAATTTAGCAAACTTTCCGTCCAAGATAAGAAAAGAGTGGATATGGTCATACCATCCTCGATATGAAGATGGACACGTGGGTCATCAAATCCAACAGCCAGCTCCGGAAAAAACTCCTTAGACACCTGAAAATGGAAGAACAGTGAGCACAAGCTAATAGTCTTCGAGGCAGATTAATGAATAGTAACTTACATCGATAACCATCTTGTCGATTTCACATATATCGATGTGCTCGACCGAAGTGTGACGAGAAATTTCCCTGAGAACCCCTCCATCACCGCCCCCAACAACGAGAACCTGGTCATCAACACAGTATCAGTAACATCTGCGAGTATAAATCCACGTTCGATCGATGAAATAAAAGATCGGGAAATCCAAAAAAAGGTGGGGATTGAAATTACAGTTTTTGGAGAGGGGATCGAACAAAGTGGGACGTGGGTGATCATCTCCTGGTAGGCACATTCATCTTTCTCGGTGAGCTGGACAATCCCATCGAGTACCAGCACTTTTCCATATAACGCCGACTGGACATAAAAACGACACGAATCAATTCAGCCAAAAAAGGATCGAAACTGCAAAGAAAAAGTTTATCCAAACAATCTCGCGAAATCAATATTTTGACAGACCTCGAAAACCAGAACATCTTGGAACTCTGACTTCCCCTCGTACAAAATTTTCTCTACTTTCATGGAATGTGCTTCTCCTGCCCAAAACAAAAGGTAGAAAGAACATTCATACAGATGTATATATATATACACACACACACACACACACACATATATGCCACAGCCGGTAAAACGAAAGCTAAAAAGTTGAAGCCTACCATGCCACATTGGGTTGTTGTAGAAAAGACTTTTGGTAGTACCTTTCCCTGAGCAAGAAAAAAAAAACAATTAGACGAATCGACCCAAGAAAAAAGGACTAAAAATGCAAAAAAAAAAAAAAAAAGACGATAGAAAGCGACCAGAAGAAGATTCCGAGAACCAGCCAGAGACGACAGAGGTGTGACTGTTGGAATCGTTTTCAGGAGCCGAAGCCATGGCTTTCAAACAGCAAGAAGGGATTTCCTTTTTGAAGCCATTTCCGTTACTCGCCTTCCCATCCATAGTCTTCTGGCATTCCAAACCTCTTCCTTCGCCGCCGGCCATAAACTATCTTCTTCTGATCAGGCTCCAGCCTCTGATGCAAAACACACACTTATCAGAAACTTTGCAGTAAGAAAAATCTATGTGACATGGAATAAGCTAAATCAATATTGAAAATTCATCACAACAACAAGGAAAAGAACAAACCTTCACTTTACATTAATGTGCTTAACTAGCTACTTAGCTCTACAGATAAGTCCAAATAAAACTACTCTGTTGCCCAATTTTTTTTTTTTTTTTTTTTAAGTAAGGTCAGTCTTAATTTTGTTTTTTTTTAACCTGCGTTTAAAATAAATCAATAAAAATACAGTGAATCATGATTGGTGCCGAATTCCAATTTAGGCCTTTTTCAGTTTTATTATTTAAAACCCACTAAGATCAACTTGATGGTTCTGTAAAGTACGACAAATTTCCTTTCTATATATCTGTTGGTTTTTGTCTGGGAAAAAAAAGTGCTAAACAACGAAGCGAATATAAATAATCCATAAACAAATAAACAACTAACTTCCCAGGTGAACACGCAACAGAGACCAAAATCATGGCTTAATCGACGCCGATTTTCGTGGCTATCGAAAAATCGGCTAGGGTTTTACCGACCAGGAATGGTTCGGTAACAGACCGAGGTTAACAAAAAAAAAGGCTACAAACATTCAAGCTCTGTGTATCGTCAAGTTTGTTAATTTTTGGTCGCGAAAGCTTGAGAGAGTCGAAGCGAAAATTTATATTTACAAGTGAAGAGAGCAATTAGATAAAGAAAAATTCATTCTAAACTTTAGAAATCGAGAGAGAAAACTTGCCTGATGTTGCAATGGAAAAGCGAGAGACTTTTTTGTGTATGGAATTGGAGAAAATGGAGAGCGGGAAAGAAGTATTTATAGAGACTCGAACTTTCTCTCCTCTCTTCTTCTTCTTCTTCTTCTCTCTCTCTCTCTCTCTCTCTCTCTCTCTCTCTCTCTCTGCGTATATAATAACTCACTATAGACAATAATGGCGTCTCTGAGTCTGAGTCTGAAACCAAATATCAATTTAGACTGTAATTTTGCACTTTATAAGCTTTTTTTTCCCTAGTGCTGTTGATTTTTATTTGGAAGGCTTTATATTTTCTTTTCCTAAAATATCTTTTTAGAATAAAAATATTAGTAATTTAGATTAATACTTTTAGAAGTTGTCGTTTTTCGTTTTTCTTTTTGAAGACGTTTTGGGTTCTATACTTCTTATTTACGATACAATAATTTAGTATTTCTTTATAATATTCTGATTCTGTATTTACGAGCGAATAAATTCTTTCCATAAGAAGAAGAAAGTACCAAATAACAAAGTAGTTAATAACTTATTATCTTATAATTTCTAAGTTGCTCATAAACTCCATTACAAAAATAAGTTTATATATATTTGTTATTTTTATAAAATGAATCTATTCTTAACCAAATATTAAAATACCACTAATTATCGCAGTCACTATACCCGATCAATTCAAATAAAATAGATAAAAGTGAATATTGTCGGGAGCATATCATGCTTTTTAAAAACAAAAAATTAGGCAATTAGTCAATTAAAACGTTTGATATTGATATATAGTCAACGTTTCGTAAATATTAAGTAAATAGTCATAAAGATGATGTGATATTTCTAATTTGTTTTTCTTTGAAATAAAAAAAAATAGGGGATTAACGTTAATTTACACGTGTAAATACATGGATGTGACTATTTAATTAAAATTTATAAAACACTGACTATATAGTAACGTGAAACTGTAAATATGACTATATATCTAATAGATCTTTTTAAAAAAATACCATAAGTATAAATACAATATATTTATATATTACATATAAATATATAAACTAAAATTTTGCAGCATGTGAAATAAATGTGTGATATTTGAGAAAATCAAAAGTAAAATTTTCTACAATTCGTGCGGTATATACATTATTTACGGTATTTTAAAAATATTGAGGCATCTCGCGGAATGCGAGATATCGCGTGGATACCTCTCTGCCGTATTTCAAACCATATTTTATTTTATTTACCACACATGAGTTCATGTTATACATTATTTACCACACATGAGCCCACTCTACAACATGTGTGGTAAAGTGCTTTAAAATGTCCATATCAACTACTAACACGTGTTGTTTATACATTTAAGAGTTGACAAGGAAACCAAATGAAAGATGAGTGGTTATTATATGGAGACGATACTAAAAAACAGGTGATTGGATGCAAATACGTCGTACTATAATCAGCAGAGTTAGATAATGACCATGGGTTCATGGGATAAATATAATACCTCCAAATTTTTAATATAAAAAAAATTTATCCCTATTTTTTCTATTTATCAATTTTATATTGTAAGTAATTATTTTTTCTTACACATCTCTAGCAAAATTTAACAAGCATATTTTTTTTATTAAATTTTGTCTCCTTATCCATGAATCTTTACTCCGTCACTACGTATAATTTTGCTACATATTTTCCTCGTGGATAACATATGTGAGGGGCTGATTTAATGAAAACTACAGATGATTCTAATGATCGATCGATTCGTCGATAAATTTCATTAGATATACTTTTGCATGACTTTTTAGGTTTATGGATGTACCAATGGCGTTTTAAGCTCATGCAAATGGGTCCTTCGTAATTGAAGCCAATGGCTTCTCTCGGCTTTGGACAAGCCACGTCTTTGTAATTCGAAACATTTTTTCAATTTTTTTTAATAAAATAAAATAATATATATTTTTTATTAAAATAAAATATTTTAAAAAAATATATTACAGCCATATAGCTGTAAGAAGGAACTAAGAACATTGAAGGAGGCTTTGTCGGTTTTCTAGGAGACTATTCAATTTAACATATTTTTTTCTCTTATCTATTTTTTTTATTACACTTCTTTTTAGATTCTCATAATTCTATTACAGCTTAACCTGTTAGCTCAACTTCGTGACTGTAGAATATTTACGACAAGTTATTTTGTAATAAAGGATTTAAAGAGTATTGAAATGTCTAAACCGTTGTACATTTATAATGTTGGGGTTTTCTTTCAATTTAATACCTATTCATTCTTTATCAAGTATAGATTTCGTTAAAAAAAAAAAAACAGAAACTCTTGTATATATGAATACAAGCCGTATGCATCACACGTTATCGTGGAATAATTCATATATTTTAATATAAAAGAAGAAATATGTAGAAATATGTCCATAAATATTTAATGGCAGAGGTGTTGAAAACCGAACAGTGTAACGCTTGTCTGATGTCAGTCAGAGTTTTTATCATACAATTATATATAACTCATTAAAAAAAACTTATAACATGTATAAATAAGAACTCAAAAGAACCTAGGAAATGAAAATATTAACTGTGAAATATTAATAATTTAATATTATTTATTGTCAGATTTATTGTCATCGATTGTTCATGGAAATAATTAGTAAATCGTATTTACTGTTAGATTAACTAATTTTCATCTCTGATATTTTTACTGTTATATTTATTGTCCTCGATTGTTCACGGAAATAATTAGTAAATCGTATTTACAGTTAGATTAACTAATTCTCATATCTGATAATTTCCCTGTTACGGTAAATAAGATTTACTTTTGTTATTGTTACGGTAAATAAGATTTACATTTGTTCTTATTACGGTAAATAAGATTTACTTTTGTTCTTGTTACGGTAAATAAGATTTACTGTCGTTCTTGTTACGGCAAATAAGATTTACTGTAGTTTTTGTTATTGTTAATTAGATTTACTAATTTTTTTTGTTATGAACGATATTATTTACTATGATAGTTAATAATATTAACCTAAGGGTAGTATTGAAATATTGGAATGTTGTCATGATAAATTGACTATTTTCTTAAATATGTTAATAGTTGGCCTATAATTTTAAAATAAGGGTGTTGTTTTGGCTAGTTGTTTAGCCGGCCCATATATAATACACTTTTGCAATTTAACGTAACAATATATATTATTAATATAAATATAAGAAACTTTTCTATTTCTCTCTATATTTTTTTTTTAATCTCTTTTATCAAAATTTAACTTGAACTTTTATTTACCTAAATTTTTTTTGTCCATAATACTTCTAAGAATCTAACAAATAGGAAAACATGCAATATTTTGAAAATTTTTGAACCATAAAAGAGTTTTTTTTTCTACTTTTTGTTATTTTTTAAAAATCATTGATAACGATGTTGCTAAATTTAATTTAATACAATTAAAAGTATTCAACTTACTCTATTTTCTTTATTTTTATTTCCACGTTTTGTTTAAAAACAATAATAATTTTGTTGAGTCGTGCGTTGTTGAAACTTGAAACTAATATATATATATATATATATATATATATATATATATATATATATATATATATATAATCTTGGCGTTTGTAAGTGATTCGAACCATTTTGTTACTTGCGACTAGGGTGCCCTACTCTTGTATATACACAAGTTCAAAGAGATTTTTTTTACGATAAATCTAAGGTGAAGTTTGGTTAATATATAATCAGTATACAGCACATAATTTTACAGCCATACATGATATTTATGGCTGCTATCAAATAAAGCATATAATTGTGGTAGACGAAAAAGTTCGCATCCCGTTAAATTTGCCTTTCTTTGAGGGCAAATAATTCGTCTTTTTCTTTTCGCGTTTTACAAAACAATATTATTGCCTCTCTTTTCAGTTGAATTTCTTTTCATCTCCGCATGATTAACGATTCTTGTGATTCCATAATAAAGGTTAAGGCACTCAAGCTAGCACTGAGCATGTCTTCGAGGCTTCAAACTCAAAGCAAGATTATTTAATCCAATATATATAAGAAACAAAAATTTAGCGATATAAACCACATAAATATAGAAATATAGAGTTTTGTAACTAACTAGGTTACTTTTAACATGTGATTTTAGATCTAACCTATGTTTGACAATTTTTAGAGATATAATCAAATAGTTTATGTTGCAATAATTAAGGTTTGATTTGCCCTTATTTATATTTATTAATAAATTCGTCACTTTCTCTCTCATATATTTTTTCAAATAATTTTTTTTACATAAAAACTTCAAAAATTCGTATCTTTCGCATACAAACTCGAAATTGAGTGATTTTAGTTCCTACAAATTCGTGGCGTCGAGATCTTAAAAAATATATCCATTGTGTTTGATGAAAAATCATATTTATGTCGATAATTTCAAGAAATTTAAGTTATTTCCATATTTAATGTAGTAACGTGATTTTTCTACATCTATGGTATTAAACATGATTTTTCATCAAACACAATAGGTCTATTTTTTAAGATCTCGGCGTCACGAATCCGTAGGATTTGGAATCACTCAATTTCGAGTTCATATGAGATATATATGGTTTTTTGAAGTTTTTATGTAAAAAAAAAAAAGTTTAGGAAAAAAGTAAAATAGAGAAAATGACGAATTTGTTAATAGATAAGGGCAAATCAGACCTTAATTATTGTCATATAAACCTATTGGCCATTTCTAAAAGTTGTGAAACATAGGCTAAAAACAAATTTCATAGTTTCATTTTGGCTATTTTGTTACACTGCCCATAAATATAAGCGTTTGTGTTTTAGTCAACATTTTGTAAAATTTTCATAAATAGTAAAAAACTATTATATTTTACTAGAAATTTATTTTGCGCTTTTTATTATTTTGATAGCGTAAATAGATTTATGTGACTATTTATAAAAAAATGAACGAAACTTTTGATATTTCAAAATTTCTAACGTTTCATATGACTTGATAGTCGCTGGACCATATATATATATATATATATATATATATTTCAATCGAAAGCATGATATGATATGCACGTCTAATCAAATGAAACGAATCCCAATTACAAGGGTCACTCTATTGCTATTTGATATCGCAAACATGGCATATATAATCTAACGAATAAGGGCACATTTGGTTAGAAGAGTAAAATAGGATGGAATAGGAATCAACTATATGATGAAAAAATAAAATATGAAAAATAAATTTGACTTACTTTTTTTTACATAGATAATAAGTGACAATGGTTTTACAACTTTGTCTAAGAAATTGACACGTGGCTTAACCAAACAACGACACGTGGCTTAACCAAACGACGACACGTGGCTATTTTATTTTCTTTTTCTCTCTTTTTCTCTCCCGCCTCTCTCTCTTCCTCTGATGTTTTTTTTTTCATTTCCTTTCATCTTTTTCCTTCTCTCTCTCTTTTGTCTTGTCTCTCTCTTTTTGTTTTCTCTGTTTCCCACGCGCGCGAGCGCGTTTCCTGAACTAGTTTTACAAGATGTAAGAAACGAAAACCATCTAAAAGGACATCTAAGAAAAATATTATATATAATATTCCATGCATGTAATTACATAAAATTGCATCAATAGACATTTAAACCGTAAAATATGGTCACACGAGTACGATTAAGATTTCGTCTGAAAATTGACAAAAAATATGCTATAAGGTCACGGGTGACAATGAGTCAAAGTTTAGGATCTACTGCAAAATAATAATAATAATAATAGTAATAATAAATAAATAAATAATTTTTTTTTTTTTTTACCAATTTAGCACATCCAATCGTGATGTTTAGGGTCACATCCACAAAAAAACATAAAACCTTCTTTAAATATGAACCGCCAATAGATATATAGTCATATTTACATGTATAGTTTGCTATTTAACCAACGTTTAGTATATATTTGGTAAATAATCAACCTTTGTATAATCAATTATAAATAATTGTAAATAATAGTGTAAAATAATTATAAATGGTTGTAACCGTAATAAAAGTTGGTTATATTTACCAAACGTAAATCCAAAAATGCAAATATAACTAGTTTGCTAATTATGATACTAATTACTCATAGTTTATAACATATAAAGCATTATTAATTATAGACTAATCATCATGTTTAAAATCGGTGAACACAGATTTCAGACCCTAGTGTCAACATTTCTTTTTTAGAGGATACCAAGTCTATATATAAAATAAAAAAATAAAGTAACGGCTCTAGCAAACTAGTTTCAAAATTTGAGTTGAAAAAGAGAAATGAAATACTGATTATCAAAATATGGTATTTTTTAATTTATAATTATATTTTTTTTTATAAAGGGCTCTCCAAATTAATCTATTGATAAAAGTCAAAGGCTTATATTACAAAATTAGAGAAAAGAAGAAGATGAAAAGTGGACTGCAAATAATAATAAATACAACAAAATAACATGAGTTACCAATTTATGCAGGTAACCAGTCATTATAATATTTCTATATGAATCGCGAATAGAAACGTCGGTCTTCGCTTGTTGCATATTGCGAGTTTAAATGTGTTGTCCGTTTGAGATCCACGTCCAAAGAATAAAATTATATCTTAGAACTAAGATTCAGATCTGAAGAAAAATTTAAAACCACTCCGATTAAAAATCGATCAGTACGTACAAAAGTCAGATCTTACAAGTCTGGATTATTGAAACATAATTAAAACATAAAGCAAAACATGAAGGAAAAAAACATTCACATAGGTCGAGAGTCTTCCATTGGTCGAGACCATCAGAGTATCTCTATCACGTGGGAGGAGATGACACCGAAGATTGAAAGCCCAAACTTTTGATTTTGGAAGAGAGAACGGCTATGGTTTTTTTTGGGATTGAGAGACCTACAAATACACAATTATCTCATAAATTTATAACTATATTTAGTAAAATCTAAATATTTATTATTTTCTAGTAAATCACTTTTTTTTACGTCACTACATATAAAAATATCTAGAATTTGTTGCAAATAGTCGTTTCACAAGCTCATTTTAAGATTATAGTTTAAGTTTCATTTTAGTGAAAAAATAGTCTATCATGCCACAGTAAATTAAATTAACTTAAGAGTAAATTGCTTAAGTTTCAAGTTAATTTAATTTACTATGGGTCGGGTGGATTATTTTGAATTTAGATTATTAAGCTACTGATTTAATTGTCCCTAAAAATATAACACTTATTATTTATTAATATTTTTTTTTCCACAAGAAAAATAATCCATAATTAAGAATCTGGAACCGTTCGCATTTTGGAGCTAAAATAAACGAAGATCATTTGGTAGTGGAGCAAATGAAACTTAGAAAGGAAGTTGATCGATATAGAGGTATTAAAACACGTGTGATATATTAGGAATCGAATATTTCATTAAGTGCTGAGTTAGCTCTTGCGGTGCACTAAAGAAAAAGGAAAGATAAATAGTGTTATATAACTTGTCTTGAATAATTTACTCCAACGTGATATTCACTTCACAATAGTATTATTTAAATCATTTATTTATGCATAAATAAAAATAAAAATATATCACTGTTCTGAAGTGAATATCACGTTGGAGTAACTTTTTCAAGAGGACTTATATAGCAAGATGTATCGTTTCATTTTTTTTATACAATAGTTTGATTTTTCCATATATTTAGATTTTTTTTTTCGTTGTATATTTTAGATGAAATCAATTAGAGTTTGCAACGTGGCGAAGAGAATAAGATTTCGTGTTAGGCGTGCTAGAAAATAACTAATATTTTAATCTGGTTCGTTAGAATTGGAAATTAGAATAAGATTTCTTTATCCGACTGCATTAGGAATTGGCTAATTATTCCCAAAAGCTAAATCTCAAAGTCGATCTCATTCGAATAAATTGAGATACCTCATCATTGTAACAAAGAAAAGGGCAATGGAGAAAAGTCCTGATAAAAGTTGGGAATTGACTTTAGTTGTGGCACCATAGGAAAGCAGAAAGTATAAAGTTGGGAATTTGTTAGCCAGGAGATTAGTGAGAAATGTGTTGGAAAAAAGGGCCAATATTGCTCTAATTTCTGATAAAAATGCTGGCGCGTATATTTTCGTTTTTGCCCAGAGTAATTTTATTCGCCAAAGAATTTTGCATATCGTTAATTTTTTGTGCAACAGATTAACAAGTTTTGTTATTAGGCAAGAGCCGCCGCAAGACAAACTTTTGTTGTCGCTCGTATTATAAGTTATAACTGAAAATTGAGCTGGTTTTTATGATAATGGTAGGACTCTATACTAATTTCATATTTTTTCCATTAAAAAGTGGGATTGATTTGAAAATGAGGTAACCGTGTCCAAAAAAGGTGGCATTAAAATTTGCTCGAACGAGTTTTGATTGTATCCAAAAAGGCGGCGATGCAACAAATCTAATTTCCACGGGACTTAGTTGTGGGATTAGGTAAATGGCCTTTCCATTTTTAATATTTTTTTTGTCTATCATTTTGTCACATTCACATAGATATGAGTTGTGAAATTCTCTCAGTTATGGCCGTGTGATTTTTCCCATTTTAGTTTTTGCACGTATGTATGTGTAATGTGTGTGATATACAAACTAGATTTAAGAAATACAAAACGTATCGGATTCCACGCCGCCACGTCTTAGCTCGAACGCTCGCGAGAGACCGTTTCTGTCGTTATTGTGACTCCGACACTCCTCTCCGTCTCCGTCGACGAGCAGCTCAACGCTCGTGCGAGGCCGTCTCAACAGTCGTCGTGGCTCCGACGCTCCTCTTCGTCGACCTAGCTAAATGATTCCAACGCCCCAATGAATTCGACATGTGGTATCATTATATTGTATACAAACCAGGTTTACGAGATGCGAAAAAACGCTAAGCTCCGCGCCGCCACATTGGAGCTCGAACGCCTGTGGGAGGCCCTCTCCACCGTCGCCGTGGCTCCGACGCTTACAGTACACAATAATCACATTATCAGTATATTGTATACTAGGGCGGTGCAAAAAAAAAAAACTGGTAAAACTGTAAATCGGACTGAACCGTTGGTTTTTAGACCGTTGGTCCAGTTTTAAACGATTTAAAATTTCACCGGTCCAGTCCGGTTTAAAATTTTAAACGGTCCGGTCTAAAAAGTCTAAACCGCGGTTTAGACCGGACCGGACTGGTATTTAAATAAAAAAAAATATGTCTAAAACGGTCCGGTATAAGACGGTCTGGTCTAAAACGGTCTAAAAAAAACCGGACCAATTATTATTTAAGAAAAATATAAATAAAAAATAGGTTAAAATTAAACGGTCCGATTTAAAACGGTCTAACAGTCTAAAACAGTCCGGTCTAAAACGGTTTAAACCGGACCGAACCATTTTAACCGGTTCGGTTCGTTTCGATTTTTTTCTTATTTGGGCCGGTCCGGTTTAATTTTTTTTAAAACCGTTTAAACCGATTCGGTTTGATTTTTGACCGGTTTTAGATCGGACCGGACCGTGCACACCCCTATTGTATACAATATCACATAAAAAAATATGTGCGACAACATTAAAGAATCAATGAATGGTTTGTTTGGGGGACCCGATATACAATATCACATAGAAAATATGTGCACACCATTATAGAGGACTACGGAAAAAGATGACCAATAATACTAATAGAAGATAGAAGCAGCACATGGCAAAAACCCTACATTATTTTATTTAGATTTTGTATAAATACCGTAACCCAATGAAATCATCTAACATGAGCTATTAATGTATGAGCGGCTTGTTTAAGAAGGGGTGGATCGCTCCTAAACGCATACATGATCCACTGTACTTTTTATTACGATTCGCCATCGATAATACGATTCAATGAAAACCCAATTTTTGGCATGGATCTCAGAGTGCAAGTTGGGTCTATATTCTATATCGACTATATCATAGGAGTAAGTTCTATCGCCCATTCTTATATTCTTATCAAAAGATTGATTGATTGACCGCATTTGATTTTTCGCAAAAACAATATACAATATACAATAATCAGTATGTGATTAAATAAATATACATATGCTACCGATTATATTATATATCTATACTATATAATAATTTTATATTACTATATACGTTTAGTTTATTGGGCAACGATAATCAGCATGACAAAAAAACTATGGCCGGAGCGAAACCTAAGAGCAACTGGGAAATAAAGGAAGTAAGGGAAAATTAACGACTATTCACATTTATAATCCCTTGTTTTCGTAATGTAAAATCTTCATCTGTTAATTTTGTAAAAAAAAAAAAAACACTACTAGATGTAATTCCCACTTATAACTATAACCATGAAAATCAGTGATAATCTCATGCATAATTAATCATAAAATAAATAAAGTATTTAACTTTTGCGATCAACTTTTCTTTTTAAGAGTTTATATTTATTTAATGCTTTGATATTTTTTTTAAGGAAACAGGCTCGGAGCCATCTATTAGAGTATGGGTATAACACTACAGATATAGCTTTATACTTTATTGATCCAAAAAACAAAAGAGACCTAAATCGGAAAAAAATCAACCGTTAACGTCAAATAAAGGTAAAAACCCAATTTACGCACAAGAGACACAATAAGATAGAGCAAACATCAAGTTCTTTCAAATATCCCTCTATGGATGGTGGAGAAATCTAATCTGCCGTAGTTCATTGATCAGGAAGAAGACAGGTCTTCAGTCTATATGGACGACGGCTAACCCGTTTCTAAATCAAAACATAATACAACACCAACAAAAACAATGAAAAACAGGGTAATGAGAATACTAAAAACTAAAGTAAAAAAAATAAACACTAGACCCAAAGTCAGATCAAACTTAATGTTTTGATATTTGTATAGCTATGTTACATGGAAGAATTGTACGGATGGATAAACCACATTCTTTTTTTGCTTGGAGGATATACCACATTCTTGTTTCCTTTTTAATGTACAGCGATATGTGAGGTATGATAATGAGATTTTAGGTAATGTAATTATGTTAATATATAAATCTTTGCCTTTTGAAATATACTTACTGAAATATTAAATATATTTTGTTATGAATGTTGTTTTTGATAAGGGAAGTAATGGTTTGTGGTTCAATAAGACGGCATTCATACCTGAAACTAAAAGTGAAGGGATACGAGTTTGCAAGAGATTTTCATCGACCATAATCATGTTTTTGTTACACAAGCGACAAAAAAATCTGAAAGTTGTAACAGAAAATGATAGAGAAACGACACCAATCTAGAAAACGCCCGGTGGCTCTTTTGAAGACACGTGGGCTTATTGGAAGGCCCAGTAGAGGCTTCACGAAGCCCATTATCAGCAGCATGTCTCAGTTTAAGATATGTTGTTGAAAAAATGACATGAATAACGGTTTTGAAGATCGGAATTTCAAAATACCGATAAATTATTTTTAATTTCCAACAGAAAATTCAGTTGTCTGACATAAATTATATAAAATATTTTTTGTTATTTTGTGTATATGTTAAAAAGAAAAAAGTGAAACTGACCGTTGTACTTTTGTTTCAAACTTATTCTCTTATTAATTAATTAATTAATTTATTTTTATTTTATAAATATTTTTATTTATTCTATAAAAATTTATTTTAATTTTTTATATTGATATTTACATTTTGTTGGTAAAACCGTATAAAGTTTGAGGTATTTAAAGAGCTAGCATTTTTAAATGAGGTATTCGTATAGCTCTCTCTCCCTCAAATGAGTGTACTTACTACTTACACGTTCCATCCATAACACAAATGCATACATGGATACCGAGTAGAGTGACAAAGGTGGCTGAAAAAAAAAATATTGTTAGTCAACGTTAAGAAAAAAAATTATACACAACAAACAATCCAAATAGAAAAGAGAGAGCAACTACTATGGAAAATCCAACGTATTGTTTCTGAAAACCATAAAAAAAGAACTACAAAATGGTATGCGTTGACGAATTAGCCCTCTTGATCAGAATTTTGTATTTTCAAATTAATCGCCGAGGATAAGTTCATCTAGCTCCGTCCTTGGGTGTATCCAAATCAGGCCGACAATTAGATGAACTACAATGATCGAAATGATAGATAGCGACTGAGAATCCATAAAAATTCTTTCCAAGCCTAATTGAAATCGATCCGAGGAAGATTCTATGGATCACGGTTGATTATGTTTTGTTAATTAAGAAACCAATAATCCATCATGTGAAACACCGTGTTTACACGATTTTTTTATTTATTTTATTTTTATTTTTTGAGGAGTCACATTATTGGTCAAAGTTACATGATATGATATATTAGCATGATAAATCTTTCACTTGTAAGAGGGCATGCATTTATGTAGCTCATGAGATTCCGTCGAAGTATATGTGAGATTAACACTAGAGTTATCACGTGTGTACACAATTTTAATTTTGTAAAATTTTCAAAGCATATATTTTTATGGGAAATTTTACTATGCCGCTCAAAGGTAACTAAAGTACTAAGTTAAATTTGGCAGTTGCATAAATACAAATTATACTTTTTTTTTTCTCCATGTTTTTTTTAACATAAACATCATTTTCTTAAAAAAAATCATTTTTTTTTATTTTCAACTTTATTATAGAAAAAATATTGGATTTCATCTCTTAAAATTTAAATCCGATGAATTACAATTAATTATGATTATTCTTGAGAATTATGATGAATACTAATTAAATTTACATAAATATATAGCTAAAAATAAAGATAAGAGTATTTTTTATTATTATAAATAATCAAAAGTCCTATTTTGTAAATAAACGTAATATCTAGTTTGGTCAAGACAGTTAAGAGCATCTTTAATGGTCATTTGCTTAGCAATTTGAGGGATCTGCTAGTAAATAGTAAAAGTTATAAACTACTTGCTTACCATTGTTTTGCATATTAGCTATTGATTTAGCTTAACAATTAGCTGTATAGAGCAAATTGTTTAACCACTATGTATCATGATAAGCTAATATGACATTAAAGATGCTCTAATGCCCTTAAAAAACAAAAAATTAGCTACTATGGTTTATGAGATCTTGGAAATGATATTTCCTTTTTTAAATTGCCATACGCCTGAATTTCTATTTTAAGGAGATTTTTTACATAATTAATTTTTTTTTTCGGTCCTATTTGCAATAAAGTCTTAGCAGTCTTGCACTGGACGACCAAAAACAGAGACGATGCAAATCAGGGAAAAACTAGGGATGGCAACGGGTACGGGTAAGGCCGGGTACACCTATTCCGTTACCCGTACCCGCTATAATTTTTTACCCGTTACCCGGACCCGTTTACCCGGATTTTGAGACGGGCCGAGTAACGGGGATACCCGCCGGGTAAACGGGTTAAAAATGTTGGACCCGTTACCCGTTTACCCGGTTTAAAAAAAGGGTAGCGGGTCGGGTAGACCCGCTTACCCGTTTATAAAATAAAAATCTATCAACAATATAAAGTTTAAAAATAATATATCATCTTTAGGTAAACATATGATTTATTATATTTTTAAAAACAATGTTTAAAATATATCATCTAATTATGTAAACATATGATTTATTATATTTTTAAATATTTAAAAGTTAACGGGTCGGGTCTCGGGTAACCGGGTACGGGATGGCTATTCCGTTATCCGTACCCGGACCCGTTAAAACCTTAACGGGTATTACCCGTTTACCAAAAAATAACGGGTATTACCCGACCCGAATAAATCGGGTAACGGGCCGGAACGCGGGTAACGGGTCAAATTGCCATCCCTAAGAAAAACGCCTCCTAAAAGTTCCGCAAATCATTTAACAATTCAACGACGATAATTTTTCTTCAGTATCCATTTCAAGAAGGTTTCCAATCTGAGCATCACTGATCTGGGTTCCGCTATATTTTATTATTATCCATTTGCACGAGTATTTCTTGGTCAAGGAAATCCGTCTTTTTAGTTCTCCTTCTCGGTCGTCGATGCTAGACAAAATTGTTCATCGAAAGAACAAACCCCACGTGACCCACACTTTATTTATTTATTTATTTTTATATTTTTTTTATTATTTGTTTTTTCAACATAGCTAGACTACTGCTACGAGCTTCCTCTTTAATGGCTGATCCTGTGATTTCGATGCAATTGGGTTCCGTCATCAATCCTTTTATGTAATTTGAAAAAGTAATAGTTTTTCATCAAATACACACGTTCTAATTTTGTAAAAGTAAGGTCTCTACTCTCTATAAATATTCAACGACTCAACCGTGATTTATTAATTTTTTTTTTCATCCACTTGTATAAGATATGGTCTCTGATGAGTTAAAATAAACATTAACGATCTGGTTCATGGAAAGAACAAACCCACCCATGTGGCTCCACCTCCGTTATAGCAGTGAACTTCTCGAGACAAATGTCGTCAAAAAGTAAATTTGTTTGTCAAACTTCTCAGAACACGCTTGCTTTTTTTAATGCATTATTTTAATACACTGGCTAGCTCTGTATGTGCTAGCTCCATCATTATTATTGAACTTTTCTTTTCTTTTTTTGTGCTCTTTACCACATAGCTTCGTTCACTACTGTTCTTTCCAAGTAAAAGAAAAAAGTTCCTAAGCGGGAAGATGGCTGAAGCTGTGATTTCGATGCTGATCGAGCAATTGGGTTCCATGGCGATTGGTGGCGTCGGAGAGGAGGTCAGGCTGGTGAGTGGAGTCAAAGAAGATGTCCGAAACCTGAAGAGCAATCTTGAAGACATTCAAGCTGTTCTTGAAGATGCCGAGAAGAAGCAGCTGAGCGACGCCTCCGTGAAAAGATGGCTCCAGAAGCTCAAGAACGCTTCCGATGACTTGGAGAACGTTCTCGACGATTGGAACACGGCGATTCTCGAGCACAAGATCAAGAAAGAAGAAGAGCAAGCTCCGAAGAAGGTGTGTTTTCCGATGCATTTCTCTTGCTTCTCTTTCGCCAAAGTCGACCGCCTCATTATGCGCCGCGAAATCGCTCTCAAAATAAAACAGCTGAATGAAGACTTGGTTAGGATTTCCGACGATAAAAATAAATACAATCTCAACACAAACACTGTTGTCGAGCGGCCTAGGCCGCCTCAGACTACCTTCCTTATCGATGAGACCAAAGTTCACGGTCGAGACGAGGAAAAGAGTGTTTTAGTAAGCAAGTTGTTGTACGAGAGCAGTACTGGGGATGGTGATAATGAGAGACCGTCCCTTGATATCATCCCCATTGTGGGATTGGGGGGTCTCGGCAAAACTACTCTCGCCCAACTTGCTTATAATGACGAGATTGTGAAGACCCGCTTTGCTATACGGATTTGGGTGTGTGTCTCTGATCCGTTCGACGAGATCAAGGTCTCCAAGGCCATCGTTGAAGGCCTTGGAAGTAGTACCGAGAGCTCTGAACTGAACGTTGTTGTCAAATGCATTCACGAGTCCATAGAGGGGAAAAGAGTGCTCATTGTCCTAGACGATGTATGGTTTGAAGATCACAACAAATGGGAAATTTTGGGAGAAGCTCTTAGGAATGGGGGTAGAGGAAGCCGGGTATTGGTGACCACGAGAAAGCAAGAAGTTGCGATAATGATGGGGGCAACCACGAACCAAATTAGTCTAAAAACGTTGAGCGAAGAGCATTGTTGGTCGATTTTTCGCCAGTTGGCATTCCTGGGGAGGACTCCCGAGGAGCGTGCTCAACTAGAACCCATCGGCCGAAAAATCGCCTCTAAGTCAAGAGGTTTGCCTCTAGTTGCCAAAACCCTAGGAAGTCTTGTGCGCTTCAAAAAGACACTGAGTCAATGGGATGAAATTTTGGGTAGTCCACTATGGGAGTCGAGTGATGCTAAAGTTCGGGATGTTTTCGCTCCTTTTTTGCTAAGTTACTACGACCTCCCACCGCTGGAAAGACGTTGTTTTTTGTACTGTTTGGTGTTTCCTCAAGACTTCTATATGAAGAGAGATGATTTAATTGAGATGTGGATGTCCCAAGGCTATTTGGGCCGAAAAGTGGATTCATGGAAGCGAGGTCGAGATTGTTTTGAGAGTTTGGCTATGCGGTCTTTTTTTCAAGATTTCAAAGAGGACGCGTATGATGGAGTCATTCGGTGCAAAATGCATGACATAGTTCATGATTTTGCCCATTTTTTGACGGGCGACGAATTTGTCTTTATGGAAGTTGACAAAGGCAGAGAAATGGTGATGGTCGAAGAAAACACTCGTCACTTGACCTTATTGGTTATCTCACCGGGAGCTTGCTCTCCTAATTCATTAGGAAATGCAATGAATTTGCGTACGCTTTCCCTCTTATTTCAAGTGATCGGAGAGCGCGATGAGATGTTATTGTTTTCTCAACTGACATGTCTTCGTACTTTAAATCTGCAAGGTTCCGGGTTCGAACGATTATCTGAGGATATTGGTTTATTGAAACACTTGAGATACCTAGACTTATCGAAAAGCGATAAGTTGATAGAATTGCCGGAGAAACTATTCAGCCTCTATAATCTCGAAACCTTGAAACTATGCGAATGCGTCAAACTAAAAACGCTACCAGAGAGCATCTCAAAATTAGTCAACTTACAACATCTGTATATATATTCGTGTCCATTAGAGGGCCTTCCCAAAGGAATCGGAAAATTGAGTCATCTGCGAACAATCGATACGATAGTCGTGCCCAAGGAGAACGAATCTTATCTAAATCTGGGAGAGCTAAACACACTGAAGCACCTCGACTTTCAAGGGTATCTTGGCATCACACAGTGTGGGAACGCCGGGTCTACGATGGACGATGTTGTGAAGATGAATCTCAATGGAAAACCACATCTCCTTGTATTGGCGTTGTACTTCAGAGAAAATTTCGATTACGACGGAAGCAACAACGACGATGACATTTCATTTTTGAATTCCATTCATCCACATCCCAACTTGAAAGCTTTATCCATCCATTGTTACGAAGGTCACACCATGTCTTCCTCGTGGATGATGTCTTTGGTCAATCTCACCCATCTCAAATTAGATCGTTTCGCAAATTGCAAGACTTTCCCCGATTTCGGTAAACTTCCCTCGCTTGTATATCTGGAAATACTGAAAATCAATAGCATGTATACGCTGGGTGAAGAGTTCCTAGGAGTCACTGAAGCCGATCAAGACGTTATTTTGTTTCCGAGATTGGAAGATCTTGTATTCTCTAGAAATTACCAATGGACGCAGTGGGAAGGATCGTGCACAAAAGCAAGGTCAATTATGCCGTGTCTACACACGTTGACCATTCACTGGTGTACCCACCTCAAAACACTTCCAGAGTTTCTGCAAATGACACCATTGCAAGAGCTGTCAATCATAACATCTGAGCCTTTGGAGTACCACTGCAAGAAAGATGGAAAGGAATGGCACAAGATTTCGCATGTTCCAAACATCTTTATCAATCGCACACAAGTTCAGAAAGACGGAGTTTGGATTCACACGGACGATGAGACTGACTTAGATGAGTGGTGAGCATGGATTGCAACCAGTCCCACATTCTCTGGTAATTTCACTTTGTCATTGACTCATGAACATGTAGAAGCTGGATATTCTCTAATATATTAATTTATGTTGTTCTCACTTTTTTTCTTTGTTGAAATTACTTTCAGAAGAACAGAAGTGAACTTGCAGTGGTGGGTTGCAAATAAATAGTCATTGAAGAAAATGGAAAGGAAAAGTTTCAAGCTTTGTCATCAGTTTGGAATTTAAAACTATTACAGGATGGAGAGTTTCCTTCTATGGAAAACAAGGTAACACCAAAAAAATCAAATTAAAATATGCTTCAATGTAACTGTCATGTTTCTTATATAAATTCTTCTTGTATATATATACTGGCATATACAATGCTTTTAATTCATATATTTATGATTATTATTATTATTATTATTATTATTAGGGTGGTTTTGGTTAATATTTTATATTTACATGTTGTGTTTGAAGGATTACGCCGACGCCGTGAAACTACCGGACCGAGCCTCTGTGTCTTGTCTTGTCTCTGGTATGATCATCCCATCCCGGCTGCGAGTCCAGAGCTTCCTAATCTTCCCACAATACACATTTGCTTCTTATTTTTCTCATTACTGCAAATATTTTATATCCAATCAAACCTTTTTTTTCTTTTCATGCAGTGGTCGCCAATATATTAGTTTGATAATCCACATTCATTCTATTTCTTAGCATGTGCCTAGTCTAAATTGATTTGAGAGAGAAGCTATGAGACCAACTGAAATTTCGTTTCAATGTTAAACGATATTTTACATCCCTTACCTGCCTCTGAAATTTTCTTAAATCTCTTACTTTAAGTCAATTTTCATGAGACGATTGTTTTCAAAAGTTTGTGACATATACGCTTTTGCTTTCTTGATCGACCTCGTTTTGAAGGTATGTACTGTAAATCTCGTGAACGGTTAAAGTAACGGGACACCAAGACATGAAAGTTAAAATAAAGTAGCATATGCATAACAAGCTTTTGGGTCATTTAAAAAACAAAACTCAATAACTAATCACAATTTTGCAAACCCATTTCTGCTGCTTCATGCATAAGTAATAAGACTTTACTTCTTTTGCTAGGATACTTGAATAAATTACTAACAATTTTTTTCCAATATCTGTGAAAGATTTGTCTCTGGAAGGTTTTTTGTGTGTTCGGTAAAACGAGACGTGGTTATATTTACCGTGTATGATGTCGATCCCCAATTCAGATTGTGATTGATCTCCAATTTCGACAAAGTTTATGTTTTTAATATAAGTGTTTAGTAATTATATAGTCATATGGTTTGCTATTTAACTAATTTTTAGTAAATATTTGATAAATAATCGTAAAATAGTATTTACCAAATATTTACTAAATGGAATTTACGAAATCAAAAAGACAAATTTGGATACTGTAAATCATCCACATGCTGCCACGTAATTATTGTACTTATTTAACAAATATTTACTAAAAATTGACTATATAACAATGTAAAATTGTAAATATGACCAGTTTACTAATTATTTGTTAAAATAATAAAACCTGCAAAAACTAAACGGATTTAGATTTCAATTTTAACGGCTCTATAAATTTCGATATCATCAATGCTTTTCAAAAATCAATAATTCATTGTCCCTCTTGCCTCCGCCCTTGGGCCGGGCTGGTCACATGGAGACGCAAAGCTTGGATCTTTGAGTGTTGAAAATGCATTGGTATGACGGAAATTTATGCTGTTTCCGGTCATGTTAGAAGGGATAAGGCCTGTAACAACTCAAAGTCAACTTTAATGAGAAAGATGTTACAATTTTCATTTCTATTTTGCAATAATGTTCCACTTGCACGAATAGTTGTTGGGTGGGGAAGGTTGTCACATTTTTTTTTTTTAATATTTTTTAATATTGTTACACAAATTATTTACCGAAGAACAAGTCCATCCAGTGTGGCTTCACGTTACTAACGAACTTCATACGAGACAAATATTAGCAAATGCGAACAATTAGTTTATTAAAAAGATAAAAAAAATATAAGAAATTCGAAAACTAACTCATTTAAACTTTCGGAATTATTGTTTAGCTAACTTTCCGTATATATTAGCTAAATAGTCAAAGACTTGTCGTATTTATACTTTTTTTTTGTTTTTTTGTTTTTTGTTTTGTTTTGTAGTTGCAGTTAAGTTTTTTGAATGTGTAAATAATGGATTATGATTATTTACTAAAATTTTTTATTAAAAATTGAATAAATAATAAATTAAATATGTAAATAAAGCTATATATCTAATTACCCTTAAAAATAATTGAATTTTGCTGCGAGACTTTAGATATGCAAAATATGTAAATAAAACCCAAGAGTAGTTACATTTCCATAATGTGAATCTAACAAACTAACTAAACTCGAGATTCCCTGTTATTTCATAATTTTAAATTAAATTCGACTTAAATGACATTTTTACTAAAAAAAAAATGCAAAGATGTAAAAAAAAAAAACAGAGATGGTACAAAACAAATAAAAACTTCGTTGACAAGATCAACGAGCTGGTGAAAAGTCAAATGTCTAATAATGTTTCTTATTAACAGAATGTTTATCTCAAATAATAATAGAATAATAATAACATTACTAAAAACAAGTACTTGGCTAGAAGCCAATCAACTGCTAACTTTTCAAAATTAGTGAAGTACAATTGTGTTTTAAAAAGTCAATTACTTGACTAAATCATGTTCAATGAAGTTTGTAATTAATTTATCAAATGAAAATTCGCTTGCTCAAAACTAAATCCTCCTGTTTTTATAGTAGTCTCAAAAGGACAAGATTGCTCCTACCAGTATCAGCGTACTCTATTAATAATAACAAAAAAAAAAAAAAAAAAAAAAACCCTCAAGTCGTCTGTTTTCTCAGTAAAGATATGACCAAAACCACTGAGAGAATGCAAAAAACTTGCATATTGTTTATTCTATTCTTGTTGCCAGTCACATGTGAACAGATTGATTGCCCGGAAAAAAGATGCAGCCCCAGCGGCCCTGTGATCAGATTCCCGTTCAGAATCAAAGGAGTCCAACAACAAAACTGCGGTTATTCGGAATCTTTCGAAGTTTCTTGCAACAAAGACAAAATGACTCTGCTTGACCTTCCTGATTCTGCAAAATTCTTAGTCAAGAAAATAAACTACGAGTCGCAGACCATTCACCTCTCCGATCCGGATCGCTGCCTTCCAAGACTTATTCGATACCTCAATTTATCTGCATATCCTCTCCGATACTCATATCAATATCTGTACAGCTATTCTGTTTTTTCGTGTGAAACGGAAAATGATATGAATCGAGATTACTTGGTTGATTCATGTCTTACTTTATCTAGCCAAAAACTCTATGCCGTCCGTCACGGGTACTCGTCGTCTTCCTTTGACTATATGTTATCATGCACCAAGATGTATGAAATACCTTCAATTCCCTATGGCATACTTAAGAAAGGCACAGAAATTCGTTTGAAATGGTCTATGCCTGATTGTTCTAAATGTGAAGCAAAACACAGCAGATGTAGGTTGAACTCAAACTTGACCACTACAATAACCGAGTGCTATGGATTTCCAACATCTGGTATTATTTTAATTTTCAATGCATCTCTAAAAACTCATCGATCTTCTGTATGTATATACTTGTCACTGAATGATTCATTTTTTTTTTTTTTTTTTCGTGTTGTTCTGTTACCTTCTTCTTCAGATGCAGTTTTAAACCTCATAATTTCAGGTAACTACTTACCCCGGAGTTCTTCACAGATTTGAAACATAGATATTTTGTTTATTCTGTCTGTTGAATTTATATGCAGCTTCAGTTGTTGGTGCTATTATACTTGCCGTGGTCTTATTTTGCATGCGCAAAAGATACAAGATAAAAGAAGAGAACCAAGTGAAGGTTGAGCAGTTTTTGGCTGATTATGAAGCTTTCAAGCCCACTCGATATTCATATGTTGATATCAAGAGGATCACAAATCAACTCAGCGACGTCATAGGCGAAGGTGCTTATGGAACGGTGTACAAAGGGAAGCTATCTGATGAAATTCTGGTGGCTGTAAAAGTCCTCAACAATTCCATGGGTAAAGGAGAAGAATTCATCAATGAAGTGGAAATAATCAGTAAAATCCATCATGTGAATATTGTTCGCATGGTTGGATTCTGTGCGGATGGGTTTCGCCGAGCCCTGGTTTACGAGTTCCTCCCAAACGGCTCTCTCCAAAACTTCATAGTCCCAACAAACAAGGAAAAAAATGATTTTCTTAAATGGGATAAGATAAGAGGAATAGCTCTCGGGGTAGCCAAGGGAATTGAGTATCTGCATCAAGGCTGCGACCAGAGAATTCTCCATTTTGATATCAAACCTCAAAATGTACTTTTGGACAACAATCTGAACCCAAAAGTTTCCGATTTCGGGACGGCCAAGCTATGCTCAAGGGATCAAAGTATGGTCTCTATGACCGCGGCCAGAGGCACCGTCGGATATATCGCCCCCGAAGTTTTCTCAAGAAACTTCGGGGGCGTTTCATATAAGTCAGACGTTTATAGCTTCGGAATTATGTTGCTTGAGATGCTGGGAAGCAAGAGAAAGATGGTGAATTATCCATTAGAGGACGGTCGCGAATTTTACTTTCCGGAATGGATCTATAAACAATTAGAGCAAGGAGTAAAAAATTTGGAATTTTCAGACACAGAGGAAGAGGAAGACATGACAATTGTGAAGAATCTCGGGACCGTGGGACTTTGGTGCATCCATTGGCAACCAGTAAATCGGCCTTCAATGAGTGTTGTAGTGAAAATGATTGAAGGGAAAGAGGATCTGAAGATGCCTTCAAATCCATTTGTAAGAGGTCCTCTCCCAAGAAATAATCATGCAGAACAAGAGTTATCTCTCATCTCTGTGTTAGAGTGATGACCAACTGTAGAATTCTATTTTCTTTGGAGTGCAAGATTAGTAGTAATTACTTGTAACATAAATTGTGCTGTACTAATTTTCCTACTTTCGCTAATACATGTTTCAATTCCCCACCTTTACATGTGGTTTTTCCCTGCGAGTTTTCCACGTTGAACCCGTATTTCTGATTTCAGCATTCAAATTTTTTATGTTGCATCGATCAATAACAAATGCTTCTATCATATTGTTTGAAGTCAAGAAAGAGAATTCGTCCATGTCTTTATATACTTATTACATCACATAACAGTTTTTAATTCACTAGTGGTGCTTTTATTAATCTAAATGCTTATCAAAATATAAAATTCAATGCTCGGCAATTCTTTATTACATGTTGTTGCCAACGACATAGAAACTAAAAAAATTATCAGATTGTCAGATTGGATGAGATTTGAATACGAAAATATCTCACCATGTGCTCGGTCATGTTGCTTGCTCCACAGGGCAAACAGAACAAGCCGTCAAGCTATGTCTGAAACCCGGAAAATGAAAATTTTAAGAAATATGCGGCGGAAAACCAAAATTTACTTGACTCTAATTTTCCAAGTAAATTGAAATCTAAATAATATTAGTTATGTGCTTTATCTTTACACTTTCCTCAAATTGAGTTCCCCTCGGATTTTCTTCGACCCAAATAACACAAGAAAGATACATTTGATTCTCATTTTTCCTCTCATATTTTCTGGATTCAAAGGATTTGACTTTACAAAGTCCATTGGTATTTTTATTAATAACAAGCCATCCACTAGTACTCTAAATTGTTTACTTTAGTTATGATGATGTCAAGAGCCTTAAATATGAATAAATAATCCCTCGGACATGTCACCGACTTTCATATAGAGTTCGGTTAATGATATAGTTCTCTAGTAACCTTGTTATTAAAAAAATATGAGAATGCTGGGACGAAGGGAATTATTACTAATCGCGTTCATCATGAACTCCACAGTTCTTTGCAACGCCATATATAATATTTCAGTCGTTGATGGATGCAGCAATGAGTCTTGTGGCGATATCCACAACATTTCTTATCCTTTCTGGATTAAAGACCAGCCCGAAGGCCGTAGCAATGAATGCGGTGAGTCCAAATACCAGATTCTCTGCGAGAACAACAAACCCGAGATTCACATCAATGGCATCAAGTTCAATGTTCAATCAATTAGCCGGGTCAATCTCACCATCCGATTGGTCGAATCTCTTTTCCAGAGAGAGAATTGCTCATCTGTCCCTCTAAGTACATTAGCTTTCAGCAGCACCTATAGTTCCAACTTCGATTATAAAGTCATTAAGAATCAGAGTTTCTCCTACCGTTGGAACCAGAAAATCATGTTCTTGAGCTGCGAAAAGCCGTTGACCAATTCTTCTCTGTTCATCGATACAGAGCCATGTATAAACGGATCAGCGCTGGCTCAAAAGACGTCTTCGCATAATTACTCGTATGTTACTTATGACATCGCGAAGATATCCGATTTAAGGGAGACATGTTCTGTAGATCTCTTGACCACGACTGCGAAACAGATCAAGTGTGGATTGAACTGTACATACTCAGAGATTCATGATTCGATGGCTTATGGGTTCGAGGTTTCATGGGAATATATTGCTTGTGAAAGGTACTGCAAGGGACAAGGGGTATGCCGGTTGAATGCCGGTGGGAATTCAATTATCAGTTGTCACGGTCCTTGCAATTTTAAATGTAAGTTTGATTTTAATTTCAGTCTATGATAGATACGATTTAAGTAAATATAACATGACTGATATATATTAGAGGTTTTTGTTTCTGTGGCATTAACAGGTCGGATCATAAGAACAGCAAATATTGTTTACTTTGGTTAGAATCCTATTTTCCTTTTTATGATCATCCTTTTTCCCATTAAATTAGTATATCTACCACTAACGATGATATTCCCACAATATTCTGCAGAGATCTCCACATATATACATGTTTTATATCGACTTATAATCAGTAAGACAACAAATCTCTTCTTTGCCCAGACTACTTATATTTAATTTTAAAAACCATTTTGCGTCTTTTTTTAATTTTTTATTTTTATTGTAAGAAAATAATTACTCAGCCATTCACTTTATGTGTTTTTCTGTGACAATTTACCAACATTAACATAAATAAACACAAAAATATCTACATTAAAACAAATTTACATAGACATTCTGTAGCAAATTTACCCGCAAATAAACACAAAAATACCGGCATTAACACACATTTACATAGACCTTAACACAAGTAAAACACATAAATTCAAGAAAGAAAAAACAGCAACAAAACAACCCGGTAAAAGATCTATAGCCTCTTCCCCGTTTCTCCGACGAATTGGATTTCCTCTCGGAGCCGTCGAGACTGTCATCGTCCTTCACCGTAGGCGTCTGAAATCGAATCGCTGATCTCACCGTCGCTCGTTCTCGACCACGAAGTCAGATCTCAGTCGCCATCGTCGAGTTGTTCATGAGATCGGCGTCGGGGAATTTTAGCAAGGCTTTGGCCATGGCGGAGAAAAAGATTGAAGGTAGGGCTTCGTGTGTGTCTTGAGTTTCTTCATCTTTTGATTTTCATTGGCTGATGAAGGATACATATTGGATTTGCTGAAAGACAATGACCGCTTCATGGATTTTCCTTTTTTCTGCGTTTCTTTTTTGTTTGGGCTTTGAACCTTGAAATCCATCCATGTCTGTACTAAAAACTCAATATAGCGCATTGTTAACGCCGTTTTTGAGTCAACAGTTAGAACCGTCCGTGGTTCGGTCTAGGGCCGGACCCTATGACCGCACGTAGGTTGAGTGTGGTGAAATCTTCTCATCTCGTAGTCTTTGCCTCGTCGGAAAGATGTTTCCGGATCCTCGTCACTTCGTGATTAGTTCGCCTTCGCGTTCTTCGGGTTCAACGAGTCCTTCGAGTCCGTCGTGTTCTTTGGGTTCTTCACGATCTTCGGGTTCAACGAGTCCTTCACGTTCTCGTGTTCGTCGAGTCCTTCGAGTCCGTCGTGTTCTTTGGGTTCTTCACGATCTTCGGGTTCAACGAGTCCTTCACGTTCTTCGTGTTCGTCGAGTCCTTCGAGTCCGTCGTGTTCTTCGCAATCTTCGGACTCTTCGCGTTCTTCGTGTTCTTCGCCTGAAAAGACAAGAAACGTGAACTAGATGGACGCGGAGGGGTTTCCCCTGGCGCGCGCTCCGACGCTCAACATTAGTCGAGGTGGGGGGCATATCTTGTCTCGAGTGTCGAGAGAGGAAAATATAGAGGATCGGGAATGAAGTAGAGGTTTTTTAAGTTTGAGAAAACTTACCCTTGTGAGTGAGTAGGGGGGGGGGGGGGGGGGGGGGGGGGTATTTATAGCTTTTGAGCTTGAGGCACATGGGCCTTGGAGGCAATTTTTGCCTTGAGACTTGGTTTGGCCGATGGTTTGGCAGAGACAAAGGATGGCCGATAGTTATTTTTTTTGTGCCTTGGATTTAGAGGCTCGCCGATAGTTTCACGCCGATAGTCTCATGCCTATAGTTTCACGCCGATAGTCTCGGCCATAAAGCCCGCCGATAGTCTAGGCCATGAAGCTCGCCGATAGTTTTGTGCCGATAGTTTCGACCATGAAGCTCGCCGATGGTTTTGTGCCGATAGCCTCGGCCATGAGTTCGCCGATGGTCTTACTTTGCCGAAGATTTTAGGACGCCGATAGTTTGGTCTTAAACTTCGCCGATAGTATGACCGCCGATAGTTTGGTCTTAAACTTCGCCGATAGTATGGTCGCCGATAGTTTGGTCTTAAACTTCGCCGATAGTATGGTCGCCGATAGTTTAACGATTCTTCTCTTTGCCGATAGTCTTGCTTTGCCAAAGGCTTTAGGACGCCGATGGTTTGCATGACGATGGTTTCAACACGTCGATAGTTAGGTCTTGAACTTTGTCAATTCTTGTCGTTTTTGCTCTCGGGGTATCATTTTTATCTTGTGAAAATGACGGCATAACACGCATTAAGATCAGTTTGCATACAATTTGCATATGAAAATAGGACTAACAAATCTGCAGGGAGAGAGAGAGAGAGAGAGAGAGAGAGAGAGAGAGAGAGAGAGAGAGAGAGAGAGAGAGAGAGAGAGAGAGAGAGAAGTAATTCAAAATATCAAAATAATAATTGAATATTTAAAGGCTTTTTTTTAAGGCAGCTTTGCTGCGGTGGGGATTGAACCCACGACCTCCACACATGAGGTGGTGTGGAATTACCACTAGGCTATCCTAGATACCACAATCGAGAAACAAAAAAATAGATTAATTGCCACATCATCAATTTAGCTAGTGCGTAAAAAATGCTGAAACATTGACTACAATACAATTATAATATTTTATGTGACTTAGTTGAAGCTATTATTCTTAGAAAATGGCAGAGTTCCTCTCTGTCAAACTTTCAAAGCGGGCACACTGCAACTTTCAAAGGACAATACTTATATCATTTTGAAGCTCTCATAATTGTTAATTCGTAGGACTTGGAATAACTGAATGCAACTATCAAAGAGCAATTGTAGCATGTTGAAGCTCTCAACATTGTTAACTCATTGCGCTTGAAATAACTCAATTTTGACTTCATATGAGAGAGAGATATAGATGCTTTAAGCATACCCAATTCTAGAATATTTGAGGCCCAAAGTAAATTAAATTTTGTAGATCTTTTTTTTTTACAATTATTTTGACTATTTAATATACTTCAACATTTTGGGCATAAAATATATTAAATTTGGGTCTTTTTCTATATAATTTATGCTTTTATTTAGAGGGGACTAAAGCACTTGTTTGACTTCCCTAGGGTTCAAGCCAACCCTGGCTTTAGGTTTTGAAGAAAAAGAATGAAAAGTTGAGAGAGAGAGAGAAAAATGACACATCTATAATCACTTTGTGACAATATTGTCACAAATGATTATAAATGTGTCATTTTTATATATTAAATATGAAATTTTTCCTGATTTATGCCTGTCTCCCTCAATCAGAATTATACTCGTAAAAGTGAAAATAATTCTTTCTTTTATTATGTCAGTCTCCGACTGAGTATATAATTTTGAGTTTCCCAATATGATTAGTGCGTTTTATACGTGCTAATCACTTATTTTTGGATTAGAGTGTTGCGAGTTCTCGAGTGATTTTGATAGTTTATAGTGTGGTTTTGATTACATGTTTAAGGGAGTGTTTTGGTGTTAAAGATGTTATTGTGTCATCTCGCTGAGTTTCAAAGCAATTCAATATGATCCAGATACTTTTGGGCAACTAATAGCAAAACAAAAATATGGCGCATGCTTCTGCGTGATTTTGAGAGTCTCACTTGAATATTTTAGATGAATTCTTTCTAGCATTGAATAAAGCTTTCTCTAATCTTTCTAACACATATTTATTTATGTATATATGTGTGTAATGTATATGTACGTAGGTAGATAAATTCGTAACATTTTAAATGTTTCTTTAATTGCAGTACTAGCGCTTTTGTCGAGATTTATAATTGGGCTGCCAATATACATTGGATTATTGATCTACAAATGGAGAAGAAGACACAAATCCATGTATGACTCTATTGAAGAATATTTACTGAGTCAAAATAATCTGAGGCCAGTCAACTACTCTTTCTCAGCTATCAAGAAAATAACTAAAGATTTCAAGGATAAACTCGGCGAAGGAGGCTATGGTTCGGTGTATAAAGGAAGGATTCGTAGCGGCCGTGACGTGGCTGTAAAAGTATTAGGCAAATCCAAATCCAACGGCCAAGAATTCATCAATGAAGTGGCTACTATTGGAAGAATCCACCACATAAACGTGGTGAGACTCATTGGATTCTGCGCTGAGAGATCAAAACGAGCTCTTGTTTACGAGTTCATGCCTAACGGATCCCTCGAAAAGTACATAATCCCGAGGGAAGGAAATGCCTTGCTCAGTTTTGAGAAAATGTTTGAGATTTCTCTTGGAGTCGCCCGAGGAATTGAGTATCTCCACAGAGGTTGCGATGTGCGTATTCTACATTTCGATATCAAGCCTCACAACATACTTCTTGACGAGAATTTCATTCCGAAAGTCTCTGACTTCGGACTAGCGAGACTTTATCCGACAGACAGTCAAAGCATTGTGTCAGTGACCGCGGCAAGAGGAACAATCGGATACATCGCTCCGGAGTTTTTCTACAGAAACTTCGGAAACATCTCTCACAAAGCCGATGTTTACAGCTTCGGAATGTTGTTGCTTGAAATGACGGGGAAAAGAAGAGTTCCAAAGGATTTGAGTCAAGTCTACTTTCATTCTTGGGTTTACGACCAAGTTCGCGAAGGACAGAGTTTGGGAATCGACGACATCTCCGCGGATGAAACGAGGCTGGTGAGGAAGATGGTGATCGTCGGATTGTGGTGTATCCAAACGAGGCCCGACGATCGTCCATCGATGAACAGAGTCATCGAAATGCTCGAGAGCGAAGCAGAATCTTTAGAAATGCCTGCAAAGCCTTGTCTATATGTGGAAGAAGAGACCGATCCAACGTCCTCGTTGTCAGTTCTGTCTGGAGATTCTAGGGAGACTTCAAGTTTGATTCTCAATGCAAATTAGAAACCAATGCCTCTACATGAACAATAACAGCTAGCTGCTATGTTCCAGTGGCGTGTGTGTATTTCGCGTGGATATTAATACTTCCTTTCATGCTAAATTAAATATATGTAATCTCAGGAAGTTTATTATGATCTGAATTTCCTTCCAAGTCTTCCCTGGTAGATTTTTTGTTAATGCGGTTTCTCGTCACCCTCGAGAATATAACAAGAGAAAAGATTTTCGGCACGATTCACGATCTGAAACGATCCACTCACGGATCGACACGTGGCACTGAACATCCACGTGTCGATCCGTGAGTGGATCGTTTCAGACTCGTGAATGGTGCTGAATAGCTTTACTCATATAACAAACATTGATATTGGCCACCAGATGTGAACTTTATATGTTTGTGCCTTTTTTTGTATTTTGTTTTTTTTTTTTTGTTTTGTTTTTTTTTTGTTTTTTGTTTTTACTGCAACTTACAGTAGATATTTTGTAACGTGTATAGAGAGGTTTGTTTATTTAAGAAAAAAAAGTAATATGATAATTTTTTTTTTTAAATAAATTTATTTGTATTTTAAGTTTATATTTTTTTTGTTTAATTACAATTTTAATGTGTTTTTAATTTTAGTTAATCGATCTTGATATGAATGTCCTCCTTATTTGTCTCTTGTCCAAGACCCCGATTTAGTCGAGGCGCCTCCGGGTATAGATTAGTGAAAGCAATAAACTTAACTATTGATCATGTAACTCTAGTTTAAAGAATTAGTAAAAGGCCATTCTACCTCAACCATGTAAGAGGATTTTGCGGTTGCTCGATAGCTGCTTATGGCCCAAGGTTGGTAAGTATTACATCGATATCTTGTTGAGCATCATGAACATCAATGTGCAAAAGAAATATTTTTGAGGGGGTTTAAACCTGCTGAGCCTTAATTAGCTCCGTTGTCAATGGCATAATATCAAGACCCCCAATTTATGGTACATCGATATCTTGTTAAGCATCGTGAACATCAATGTACCATAAATTAAGGGTCTTGGTATGCCATTGACAACGGAGCTAATTAAGGCTCAGCGGGTTTAAGCCCCCTCATTTCTACTTTAACTTGTTATTTTCTCTTACTTTTAATTGGAAAATTTACAAATTAGCCTTCACTGAAAAA